>NC_086444.1:276566695-276868352 GCF_028390025.1 Pseudophryne corroboree
TACGATGCATACCTTGATGGTGCATGGTCTGCTGCCCCTTGGCCGGATTCGTGGTTCCAGTTGGGCTTGACCCGAAACCTTTTGTTGCTGGAACTTTTTCCCATTGTAGTTGATTTAGAGCTGTGTGGTGAGCAGGTCAGAGACTGGCACGTGATTTTCTGGTGTGACAATCTGGGCGTGGTCCAGGCGATCAACGGGCAGCGATCATACTTGCTTCCAGTTCTTCGGTTGTTGGCCCACCTGGTCTTGCACTGCTTGTGTCTTAATGTACACTTCGTTGCACAGCATGTACCAGGGGTAGACATTGGCATTGCCGACACGCTTTCTAGGTGACAGTGGAATAGGTTTCACGCATTGGCTTCTGCTGCGGCGCTTAAGGGTGACGTTTGCCCTTTTAATTGTTGGCAGGTTAAATGGCAGGGATAACTGCTTTGGCAAGCCAGTCGGTAGCTCCAGCCACACTGGTGAAATATCGGGTAGCTTTCAGTCGGTGGGAGGCATTTATTGTGCGCAGGATGAACGAGGGTAAACCTTCTTTTCATTTGCTTTTGGAGTTTATCTGGCGTCTGTATGTTGCTAGGAAGGCCCGCGCTGTTGTTGCGCAGATGCTTGCAGGAATCTCCTTTTTTCTGCGTTTGCATGGTAGACATGATTTCACAAAAAGTTTATTAGTGAGTCGTTTTCTGCAGGGCTGGGCGCATGATGCACCAGACGCAGGGGATCGCAGGCGTCCTGTATCGGTTACAATGCTGGGTAGTTTAATGGACATATTACCATCCATTTGCGGATCTCACTCTGAGGTGTTGCTTTTCCGGCTCACCTTTGCGATGGCTTTTCACGGAGCCTTTTGGATTGGCGAGTTGGTGACACCCTCTAGGTCAGCGCTCTCACCGTTGCTTAAGTCCCAGGTGCTGCTGGCAAACTAAGGCGGTCTAAGACCTATCAGCTGGGGCGCGGGCGTTGAGTTGCCTTACCTGCCTGGCCTAACACCAGCATCTGTCCTGTAACATTGGCCCATGCATACTGTGGCTCGAAGCCTCGTGGTGGCGGAGCGTGGCTCATGCACCTCGATGGGTCCCCATTGACAGTTTACCAATTCCGGTGGGTATTTAGGAAGTGCCTGCTTGTGTTGGGATTGTCGCCATCAATATATGGCACGCATTCCTTTCGCATTGGGGCTGCGACAAGAGCCAAGTCATTTGGTTTCTCAGAGGCTGAGATTAAATCACTTGGTCGCTGGAAATCCAATGCCTATAAAGGTTATGTCAGATAATGTTTTTTCCTGTTTCAGGCTGGCCTTTTCCTTTGGTTTGGCTAATGTTTATTTTTATGCATTCGTATTGTTCTTGGTTTGAGTTTTGTTCTGTTGTCAGTTCGCTCACGGGGCAATGGGAGGGCGGGCCGGCGAGGTGGAGGTGCCTGCGCTTTGGCCGCATGGAATTTTCTGTGTCGTCTGTGAGGGTAGCCTCGGCTCCATCTTGTTCCCCGTCTTCTTGTTTTTCCTCGACTAGACTCTACCTGTAGCCCTTTTTGGCCACTCGTCACCGTTTGAACAGTGAGGGTCCTGTTGGATTTGCCCTGCATTTCTCCTGAGAACCCGGGGGTGCTATTGACTCGCGCCTTCCGTGGCAGGTTTTGCAGGTTTTCACTTCGGGACAGGTCGTTCCCCTTCTTTTCCCTTCCCTTCCCTGGCCCGCCCTTCCCATACGTTGTCAGTTAGTTCAGTTGCGCTTGAGCTACATTGTTAACCTATTGTATTTGTTTATTTTCAGGAGTGTCACTCGACATGCGCCCTATATGGATCTTGGGCCAGTCATTTGTTTATTGGGTGGCTAGGTCGCCTCTGTCCAGAGACTTAGCTTCTGTTACCGTTTTACAATGGTTTAGATGGTTAGGTCATAGGGGGATGAGATGGGAGGAACTTCTGCCTGCCTTGACCTTGCATGTTAAATCCCATGGTCCCCTGGGAGTGTTGGTCATTCACCTAGGTGGTAACGACATAGGATCTCTGTCCTCTCTTGAGTTACGTCATTGTATGGCGCGTGATTTGGAGCAGGTCATGACGTGGTGGCCTTGGTGTTGGATTATTTGGTCTGCAATCATTCCGCGTCAGGTTTGGCGTAGTCCGCTGCCTGGTGTCGTATTGGACAAGTCCTGGCATAAGGTTAATGCTTTTGGTGGCAGGAGAGTTTTGGATCTTGGTGGCGCAGTAGTCTCCCACCCACTTATTCGTTTTAGGAACATCCATTTATTTAGACCAGATGGTGTCAATTTGACTGATGAGGGTACTTGTTTATTTTTGGAAACTATTTTTAGAGTTCTCGATAGCTTGGATTGAGTTGGTTAGCGTTTAGTCAGGTTGTTTTGTAGTAGTGGTTTTAGAGTATGATGGCTATTGCGCTGCCGTTTGGAGGTGCGCTCTTTGCCCAATAAATTGTATACTCTGACACTCCTTACGGGGGGTCATTGGGCTTGGCTGTCTGGCCGGCCCTATTATGGTATATTGGGGAGAGAGTTGGAGACTCAGTGTTTATTGGTGTAGCCTGTCACTAACCTGATTTGGGAGTGTTGTGGACTCGGGGCTTCTTCCGATGACCGGGAAGAGGAACCGCTACTGGGTCGCAGTAGAGATGGCCGGATGTAGGTCTTCCTCATGCAGGATTAAGACGGCAGGCAGGAAGCACGGAAGAATTCTCGCAGGTTTCCTGAAAGACAAGACTTGTAGAGATACTGAATGCTGAGGTACCGAGGTACTGAAGTGCTGGAGACACAGGTATTGAGGCACGGCGGTGCCGGAGGCACAGAAATGCTGAGTGCTGAGGCACTGTGGTGTTGGAGGCACTGTGGTGTTGGAGGCTCTGTGGTGTTGGAGGCACTGAGGTGCTGGTAGTACAGGTACTGAGACACGAAGGTGCCGGGAGCACAGTGAGACTGAATGCTGAGGCTCTGGAGGCACTGAAGTGCTGAAGGCACGGAGGTGCTTGGAGGCACGGAGGTGCTTGGGGGCACGGAGGTGCTTGGAGGCACGGAGGTGCTTGGAGGCACGGGGTGCGTGGAGGCACGGAGGTGCTTGGAGGCACGGGGTGCTTGGAGGCACGGAGGTGCATGGAGGCACGGAGGTGCTTGGAGGCACGGGGTGCTTGGAGGCACGGAGGTGCTTGGAGGCACGGAGGTGCTTGGAGGCACGGAGGTGCTTGGAACGTGGGAGCTCTGGAAATCACAGCTTCTGCGGGAGAAACGAAGATACTCAGGCACCGGATCTCTGCCCGGCGTCTGGTTTTGAATTCCCCGCCCTTGCCTGATTGGCGGAGCAGGCAGGTGACGTCAGTCCTGCTCCGCCTCCTTGAGCTCACTACGATGGCGGCGCCCTCGCTCCGGGAAGCCACCGGAGGAACGCGCCGACCCACCGCCGGGACCGGAGACCGCCGGGGGAAGAGAGGCGCCGGGCAGACCAGGTCACCTGCAGGGACAAGCGCGGCCGCCACTGCCTGCGGTGAGTGACAGTACCCCCTCCTCCAGGAGTGGCCCCTGGACACTTTCCGGGTTTAGTTGGATGTCTGGAGTGGAAGATCCGAACCAGTCGAGGAGCCGTTACTTCAGTAGCCTTAATCCAACTTCTCTCCTCAGGGCCATAACCCTTCCAGTCCACCAAGTACTGTAATTTTTTATGAAGATAACGAGAGTCAAGAATAGCTTTGATTTCAAACTCCGTTCCAGCTTCTGTCACTACAGACGTTGGCCTAGGGGATGCTGAGTGGAACCGATTCAGAATGAGGGGACGGAGGAGAGAAACATGAAAGGCGTTAGGTATTCAAAGGTGGGAAGGCAAACCCAGCTTACAGACCACGGGATTTAAGACTTGTAGCACAGGGTAAGGACCGATGAACCTTGGAGCGAACTTCATGGTGGGCACCTTCAACCGGAGATTACGTGTGGACAGCCATACCCTGTCCCCAACTTTGTATTGAGGTGCGGCCTGCCGTTTCTTATCTGCGAAGAACTTGAAGAGATTCCAGTCTAGAGGAATTAGAGGAGGTAGAAACCGAAAGAAAAAACCCCAGAAAATACTAAACTCTAACAATCCAAATGTCCTACGAGACCATGAAAATAAAAAATCTAGTGTCTTTAATCTCTCTAGCAAAACTCTCACCAGTTCAGAGCTATCATTATTAGAGAAGGGTTTGACATTTTCCCCAACGAATAATCCTAATCTTTTTGAGTTGTATGTGGATCTCAATAGATTTGTACGCACACTATGCCGAAAGAGTTATTTTGCTAAAAAGAACTTAAATACAAAAAATGATGATTCTATACCCATTGTTCTTAATAGCACAGATGACATCATGCTATCAATGTTAGAACAGTTATGGGAGGAAAACAATACCTCTCATGGAATACCCTTGACAACGGAAAAGATTTATGATATTAAAAGAGAATCTAGTTCATTTAAAAACAAATCTGAATTTTTCCCAATATCAGCTAAGAGCAGTAGCATAGAGGCATTTTATAGAATTACTTTGGATGATTTTAAAGCAATGGTAGAACGTAACCAGGATAAGTTTCAAACCCCTTCCAATTTAACTAAACAGGAACATAAGGCACTTCGCATACTAACACAGGATAACTCTTTGGTATTTAAAGAGGCCGATAAGGGTGGTGGTCTCGTTATTATGAATCGTACTGATTATGTTAAAGAAGCTTATAATCAATTAGAAGATAAAAACTTTTATAAAATTCTTGATACCAATCCCACATCTACTTTTTTGACGGAGTTAAAGGAGCTTCTTGATTCTGCATTGGAATCTGGTGTCCTGTCTAAGGAAGAACACCGATTCTTACTACCACAATATCCCATCACTCCCACTTTTTACTTTTTACCCAAAATTCACAAATCCCTCACTGCACCCCCTGGTCGTCCTATTGTTTCGGGTATAGATTCCCTCACATCTAATTTGTCCCATTACGTCGACACTTTCCTTCAACCACGAGTCTCCACACTGAGATCACATCTAAAGGATACGACTGATTTTCTTATCAAAATAAAAGATATAAAATGGCAGGACTCTTTTGCATTCCTGACCCTTGATGTTAAATCATTATACACCCATATCCCTCATGTATTGGGTTGCGATACCATTTTTAGACGTTTGGAACTAGATAGCGATCTCAGTGTGGATCACAGATTTTTTCTTATACAGTGTATCAAGTTTATTCTTACTCACAATTATTTCACGTTTTTAGACCGTTATTATTTACAGGTGATGGGTACGGCCATGGGGACCAGGTTCGCCCCCAGTTATGCCAATTTATACATGGGCGACTTCGAGCAACAACATATATGGAGTAGTCCATGGGGGGCGTCCCTGGTCTACTATGGCCGTTATATCGATGATTTATTTATTATTTGGGATGGGGACGAGTTATCTGCCAATCACTTTATTTCTAATCTTAACACTAATTTATTTAATTTATCCTTCACTCACACATATAGTAAGAACCGTGTGGACTTCCTTGACCTGACACTAGAAATAATCAATAATGAAATTACCACCTCTAATTACACTAAGCCAGTGAACACCCATTCCTATTTACATTATACTAGCTCACACTATAGACCTTGGAAGGATAATATCCCCAAAGGTCAATTTTTGAGACTACGTCGGAACTGTTCTACCATTGAGACATTTGCCTCACAGGCCAAAGATCTAATCAATTCATTTAGAACTAGAGATTACCCAGAGACGTTGTTACAACAGGCCTATATAGAAGTCTATAACATGGATAGACAACTTCTTTTTCATCAGAAGAATCTGTCTACACACAAAACTGGAAGACAGAAAAATAGAGATTTTTCCTTTTTCTGTAAATATAACAGATGTGCTCGAGAAATAAAATCCATAGTCTCACGTAATTACCGAATATTAAAACAAGACAATATACTTAACACTATTTTGCCTACTCAATTACAAATGATTTACAGGAAAAACAGATCATTAAAGACTATACTGGCTCCTAGTCATTTAAGAAATATCAAAGAATCTAGTATCCAAATAGGGGTAGAATGGCTTACTACGAAACCATTGGGTTTCCATAAATGTGGCCAAACAAGATGTACTATGTGTTCACACATACAACGTAAGACTGACTCAATCAATATTCCATATTTCAATGAGACCTATGAATTAAAAACTTTTATGAACTGTGAGACAACTTTTGTTATATATTTATTAACCTGTAGTTGCGGACTTAATTATATAGGACGCACTACCAGGAAATTACGTGTTCGTTTCATGGAACACAGGAGAAATATTATCAACAAATGTCAAACTCATAGTGTCTCACGACACTACTCTATGAAACATAATTCCAACCCATTCTGCTTATCTGTGATATGTCTGGAACAGATCGCCCCAACCCCTAGGGGGGGTGACAGATTCAAGAGATTGTGTAGCCGTGAAGTATTCTGGATGCTGAAATTTAATTCTTTGCATCCTGCAGGTCTAAATGAAACTGTGGAACTAAACTCTGTCATTTAAATACATATATATTATCTGTCTCTTTTTCTTTTTCTTAATATAATTACTCTGACATGCTTGAGAAGTACTTTGTCAATGTATTTCTGTCTTCTTTTATATATGTTTATTTTATTTAATTTATTTTATTTATTGTTTAACACATTAACTTTTTATTCATGTTTAAATTTTGACATTTTTATGTCAGGAAAAGATTTGTTCCAATCTCTATATAAATTGTCACATGATCTTTTCAAACAGATATGAATAATACATTCACTTATTAACCATCCTGTATAGCTATCTCTTTCTTATTATATATACATATTACTAATATCAGTGTTGAAATTCCCCCTTAGAGATGTAATAGATACCATGGAAACTACAAAGTTTGTTTTCCATATAAACACTTCCTCATTTTCTCCGGTCATGTGACTGAAACTAAATATACGTCACGTCATGCCATCAGCCGCAAGTACGGCTGAGATAAGCTAAGCATGGTTATGTGAGTCCGGTCACGTGACATTTTACGTGACGACACCGGACATAACCACACAGATACACATCACCTAGCAACCTAATTTGTTTCAGTCACCTGGTGTGTCACATGCTAAGAACAATATACCTCCATTGGATAGGATGCCGATCACGTGACCTTACCAGTCACATGATCGAGGCTTCCCAGATTACTACACAGACACATATTACTTAGCAACCGGCTTTTGTTAGGGTCATCTGGTGTGTCACGTGATAAGATCAATACACTTCCATTGGATGGGATACCGATCACGTGATCTTACCGGTCACGTGATCGGGGCCTTCTAGATTTGTATACACATCCTAATAAAGAAAATACTTATATCTTTCTAGCACAAACTCGTTTTTATTATCTATTAGGATATTTAAGTGTGTGGGACCAATTAGTTTATAGATATATATATTAAAGTATATTTTTCCAAAGGGCTTACATATTGCAATTATGTGTGAACCACATGTGTAATTAATTATTGCCACAGACATCAGTATAAAAGGGCCTCATGACAGCCACTACCTTACTTGCTCCTGAGGAAGCTGGATCATTTAAAACCAGCGAAACGCGTTGAGCTACTACCTTATCCTGATATTCATCAGTACCACTGGCTTTCCTGACACTCGGCATTACCACAACTGGGACAGTCTCTAGCAGCATCCACCATTCTGGACACATTCCTCCACGCTAAAGAGGACAACCTATCCAGCTAAATACAGGTGGACTCTATCTGCTCCAAGGATCACTGGTAACTACCTCACATCTGCAATTTTTTCGGTTTATGCACTAATAACCGATTAGTGATGGACATCTCCAGTGATCAAGGTCCCTATGAGTGTCAATAAACTGCCTAACGTGGACTTTCTAATAATAATTCAGGCACCTTGTGGCATTTTTTATGGAAAACTGATATACAATTTTATTCATATTTTTATTTTAATGGTTTTATTTTATTGTTTAATCATTCATTTACATGTGTAAAATAAATGTGATATTTTTTATATTTAAGCCCTTTGGTTATTGGATTGTGTTCATTATCTACATGATCAGCCAGCGCTGGTAATTTTTCCTTTCTAGTTGTTTATACCTTGGGGACTTACCATCCCCTTACCAGCTGCTATTGATAGCGCACCCAATTGTTCTTCTTTTTATATTTGTACCGGACTGAAACCTTCTTAAGATTAGCATGAACCTTTCTCCAAATTTGTCCGAAGTGTCGTAGAGTGGACGTTACAGCTGGGACCTCTTCTATCGGAAGGCTTGGAAATTCTGGAACACGTGGATGGAACCCGTAGTTGACGAAGAATGGTGATTCCCCAGTGGAAGAATGAAACAAATGATTATGGGCAAACTCCGCCCAAGGCAACAACTCCACCCAGTTGTCCTGTGAAGGGGAGAGGTACAAACGAAGGAAAGTCTCTAGATCTTGATTGACTCATTCCGTTTGACCATTTGTTTGGGGATGATAAGCGGACGAAAACTTAAGTTTAATTTGTAGAGTTGAACAGAGGGCCTTCCAAAACCTGGCGGTGAACTGCACCCCACGGTCAGAAACAATTTCTTGTGGCAACCCGTGCAATCGAAAATGTTCTTGGATGAACAGTAGAGCCAGTTTCGGAGCTGTCGGGAGACCAGTCAAAGGCACGAAGTGTGCCATCTTCGAAAAACGGTCAACGATTACCCAAACGGTGTTGCAACCCTTGGAACAGGGCAAGTCAGTGATGAAGTCCATGGAAATGTGAGTCCAGGGTCTCACAGGAATAGGCAAAGGACGAAGCAACCCAGCAGGAGACAGGCGAGGAGATTTATGTTGTGTACACTGTGGACAAGAATTAACGTAATCCTGTACATCCTTCCTCATGTTGTTCCACCAGTAAGACCTTTGCAGAAACTTGTACATCTTCTGGGCACCGGGATGGCCGGAAAACTTTAGTTTGGACCCACTGTAGTATTCTTGGCCGGAATCTAGCTGGTACGGACATTCTTCCAGGAGGAGGAGCTGGAGTAGTTAAAGCAGCAGAGACAGAAACTGGATTTAGAATTAAACCCCACTCAGGAGATTCATCCTCGTCTGTGGAAGCTTGTGAACGGGAAAGCGCATCTGCTTTAATATTGAGAGTCCCGGCCCGGTACTTGATAACAAACGAGAATCGAGAAAAGAAAAGTGCCCATCTCGCTTGGCGAGGATTCAAGCATTGTGCGGATTTGATGTACAGCAAATTTTTGTGATCCGTGTAGATGGTAAACACATGTTTAGCCCCTTCCAAAAGATATCTCCACTCTTCCAAGGCGGATTTAATTGCCAAGAGTTCCTGGTCTCCAATAGTGTAATTTCGTTCGGCCGGAGAGAATTTACGAGAATGGAAGCCACACGGATGTAATTTCTTATCAGAGGAGTACTGAGAGAGAACAGCCCCAACCCCGACTGAAGATGCATCAACCTCTAGGAAGAAAGGTTCATCGAAATTTGGTTGTTGGAGAACTGGAGCCGTCACGAAAGCTAATTTCAAGTGGGAAAAGGCCTCAATGGCTTCGGGAGGCCACAAACTTGGATTAGAACCCTTTCTCGTCAGGGCAGTAATGGGCGCAACAATGGTGGAGAAACCCCTAATGAATTTCCTGTAGTAATTCGCAAAGCCCAGGAACCTTTGTATTGCTTTCAAAGAAAGAGGCTGAGTCCAGTCACGAATGGCAGACAGCTTTTCCGGATCCATGCGAAGCTCCGTCCCCGAGATGATATAACCGAGGAACGGAATTGATGTTACTTCAAAGGTACATTTGGAAAGCTTAGCATAATGATTATTCTGTCATAAACGGTGGAGCACCTCTTTGACTTGAGTCCTGTGTTCGACAAGATTCTTGGAAAAGATCAGTATGTCGTCCAAATATACCACAACACTCTGATATAACATGTCACGAAAGATTTCGTTGACAAATCCCTGAAAAACAGCGGGAGCATTACTGAGACCGAACGGCATCACCAAGTATTCGTAATGCCCATCTCGGGTATTGAAGGCAGTCTTCCATTCATCCCCTTCTCGGATGCGTATAAGATTATAAGCTCCCCTCAAGTCGAGTTTGGAGAAAACGCGGGCACCACGAACCCTATCAAATAACTCTGTGATTAGTGGCAAGGGGTATTTATTCTTGATAGTAATATCGTTTAAGCCGCGGTAGTCGATGCATGGTCTCAACCCCCCGTCCTTTTTCTTCACGAAAAAGAAGCCCGCTCCAGCAGGGGAGGAAGAGGGGCGAATAAATCCCTTGAGCAGATTGGACTTAATATACTCCGACATAGCTTGAGTCTCGGGAAGTGACAGAGGATATGTGCGACCACGGGGTGGCGTCTTCCCTGGGACAAGGTCAATAGGGCAGTCCCAAGACCTATGAGGTGGTAACAGATCAGCTGCTTGTTCCGAAAATACGTCCTTGTACCCTTGATACGCCTCCGGAATGTGCTCTTCATCCGTCTTGGAGGAGACACGGAGCGGACAAACAGGAGTGAGACAATTAGCGTGACAAAAGGAACTCCAGGACAGAATTTGTGAAGACTTCCAGTCAATGTGGGGATTATGACTTTTTAGCCAAGGCATTCCAAGAACCAGATCATGGTGCATTTCTGGGATTACCAAGAGTTCCAGACCTTCCTGATGTAGAGCCCCGACCTGCAGCTTAACTGGCCCCGTGCGCCACATTATAAGACCCTTGGAAATTCTAGTCCCGTTGATAGCCGTCAGGGAAATTGGCCGCTCGATAGGCCGTAACTTTAAACCCAAGCTTTGGGCACAGAAGGAAGATACGAAGTTCCCCGCAGCCCCGGAATCCAACAGGGCTTCACAAGACTTGGAGACTGAATCGGAGACTAGAGTTACAGGAAGCAAACAGTCCGAAGTTGGAGAAGCTTTTGTCGTGACTCCCAGCTTGACTCCTCCGGAACAAGCTAGGCCTGCCCGTTTCCCGGACGGGATTTACAAAATTTAAGAAAATGATCTGCGGCTCCACAGTAAAGGCAGAGTTTACCCTCACGACGACGCTGTCGTTCTTCCGGAGACAGTCGGGATCTGTTAATTTGCATGGGCTCGTCCGAGCTAGGTAAGGCCACCGGTCTAGGAGTAGGATTCCGGAACCTGGAACGATCCGAACGGCTACGTTCTCTTCCACGCTCCTGCATCCGAAGATCCACCTTGACGCAAAGGGAAATCAAGTCTTCTAATGGATCCGGCAGATCTCTTGTAACCAGCTCATCTTTCAGCCGGTCGGAGAGACCGTTCCAGAAGGCAGCTCTCAGGGCATCATTATTCCAGCGTAGTTCAGAGGCAATGGTCTGGAAATGAACCACGTACTGACCCACGGAACGGGCGCCCTGTCGAACACGGAGCAAGTCGGAAGAAGCAGTGGTCATCCTGCCGGGTTCGTCGAAAATTCTTCGAAAGGACGTGATGAAGTTGGTATAGTTGGAAACCATGGGATCAGATCGTTCCCATAATGGAGACACCCAATCCAAAGCAGACCCTTCCAGCAGAGAAATAATATATGCTACCTTGGACCGGTCTGTAGGAAAGTTGTGTGCAAGTAGCTCGAAATGTACCTCGCATTGGTTTAAGAAACCGCGACAATTTTTAGGATTCCCATTATAGCGGGACGGAGTAGGCAGCTGAAGGCGTGGGGTGATTCCGGCCGATGGTTGGACATTGCTGGCAACGGCAACTGGTGCGACTACTGGAACAGGTGCCGGAATGACAGAAGCTAGAGACGCCTGAATCTGATCCAGACGCCCGGACAACTGCTGGAGGTACTGCATCACCTGGCCTTGTGCCGCTTCCTGACTTTGTACTCAGGAAGCCAGGTTCTGGATGGCACTTGAGTCCGTGTTCCGATTCCCCGGGTCCATGTGGCCTGAGTATACCGTCACTAACCTGATTTGGGAGTATTGTGGACTCGGGGCTTCTTCCGATGACCGGGAAGAGGAACCGCTACTGGGTCGCAGTAGAGATGGCCGGATGTAGGTCTTCCTCATGCAGGATTAAGACGGCAGGCAGGAAGCACGGAAGAATTCTCGCAGGTTTCCTGAAAGACAAGACTTGTAGAGATACTGAATGCTGAGGTACCGAGGTACTGAAGTGCTGGAGACACAGGTATTGAGGCACGGCGGTGCCGGAGGCACAGAAATGCTGAGTGCTGAGGCACTGTGGTGTTGGAGGCACTGTGGTGTTGGAGGCACTGTGGTGTTGGAGGCACTGAGGTGCTGGTAGTACAGGTACTGAGACACGAAGGTGCCGGGAGCACAGTGAGACTGAATGCTGAGGCTCTGGAGGCACTGAAGTGCTGAAGGCACGGAGGTGCTTGGAGGCACGGAGGTGCTTGGAGGCACGGAGTGCTTGGAGGCACGGAGGTGCTTGGAGGCACGGGGTGCTTGGAGGCACGGGGTGCTTGGAGGCACGGAGGTGCTTGGAGGCACGGAGGTGCTTGAAGGCACGGAGGTGCTTGGAGGCATGGGGTGCTTGGAGGCACGGAGGTGCTTGGAGGCACGGAGGTGCTTGGAGGCACGGAGGTGCTTGGAGGCACGGGGTGCTTGGAGGCACGGAGGTGCTTGGAGGCACGGAGGTGCTTGGAACGTGGGAGCTCTGGAAATCACAGCTTCTGCGGGAGAAACGAAGATACTCAGGCACCGGATCTCTGCCCGGCGTCTGGTTTTGAATTCCCCGCCCTTGCCTGATTGGCGGAGCAGGCAGGTGACGTCAGTCCTGCTCCGCCTCCTTGAGCTCACTACGATGGCGGCGCCCTCGCTCCGGGAAGCCGCCGGAGGAACGCGCCGACCCGCCGCCGGGACCGGAGACCGCCGGGGGAAGAGAGGCGCCGGGCAGACCAGGTCACCCGCAGGGACAAGCGCGGCCGCCGCTGCCTGCGGTGAGTGACATAGCCAATGAGATAAATAAAGTCATGTCGTGGACATGCGTAGTGGCAATAAGTCGTAATGTCACTGATGATCTTAGTTTTAGTATTATAAATAAATAACGGTTGACCGATTTTAATGGCATTTCAGTGGTCTGTGTTGTTATTTCTAGATAAGTTAAGTTAGTTCATATATAGTTGGTAATGTTATCATGTAATGATGTCATGCAGTCCAGCATCGGCCGATAGAAAGTTTAAGAGGCGCTGGAAGAGATGAACGGCTACAAGCAAGGGGAATTCCGGAAAAGGGCCAGTGTGGGGGTTGGAGGCCTGAGAGGAAATGATCGATTGGAAGGATTGCTTAACGAGTGAGAAGGCAGAGCTGTAGGAAGCGAGGATGAACTTGAAGTGAAGGAAGTACAAACATGTTGTTTAATTAAACATCCTAGTGATATTTGGTGGACCCCCTTCTTTAAAGTAAACCTTCATTACCTTCACAACCAGAAATAAAGACACAGAGACTTGAATTTTGGCAGAAAAATTGCTAGCTATTTATTTGTCCCTAACCAATAGCAAACCTGTAAATAGAAATTTTTATTAAGATGCTGATCCAGCCGGCATATGGTGGCAGCAAAAAGAACGGCTCTATTAACCTAAATTAACCTTAAATTACTAAAACTTCGAAACGATCCTAATTTTAATACAACCATCACACACCGGTAATAGGTGACAACTCAACCCCCACAGTGACTATCCACCGCTCCTGGGTGCCCTGCCGCTGCCTTCCCGGACGGGTGGTCAAGCGGCCAATAAGTCGATGGAGGTGAGTGCACCTAAACCATACTAAACTGTAAAACACTACAGTTTACCATACAAATAGAAAACTGCCGTTCTTTTCCGCCAATAAATAGCCAACGATAAAACCAGCCAACAACTTAACGCCAAGGCACCACGTGCCAGAATCTCTGACCACAAGGGCGGGAGGGTGGGAAGGCAAAATCTCCACAAGAGAGATCTAAAATGGCCTCACCTTTCTTATATATCACAAACCCTCCCCTTCAAAAAGGGCTGTACTTTCTTCACAGCTAGGTCCACCCCTCACCAGATGTTTAACTCTTTCCTTTCCTATGCAGTCAATTCTCTCTCCTAAACATCCTAGTGATATTTGGTGGACCCCCTTCTTTAAAGTAAACCTTCATTACCTTCACAACCAGAAATAAAGACACGGAGACTTGAATTTTGGCAGAAAAATTGCTAGCTATTTATTTGTCCCTAACCAATAGCAAACCTGTAAATAGAAATTTTTATTAAGATGCCGATCCAGCCGGCATATGGTGGCAGCAAAAAGAACGGCTCTATTAACCTAAATTAACCTTAAATTACTAAAACTTCGAAACGATCCTAATTTTAATACAACCATCACACACCGGTAATAGGTGACAACTCAACCC
The DNA here is from genome assembly GCF_028390025.1 of Pseudophryne corroboree. Lineage (NCBI taxonomy): Eukaryota > Metazoa > Chordata > Amphibia > Anura > Myobatrachidae > Pseudophryne > Pseudophryne corroboree. Next base: position 276,581,080 of record NC_086444.1, read on the forward strand.
CCACAGTGACTACCCACCGCTCCTGGGTGCCCTGCCGCTGCCTTGCCGGACGGGTGGTCAAGCGGCCAATAAGTCGATGGAGGTGAGTGCACCTAAACCATACTAAACTGTAAAACACTACAGTGTACCATACAAATAGAAAACTGCCGTTCTTTTCCGCCAACAGCGAAAGACTCATCCCCAAAGTCTTCGCACCGCCACCATAACCTACCCTAACTCCTGCAAAACGAAACCAAGATCCTCCAGGAACAACATTATCCCCTCATTGGATAGATGTACCCCATCAGGCCGGAAAAGGTGGCTGTCTCTGAACCGAATCCTAGGGTGGCGAACCACCCTCCCTCCGTGGGACAGCACCCACTTCGCCACCGCCCCGTTCACCTTTTTCCGGGCCTCATCAATCTGGCGACCATCCGCCACACCCCTCCAATTCAACCTCGGCACCATCAATGAAAAAACCAACACACAATTGGTCCATGCCGCGGCCACACTTGCCAGATCTTGTATCATGGCCCACCGCAGATCCAGGGATGTCCTCTTCCCCAGGTCGTTGCCACCTAGATGGACAACCAAGACCCTAGGGACTCCATGCTTGCTGGCCTGGCTAACTAGCCTACTCTTCAGCTCGCTCCACATCATCCCTCACCAGCCAAGCCATCTAACACCCTGTGCTCCAGGCAACGCCTGAGCCCCCTCCGATGCCACAAACTTGGCCGCCCAGTACACATAGGAGTGGCCGACCACCCAAATAGCCAAATTGTCTTCAACCCAACCTGAAGGGGAAAAGAGGGGTAAAATTGATTACTAAAGCTTCATTAATTGCTTTCACCTGAAGGATCTGCCAAAAAGAAAAAACTTATAGATCTCGCTATTGCAGCAGTCACGGCCTAGCCGATCTGCACCATGCTTCCTTGCCAATCTGAAGCGAACATAGACACACAAAGGGGAAGTTCAAAATAAATTCAAATGAAATTAAAAGGGGGGGGGGGGGGGGGGGTATAAAATGGGAAACACATGTAATAACTCAGCTGGAGGTGAAAGCGTAAAGACCTGCTGAGGGACTCTGATTAGAACAGATTAGCCGAATTGTATATTAGAATTCAGTCCGTCAAGTCAGGCAAAAAAATCGCAAAATAACTCCAGACCCCCGCTGCCGACTCATGCCAGCAACGACGAGTAGCTAATCCCTGAGTAGGATAAAAAGGGGGAAACCAACAGACGCACAATACCATAACTTACAGAACTGTAACAACATAATACAAACGCAAATAAACAGAGCGCCATGCGCAATCCGCCTTCTCATGCCACGGGGCGAATATATCGTCTGTAACTTGACGACGTCCATCGCCCCACCGCCTGGATTTCAGTTCTGGACAAACCCGCTGCCGCAGCCGACGTCGCAGCGCCTATTCGAAAGGAATGGGTACCGAACGCAGCGGGTGGGAGGCCCAAGCCTGTCAAACAACGCCTCAGCATCCAACGAAACTGGTATTTCGTCACCGGCAGCCCGTCATAATGCAATAGCCATGACCCCCTCCTAGCGGGCCGCACCGCCACATATTGCACAGCCAGACCTACTGGGCAAACGCTCTCCTCCTGTGCCGGAACCAAAGTGACCCAGCGACCTCTCCCCACTTGGTCCGTCTTAGAGCGCCGCAATCTACACAGCAAGGACCTCTCACCCACTACCACGTCTCCGACCAGCATGCGCGAATCTGCTCTCTTGGAAGGCGCTACCAACTCCGATACCCTAAAGGCCCCGTGGTAAGCCATTGAGAACGCCAAACTGAACAAAAGCGTCTCAAACCTGGACGACGCGACTCGCCCCACCGCCGCGATGACGGCCGGCAACAAAGCCGCATCGATGGGCCGCCTCCCATCTGGAGGTGTCGGCGCTACTCGCGCCCACCCTTTCATAGCCTTCCGCAGAACATCGCTTTTTGTCACATCGGGGACGCCCCGCAGCTTGCAGAAAAACGAGACTCCAGCCAAGTACCGGGATACCACCGCACGGGACCTACCGGAAACATACAGCTGCCAAATAAAAGAAAGCATCAGCCGATGCCTGCTCTTACCTTTCTGCTGACGACCTTGGACAAACTCCTCCCATTCGTTCCAAGCTTGTCCGTAAGCCTTGAGCGTGGCTGGCGCGACTGACCGCAACGCTAGACCCTCCAGTCCGGCCCGATCACCTGCCAAACATAACCGGGACAATGAAAACCTTGCTCGTCGGCCTCGGGTGCCAACAACCAAAACCTCTCCCACTGTCCTCGCGACAACGCGTCGGCAATTCCATTCTCCAAACCGGGCACATGTTGCGCGCGGAACCACAGGTTCCTGCGCAAGCATGTCAAAAGCAATTGCCCTAGCACCCGCAGAACCACCAACGACTTTGCCCTCTGGTTATTAATGGCATGCACCACGCCCAGATTATCGCATCTAAACATTATGCTGCGATTAGCCAGCCGATCGCCCCAGACCTCCAACGCTACCATAATGGGAAAAAGCTCCAGAAGCACCAGATCTTTTGTTAGACCTTCGCTATGCCATTTTGCCGGCCAGGATGCCGCGCACCAAGATCCCTCCAGAAAACAACCGAATCCAGAGGCACCCGCTGCGTCGGTGAACAGCTGCAACCGCTCGCTGTCCACCGCTGGCGCTTGCCATATGCACACCCCGTTGAACTCCTCCAGGAACGAGGCCCATATGGCCAAATCCCTTTTTATTTCGGAGGACAAACGCACAAAGTGATGTGGCCTGGCACACCCCGCCGTCGCCCTTTCCAGCTTCCGGCAGAAAACCCTGCCCATCGGTATTACCCGACAAGCAAAGTTCAACATGCCCAGCAAGGACTGCGCCTGCCGCAGCGTGACTTTACGCGACCCTTCGAACCGGCAAATGGAGTCGCGGAGCTTCGAAACCTTGTCCCGGGGCAGCCGACACTCTCCCGCCACCGTGTCAATCTCAATCCCCAAAAATGACAAGCATGAGGCCGGCCCCTCTGTTTTTTCCACGGCCACGGACATACCGAAGTGGTAAAATAGAGCTCGGATGCTAAAAAGCAAGTCCCCGCACCGCGTAGCATTAGCCGGACCCGCACACAGAAAGTCATCGAGGTAATGTGCAACCCCGTGACCCCCTGACGAAGACTCCACGCACCAATGAAGAAATGTGCTAAAACGTTCGAAAAATGAGCATGAAACGGAACATCCCATCGGCAAACATTTGTCGATGAAATACTCCGCTCCAATCCGGAAACCCATAAAACGGAATGAGTCCGGATGCAACGGCAATAACCTAAAAGCTGATTAAACATCAATCTTAGCCATAAGGGCCCCGGTCCCGTAGCTGCGGACCATCTCTAGCGCCTCGTCGAATGACTGATACACCACCGAGCAATGAGCCGGCGGTATTGCGTCATTGACCGACGCCCCTAACGGGTAAGAAAGATGCTGGATGAGCCGGAAAGCGCCTGGAGTCTTCTTAGGAACCACCCCGACCGGAGAGATGACCAAATCATCCACCGGGGGTGACATAAACGGTCCCTCCATCCTGCCCAACCTGACCTCCTTATCCACTTTCTCCCGAAGCACTCCCGGCAAGGCTCGGGCAGATTGGAGGTTCCTTTGTGCCCGCACGGACACCTCACTCGCAACAGGCAAGCGAAAACCAAACTTAAAACCGTCAAACAAAAATTTTGCATCCTCTCTATTCGGATACAATTCCAACCACCAGCCCATAGTCCCCAACTTAATTGGTGTTGGAGCTCTGCGGAGCGGACCCGCTCGCGGCCTGCTTGGGGTACGCTTGCTTACCCCGCGCTCCCTGTCTACCGCCTTTGAAACAAGAGGAGGCTGGGTGGGATCCACCACACTGCAAGCAGGAGTGACGAAAACGACACTGCTTGCCAAAGGAACATGTTCCGCTGTTAAAAGCGAAACACTTTCCTCTCGTGGCGGAACGCCCTCCTGCCCGGCCGGCCGATCCACCTGCCTTGGCAAATCCGCCGTCCACGCCGGACGCCTGGGCTGATGGCCCCGCACGTCGCCCATCCGTCCCCTGTTTCCGGGGTTCCTCCTCCTGTTGCGAGGCCCGGGTTACTTTGAGCCAGACCTCCACATCCTTAAATCCGAAGTCCATGACCCGCAAGCCATCCTGCTTCTCCCGAAACTCCTGATCGTACCGACGCCACTCCGAGCCCGAGGATGTGCGCTGCATGTCGTGTACGAGATGCAGATACCGGATTACATTCATGTGCTCCTCCGGCCTATCCTCCAAGTAGCATGCCGCAAATACGCAGAACCCGGCCAGCCAATTATCGAAGGGCCGGAAAGCCTCAGCCCCCATGCCCTTCTTTGCGGCCGCTGCCTTATAATCCTTCTTCATGGCCCTTGTTAAAACGAAAACGTCCACGAAGTCACCCCTACGAATTTTCTTGCGGCAGCTATCCCGCAGCCCCCGCATTACTGCGGTGTAGTCGCAGCGAACGACCCCGGGCAAATCGCAGCGCTTCTTGGCCCTACGAGCTTCCTCGCTATCCCGCTTGCGCCGCTTACGCCTCTTCTGCTGCTTTGCCGCCCGCTTGGCGAATTTCGTCGCCCTCTTCCTCGCCCTAGTAGTGCTACTTACTTCGGACGCCTGCGACGACAAGGAAGATGAAGAGGAGGAAGAAGAAGAGCTGCGCGAACTAGAGCTTGCGGAGGACCCCGATACTGACTGCACCACCTCACCTGATGCTGTCGACTGTTCCGACATGGAATCCTCTGGCGCGTCAACCTCGACGTCTTCATCCATGAAGCCTGCCACCCCTTCGTCCTCGTGTTCTTCAAAAGACAAAGAAGAGGGGGACCCGGCTCGCACTCGCGGCGCATGCCGAGCCCCACGAGCGGGGGGCCCTGCGCCCACGCGCCCCTGCCCATCCCGTCCTTGCCCTAGCTCCAATTCCGCAGCGGCTGCTCCAAGCTCCCGGCAGGCGCGGGCCACCCGCTGCGCTGCTGAGGCTCCCCGCCTGCCGAACCCGCCTGCCTCCGCAGACGCGCAGGAACTTGCTGCCGCCCTCGGGGAGGCCACCGCGGCAAGCGGCCCCAACGCCTCCACCACTGTGGCCAGGGCCGACGCCAATGCCCCGGGAGGGTTCCGACCGCCGCGAAAACCGGTAACGGACCCCGAAGGACCCCCGGCCAGCGCCCGGGCGCGATCCCGCGCCCGCCGCCCGACGGTCGTGCTCCCGGCACCCGACGTCCGCCGCCCAGGCGGGAAAGCGGGGGCACCCCTGTCGGAACCCCCACTCTCCCCATCAGAAAACGCCTCCTCCCCATGGAACTCAGAGTTATCCCCCGAACCTGGGGAGGAGCCGCCATCCTGCCACGCAGCGCGTGCTGCGGCCCTCCGGCCGCTGACCCATTCCCTGTCGCCCCTCCTCACCCGGAAGCCACTGTATTCTGGCTCCGGTGAAGTATTTTGGGTAGACAGGGAGGGCCGCGGTGCTGCTGCGCGCAATCCCGCGCGTACAGCACCGCCCGCGGTGGGCACGCGCGCATGCCGTGTACGCGCCCCAGCATTGCTCACTGAAAGGACCTCTTGCCCCTGCCTTGGTCTCTCCTGCCCAGCGCTGCCTTCAACTGACATGCGCTGCACCCCCCTGTCCGTCCCCCTCCCCCTGCCAGCCCCCGGCAGCCGGGGAGCTATGAGAGGGGACAGAAGCGCTGGTGATGTCCAAGGCCCCGCGCGGCGAACAGGCGACCTCTGTCCGGCCCTCTCCCCCTGCCCGGCACTTCCACCCGGCCGCGGCAAGGGGGGGGAGATAGAGGCCGGGTCTGCCCGCATCACCTGGCGCCCGCCGCGGCGCGCGTGCGCCCGACGCCGACACTGCCTCCGCTGCACCCTGAGGCGAAGGCCGAAGCCCGTCAACCCCCGGGCGGCCTGTACGGACCTCCGGCGCCCCCCGCCGCCCGTAACTAGCCGGCAACGCCTGCCCGGCCCCAAGCGGCGAGGCCGATCCGGCCCGCCGAGTCGCTCTCCTGCCCGCGCCCGTGGAGGCTCTGCGGGACGGAGCCCCGTCCCCCAGGCCAACCACCCCTTCCCCTGGCTCAGCTCCACCGCTAGAACCGCGGTATCGAGCTGGAGGCCCAGCGGAACGGTGAGGGCGGGCAGACATGCTGACACTGAAGGATGGCACTGGCAGGGGGGGGACACAGCAGAATTGCACCCAAAATTACCACAAAATATGTGTGGACAATATTAATGTCTGCACAGCAGTATGCTGACACTGAAGGATGGCACTGGCAGGGGGGAACACAGCAGAATTGCACCCAAAATTACCACAAAATAAGTGTGGACAATATTAATGTCTGCACAGCAGTACTCACCAAGGCAAAATCTCCACAAGAGAGATCTAAAATGGCCTCACCTTTCTTATATATCACAAACCCTCCCCTTCAAAAAGGGCTGTACTTTCTTCACAGCTAGGTCCACCCCTCACCAGATGTTTAACTCTTTCCTTTCCTATGCAGTCAATTCTCTCTCCAAAAGTAAAAAAAGACCACTAGGTGGAGAGGAGCGCTGGCATTCAGAAATTTCATTTTATCAAGAATAAAAAGTACATTACTCCATACAAAAACAACAATGTCTTAGAATGAGACAATATAAAGACAGTTATTAAAGTCCCACTGGAATTAATATAAGCAATTGCTATAGCATCAAAAAACTGCTCAGAAACTTGTTAGTAACTGAAGAGGGCTCTCTAGTTCAGAGTTAGTAAGCCACCAGTGTTTGTTCCCAGCAAGCGTTTAGGTATAACACATAAAACGGGTCACATAGTTTACCATCCACAAATTCTTTAACCCTCCCGGCCACTGGTGCTTTATTATTATGTATTTTGGCCTTTTCCGGAGAGAAAGGGCTTAATAATTAGCCATTATGTAGAATCCGAAGTCCTGGGTTCACAATCTTTTCTTTATTATCCGGATCAGACCCTCCGTAGTGTGCTGAACGCTACTGCAGATGCTGGGCAATGATGAGAGCCTGTTTGTTTCCCTGCTGCAGGACACTTAGGGGGTCATTCCGACCCATTCGCACTCAGCGGTTCTTCGCTGCGGTGAGAACGGGTTGGAAATGCACGTGTGGCGGACGCATTGCGCACGTGCTTCATTGCCTGGCGACAATCGTCGCCGGGCAACGACGCCACCAGTGAAAAAAGTGATTGCTGCGGCGATCGCAAGAAGACGGACAGGCGGGAGGCGTTCCAGGGTGGATACTCACCGTTTTCCTGGCGTGGTGAGTCCAACGCAGGCGTGTCGAGGCGTTTGAAGGGTGGATGTCTGACATCAGGACCGGGAACCTCATCGCTGGATCCGTCGTTGGGTGAGTAACTGCAGCCCTGGTCTTGTTTTACTTGAAACTTTTTTAGCATAGCAGAGCTGCACAAGCGTTCGCAGCCCTGCTATGCTAAAATACACTCCCCCATAGGCGGCGTCAGGTTGATCGCACGAGCAGCAAAAATTTGTTTCGTGCGATCAACTCGGAATGAGCCCCTTAATTTATTTGTTTAATAAAATCCATAAATCCAGCAAAACAGGGTTTCTCACAAATTGAGAGGCAACAGAAGTGTTTGACTTCAGGTGCCAGTGGAGCAATAAGATAGGAGAAACACTGGCATCTTGAGTCCTATTCCATTTGCACACTACATCTCTGCTCCCTGCAGATGGAATTCCATGACTGAGGCCAGTCAGGTACGTAGCTTTTTTAAGAAGACTCACGATTTATCAAGCCTTGGAGAGTGATAAATAGCACGGTGATAGTACCAACCAATCAGCTCCTAACTGTCATTTTTTGAACACAGCCTGTAACATGGCAGTTAGGAGCTGATTGGTTGGGTCTTTATCACTGTCCTATTTATCTCTCTCCAAGGCTTGATAAATCTGGGCCTTGTTATGATATGTACCTTTGCAATCTTCTTATCACTCTTGCCATCTCAGAATGACAGAGGCAGGGGTGGGACAAAGAAAAATGCTTTATTTAATCAGTGCTTCATTTTTTCTTTTTTACTATTTACATTGAAAATGGAGCTAAAAGCGCATGTCCGGGCTTCCAGTACAATACACTGGTATGACCTGGCAATCTGGGTAATACACACGTATTTATCTCCATACTGGCCTAACAAACTTGTTAAATTAAGCTAAAAGGACCCCCAAGAATTGTGTCCATTGTCCTTTGCAGTCATGTATTTAATAGAGATGAGCGCCTGAAATTTTTCGGGTTTTGTGTTTTGGTTTTGGGTTCGGTTCCGCGGCCGTGTTTTGGGTTCGAACGCGTTTTGGCAAAACCTCACCGAATTTTTTTTGTCGGATTCGGGTGTGTTTTGGATTCGGGTGTTTTTTTCAAATAACACTAAAAAACAGCTTAAATCATAGAATTTGGGGGTCATTTTGATCCCAAAGTATTATTAACCTCAAAAACCATAATTTACACTCATTTTCAGTCTATTCTGAATACCTCACACCTCACAATATTATTTTTAGTCCTAAAATTTGCACCGAGGTCGCTGTGTGAGTAAGATAAGCGACCCTAGTGGCCGACACAAACACCGGGCCCATCTAGGAGTGTCACTGCAGTGTCACGCAGGATGGCCCTTCCAAAAAACCCTCCCCAAACAGCACATGACGCAAAGAAAAAAAGAGGCGCAATGAGGTAGCTGTGTGAGTAAGATTAGCGACCCTAGTGGCCGACACAAACACCGGGCCCATCTAGGAGTGGCACTGCAGTGTCACGCAGGATGGCCCTTCCAAAAAACCCTCCCCAAACAGCACATGACGCAAAGAAAAAAAGAGGCGCAATGAGGTAGCTGTGTGAGTAAGATTAGCGACCCTAGTGGCCGACACAAACACCGGGCCCATCTAGGAGTGGCACTGCAGTGTCACGCAGGATGTCCCTTCCAAAAAACCCTCCCCAAACAGCACATGACGCAAAGAAAAAAAGAGGCTTTTTACTGATATTTGGTGTTTTGGATTTGACATGCTCTGTACTATGACATTGGGCATCGGCCTTGGCAGACGACGTTGCTGGCATTTCATCGTCTCGGCCATGACTAGTGGCAGCAGCTTCAGCACGAGGTGGAAGTGGATCTTGATCTTTCCCTAATTTTGGAACCTCAACATTTTTGTTCTCCATATTTTAATAGGCACAACTAAAAGGCACCTCAGGTAAACAATGGAGATGGATGGATTGGATACTAGTATACAATTATGGACGGGCTGCCGAGTGCCGACACAGAGGTAGCCACAGCCGTGAACTACCGCACTGTACTGTGTCTGCTGCTAATATATAGACTGGTTGATAAAGAGATAGTATACTCGTAACTAGTATGTATGTATAAAGAAAGAAAAAAAAACCACGGTTAGGTGGTATATACAATTATGGACGGGCTGCCGAGTGCCGACACAGAGGTAGCCACAGCCGTGAACTACCGCACTGTACTGTGTCTGCTGCTAATATATAGACTGGTTGATAAAGAGATAGTATACTCGTAACTAGTATGTATGTATAAAGAAAGAAAAAAAAACCACGGTTAGGTGGTATATACAATTATGGACGGGCTGCCGAGTGCCGACACAGAGGTAGCCACAGCCGTGAACTACCGCACTGTACTGTGTCTGCTGCTAATATATAGACTTGTTGATAAAGAGATAGTATACTCGTAACTAGTATGTATGTATAAAGAAAGAAAAAAAAACCACGGTTAGGTGGTATATACAATTATGGACGGGCTGCCGAGTGCCGACACAGAGGTAGCCACAGCCGTGAACTACCGCACTGTACTGTGTCTGCTGCTAATATATAGACTGGTTGATAAAGAGATAGTATACTCGTAACTAGTATGTATGTATAAAGAAAGAAAAAAAAACCACGGTTAGGTGGTATATACAATTATGGACGGGCTGCCGAGTGCCGACACAGAGGTAGCCACAGCCGTGAACTACCGCACTGTACTGTGTCTGCTGCTAATATAGACTGGTTGATAAAGAGATAGTATAATACTAATATTATATATACTGGTGGTCAGGTCACTGGTCACTAGTCACACTGGCAGTGGCACTCCTGCAGCAAAAGTGTGCACTGTTTAATTTTAATATAATATTATGTACTCCTGGCTCCTGCTATAACCTATAACTGGCACTGCAGTAGTGCTCCCCAGTCTCCCCCACAATTATAAGCTGTGTGAGCTGAGCAGTCAGACAGATATATAATATATATAGATGATGCAGCACACTGGCCTGAGCCTGAGCAGTGCACACAGATATGGTATGTGACTGACTGAGTCACTGTGTGTATCGCTTTTTTCAGGCAGAGAACGGATATATTAAATAAACTGCACTGTGTGTCTGGTGGTCACTCACTATATAATATATTATGTACTCCTGGCTCCTGCTATAACCTATAACTGGCACTGCAGTAGTGCTCCCCAGTCTCCCCCACAATTATAAGCTGTGTGAGCTGAGCAGTCAGACAGATATATATAATATTATATATAGATAATAGATGATGCAGCACACTGGCCTGAGCCTGAGCAGTGCACACAGATATGGTATGTGACTGAGTCACTGTGTGCTGTGTATCGCTTTTTTCAGGCAGAGAACGGATTATAAATAAAACTGGTGGTCACTATCAGCAAAACTCTGCACTGTACTGAGTACTCCTAATGCTCCCCAAAATTAGTAAATCAAGTGTCTCTCTAATCTATTCTAAACGGAGAGGACGCCAGCCACGTCCTCTCCCTATCAATCTCAATGCACGTGTGAAAAATGGCGGCGACGCGCGGCTCCTTATATAGAATCCGAGTCTCGCGATAGAATCCGAGCCTCGCGAGAATCCGACAGCGTCATGATGACGTTCGGGCGCGCTCGGGTTAACCGAGCAAGGCGGGAAGATCCGAGTCGCTCGGACCCGTGAAAAAAAACATGAAGTTCTGGCGGGTTCGGATTCAGAGAAACCGAACCCGCTCATCTCTAGTATTTAAGCTCTCACGAGTAGGGCCCTCTTCCCTCATGTGTTTATCCTTTTCTTACTTTAATAATCCTCAACTGCCAAAATCCCGCAGTTTTTTGGCCACCTTGAAACTTACCTCTATGTCGTCTTCGGGTGTAGTTATGCTTAGTTACCCTGTACTTGTCCTATATTGTCTTCAACTGTAAGTCACTGTTTTCCTGTTTTGATTATGTGCATATGTACTCTGTAATTGGGCGCTGTGGAACCCTTGTTGCACCATATAAATAAAGGATAATAAAAATAACAATAATAATTAGTGCTGGGCAACGATTAAAATTTCTAATCGCGATTAATCGCAGGATTTTCTGTGATTAATAGCGATTAATCGTATTGTCTACACATAGAAAACCCTTTCCCCGAATGCCGGGACCCCAGCCAATCAGGGAGCGCCACGTCATGGAGCGCACAGCCAATCAGGAGAGTGCCATGACGTGGCGCTCCCTGATTGGCTGGTGTGACCTTCAGTGACAGAAGTCACGTGGGGTCCCGGCATTCGGGGAAAGGGTTTTCTATGTGTAAACATAGAACCCCTTTTAGTGCGTGGATCGGGTTTCCGTTTTTTTATTTTAATCAAGTCTGTGGATTATGTCTAGAAAGAAGAGGACAGAACGACGCCGGATTGTTTGTAAGTATAATTTTTATTTACAGATACCCTGTGGATTCTACGTGGACAAGGGGAACGAGGTGCTCCGTGGGAAACTAGACAAGTATGTGAGTGTGTAAGTGTGCATGTATGATTGTAAATAAAGTTGTACTTTCACGGTGTGTGTGTTGTGTTTTTTTTTGTATTTTTGTTGTTGTAGAACTACAGCTACCAGCGGACCCGTTATTTCCCCCTGTATTTTTACAATCAGGACCGGCTCAAAGAGCCTGAGGCTGGTTATACATAGGAGGGGGGACCCCACGCAATTTTTTTTTCCATTTAACTATGTGTGATGCAGGTGACTGTCTGCAGTGTGGACAAGCTTACCAGAGTCTCAATCAGCAAGCCGTCAGTATGTACGTAGAGATGTGCACCGGAAATTTTTCGGGTTTTGTGTCTTGGTTTTGGGTTCGGTTCCGTGGCCGTGTTTTGGGTTCGAACGCGTTTTGGCAAAACCTCACCGAATTTTTTTTGTCGGATTCGGGTGTGTTTTGGATTCGGGTGTTTTTTTTCAAAAAACCCTAAAAAACAGCTTAAATCATAGAATTTGGGGGTCATTTTGATCCCAAAGTATTATTAACCTCAATAACCATAATTTCCACTCATTTTCAGTCTATTCTGAACACCTCACACCTCACAATATTATTTTTAGTCCTAAAATTTGCACCGAGGTCGATGGATGACTAAGCTCAGCGACCCAAGTGGCCGACACAAACACCTGGCCCATCTAGGAGTGGCACTGCAGTGTCACGCAGGATGGCCCTTCCAAAAAACACTCCCCAAACAGCACATGACGCAAAGAAAAAAAGAGGCGCAATGAGGTAGCTATGTGACTAAGCTCAGCGACCCAAGTGGCCGACACAAACACCTTGCCCATCTAGGAGTGGCACTGCAGTGTCACGCAGGATGGCCCTTCCAAAAAACACTCCCCAAACAGCACATGACGCAAAGAAAAAAAGAGGCGCAATGAGGTAGCTGTGTGAGTAAGCTAAGCGACCCTAGTGGCCGACACAAACACCTGGCCCATCTAGGAGTGGCACTGCAGTGTCAGGCCGGATGGCCCTTCCAAAAAATACTCCCCAAACAGCACATGACGCAAAGAAGAAAAAAAAGAGACGCAATGAGGTAGCTGTGTGACTAAGATAAGTGATCCTAGTGGCCGACACAAACACCTGGCCCATCTAGGAGTGGCACTGCAGTGTCACGCAGGATGGCCCTTCCAAAAAATACTCCCCAAACAGCACATGACGCAAAGAAGAAAAAAAAGAGGTGCAATGAGGTAGCTGTGTGACTAAGATAAGCGACCCTAGTGGCCGACACAAACACCTGGCCCATCTAGGAGTGGCACTGCAGTGTCACGCAGGATGGCCCTTCCAAAAAACACTCCCCAAACAGCACATGACGCAAAGAAAAATGAAAGAAAAAAGAGGTGCAAGATGGAATTGTCCTTGGGCCCTCCCACCCACCCTTATGTTGTATAAACAGGACATGCACACTTTAACCAACCCATCATTTCAGTGACAGGGTCTGCCACACGACTGTGACTGAAATGACGGGTTGGTTTGGACCCCCACCAAAAAAGAAGCAATTAATCTCTCCTTGCACAAACTGGCTCTACAGAGGCAAGATGTCCACCTCATCATCATCCTCCGATTCATCACCGTGTACATCCCCCTCCTCACAGATTATCAATTTGTCCCCACTGGAATCCACCATCACAGCTCCCTGTGTACTTTGTGGAGGCAATTGCTGCTGGTGAATGTTTCCATGGAGGAATTGATTATAATTCATTTTAATGAACGTCATCTTCTCCACATTTTCTGGAAGTAACCTCGTACGCCGATTGCTGACAAGGTGAGCGGCGGCACTAAACACTCTTTCGGAGTACACACTTGTGGGAGGGCAACTTAGGTAGAATAAAGCCAGTTTGTGCATGGGCCTCCAAATTGCCTCTTTTTCCTGCCAGTATACGTACGGACTGTCTGACGTGCCTACTTGGATGCGGTCACTCATATAATCCTACACCATTCTTTCAATGGTGAGAGAATCATATGCAGTGACAGTAGACGACATGTCCGTAATCGTTGGCAGGTCCTTCAGTCCGGACCAGATGTCAGCATCAGCAGTCGCTCCAGACTGCCCTGCATCACCGCCAGCGGGTGGGCTCGGAATTCTGAGCCTTTTCCTCGCACCCCCAGTTGCGGGAGAATGTGAAGGAGGAGATGTTGACAGGTCGCGTTCCGCTTGACTTGACAATTTTCTCACCAGCAGTTCTTTGAACCCCTGCAGACTTGTGTCTGCCGGAAAGAGAGATACAACGTAGGTTTTAAATCTAGGATCGAGCACGGTGGCCAAAATGTAGTGCTCTGATTTCAACAGATTGACCACCCGTGAATCCTTGTTAAGCGAATTAAGGGCTCCATCCACAAGTCCCACATGCCTAGCGGAATCGCTCAGTGTTAGCTCCTCCTTCAATGTCTCCAGCTTCTTCTGCAAAAGCCTGATGAGGGGAATGACCTGACTCAGGCTGGCAGTGTCTGAACTGACTTCACGTGTGGCAAGTTCAAAAGGTTGCAGAACCTTGCACAACGTTGAAATCATTCTCCACTGCGCTTGAGACAGGTGCATTCCACCTCCTATATCGTGGTCAGTTGTATAGGCTTGAATGGCCTTTTGCTGCTCCTCCAACCTCTGAAGCATATAGAGGGTTGAATTCCACCTCGTTACCACTTCTTGCTTCAGATGATGGCAGGGCAGGTTCAGGCGTTTTTGGTGTTGCTCCAGTCTTCTGTACGTGGTGCCTGTACGCCGAAAGTGTCCCGCAATTCTTCTGGCCACCGACAGCATCTCTTGCATGCCCCTGTCGTTTTTTAAATAATTCTGCACCACCAAATTCAAGGTATGTGCAAAACATGGGACGTGCTGGAATTTGCCCAGATTTAATGCACACACAATATTGCTGGCGTTGTCCGATGCCACAAATCCACAGGAGAGTCCAATTGGGGTAAGCCATTCTGCGATGATCTTCCTCAGTTGCCGTAAGAGGTTTTCAGCTGTGTGCGTATTCTGGAAAGCGGTGATACAAAGCGTAGCCTGCCTAGGAAAGAGTTGGCGTTTGCGAGATGCTGCTACTGGTGCCGCCGCTGCTGTTCTTGCGGTGGGAGTCAATACATCTACCCAGTGGGCTGTCACAGTCATATAGTCCTGAGTCTGCCCTGCTCCACTTGTCCACATGTCCGTGGTTAAGTGGACATTGGGTACAACTGCATTTTTTAGGACACTGGTGAGTCTTTTTCTGAGGTCTGTGTACATTTTCGGTATCGCCTGCCTAGAGAAATGGAACCTAGATGGTATTTGGTACCGGGGACACAGTACCTCAAACAAGTCTATAGTTGGCTCTGCAGTAATGATGGATACCGGAACCACGTTTCTCACCGCCCAGGATGCCAAGGCCTCAGTTATCCGCTTTGCAGCAGGATGACTGCTGTGATATTTCATCTTCCTCGCAAAGGACTGTTGGACAGTCAATTGCTTGGTGGAAGTAGTAAAAGTGGTCTTACGACTTCCCCTCTGGGATGACCATCGACTCCCAGCAGCAACAACAGCAGCGCCAGCAGCAGTAGGCGTTACACTCAAGGATGCATCGGAGGAATCCCAGGCAGGAGAGGACTCGTCAGAATTGCCAGTGACATGGCCTTCAGGACTATTGGTATTCCTGGGGAAGGAGGAAATTGACACTGAGGGAGTTGGTGGGGTGGTTTGCGTGAGCTTGGTTACAAGAGGAAGGGATTTACTGGTCAGTGGACTGCTTCCGCTGTCGCCCAAAGTTTTTGAACTTGTCACTGACTTATGATGAATGCGCTGCAGGTGACGTATAAGGGAGGATGTTCCGAGGTGGTTAACGTCCTTACCCCTACTTATTACAGCTTGACAAAGGCAACACACGGCTTGACACCTGTTGTCCGCATTTCTGTTGAAATACTTCCACACCGAAGAGCTGATTTTTTTGGTATTTTCACCAGGCATGTCAATGGCCATATTCCTCCCACGGACAACAGGTGTCTCCCCGGGTGCCTGACTTAAACAAACCACCTCACCATCAGAATCCTCCTTGTCAATTTCCTCCCCAGCGCCAGCAACACCCATATCCTCCTCATCCTGGTGTACTTCAACACTGACATCTTCAATCTGACTATCAGGAACTGGACTGCGGGTGCTCCTTCCAGCACTTGCAGGGGGCGTGCAAATGGTGGAAGGCGCATGCTCTTCACGTCCAGTGTTGGGAAGGTCAGGCATCGCAACCGACACAATTGGACTCTCCTTGTGGATTTGTGATTTCGAAGAACGCACAGTTCTTTGCTGTGCTTTTGCCAGCTTAAGTCTTTTCATTTTTCTAGCGAGAGGCTGAGTGCTTCCATCCTCATGTGAAGCTGAACCACTAGCCATGAACATAGGCCAGGGCCTCAGCCGTTCCTTGCCACTCCGTGTGGTAAATGGCATATTGGCAAGTTTACGCTTCTCCTCCGACGATTTTATTTTAGATTTTTGAGTCCTTTTTTTACTGATATTTTGTGTTTTGGATTTTACATGCTCTGTACTATGACATTGGGCATCGGCCTTGGCAGACGACGTTGATGGAATTTCATCGTCTCGGCCATGACTAGTGGCAGCAGCTTCAGCACGAGGTGGAAGTGGATCTTGATCTTTCCCTATTTTTGGAACCTCAACATTTTTGTTCTCCATATTTTAATAGGCACAACTAAAAGGCACCTCAGGTAAACAATGGAGATGGATGGATACTAGTATACTTATGGATGACGAGTGACTGACGACACAGAGGTAGCTACAGCCGTGGACTACCGTACTGCGTCTGCTAGTATAGAGATGATAATGATATAAAAAATATATATATATCACTACTGCAGGTATATATAATATAATAACGGACCTGCTGGACACTGTCAGCAGACTCCTAAACTACTAGTATGAAGAAGATAGAAAAAAAAACCCCACCACAGGTAGGTATACAATTATGGACGAGCACTGACGACACAGAGGTAGCTACAGCCGTGGACTACCGTACTGCGTCTGCTAGTATAGAGATGATAATGATATAAAAAATATATATATATCACTACTGCAGGTATATATAATATAATGACGGACCTGCTGGACACTGTCAGCAGACTCCTAAACTACTAGTATGAAGAAGATAGAAAAAAACCCCCCACCACAGGTAGGATACAATTATGGACGAGCACTGATGACACAGAGGTAGCTACAGCCGTGGACTACCGTACTGCGTCTGCTAGTATAGAGATGATAATGATATAAAAAATATATATATATCACTACTGCAGGTATATATAATATAATGACGGACCTGCTGGACACTGTCAGCAGACTCCTAAACTACTAGTATGAAGAAGATAGAAAAAAAAACCCCACCACAGGTAGGTATACAATTATGGACGAGCACTGACGACACAGAGGTAGCTACAGCCGTGGACTACCGTACTGCGTCTGCTAGTATAGAGATGATAATGATATAAAAAAAAAAATATATATCACTATTGCAGGTATATATAATATAATGACGGACCTGATGGACACTGTCAGCAGACTCCTAAACTACTAGTATGAAGAAGATAGAAAAAAAAAAACCCCACCACAGGTAGGTATACAATTATGGACGAGCACTGACGACACAGAGGTAGCTACAGCCGTGGACTACCGTACTGCGTCTGCTAGTATAGAGATGATAATGATATAAAAAATATATATATATCACTACTGCAGGTATATATAATATAATGACGGACCTGCTGGACACTGTCAGCAGACTCCTAAACTACTAGTATGAAGAAGATAGAAAAAAAAACCCCACCACAGGTAGGTATACAATTATGGACGAGCACTGACGACACAGAGGTAGCTACAGCCGTGGACTACCGTACTGCGTCTGCTAGTATAGAGATGATAATGATATAAAAAATATATATATATCACTACTGCAGGTATATATAATATAATGACGGACCTGCTGGACACTGTCAGCAGACTCCTAAACTACTAGTATGAAGAAGATAGAAAAAAACCCCACCACAGGTAGGTATACAATTATGGACGAGCACTGACTACACAGAGGTAGCTACAGCCGTGGACTACCGTACTGCGTCTGCTAGTATAGAGATGATAATGATATAAAAATATATATATATCACTACTGCAGGTATATATAATATAATGACGGACCTGCTGGACACTGTCAGCAGACTCCTAAACTACTAGTATGAAGAAGATAGAAAAAAAAACCCCACCACAGGTAGGTATACAATTATGGACGAGCACTGACGACACAGAGGTAGCTACAGCCGTGGACTACCGTACTGCGTCTGCTAGTATAGAGATGATAATGATATATAAAATATATATATATCACTACTGCAGGTATATATAATATAATGACGGACCTGCTGGACACTGTCAGCAGACTCCTAAACTACTAGTATGAAGAAGATAGAAAAAAAACCCCCACCACAGGTAGGTATACAATTATGGACAAGCACTGACGACACAGAGGTAGCCACAGCCGTGGACTACCGTACTGCGTCTGCTAATATAGAGATGATAAAGATGATAGAGATGAACAAAAAAAATATAACACTACTGCAGGTAAATATTTATATAATATAATGAATGACGGACCTGCTGGACACTGTCAGCAGAATGCGTTTATAGAATAAAAAAAAAAAACACCACAGGAGTGTTTAACTTTTTCAGGCAGACAATATACTGGTGGTCACTGGTCAGTCACACTGGCAGCAAAAGTGTGCACTGTACTCCTGCTATAACTGCACCCCAGTCTCCCCCACAATTCAGCTGTGTGAGCAGTGAGCACTCAGCACAGTCAGATATACATAGATGATATTATCATGCAGCACACTGAGGCTGAGCACAGATATGGTATGTGACTGTGTATCGTTTTTTTTCAGGCAGAGAACGGATTATATTAAATAATAAATAAAACTGGTGGTGGTCACTAGTAACTATCAGCAAAACTCTGCACTCTGAGTACTCCTAATGCTCCCCAAAATTACTAAGTTAGTAGTAAATCAACTCAAGTGTCTCTATCTATTCTAATGGAGAGGACGCCAGCCACGTCCTCTCCCTATCAATCTCAATGCACGTGTGAAAATGGCGGCGACGCGCGGCTCCTTATATAGTCTTGCGATAGAATGCGAGCCTCGCGAGAATACGACAGCGGGATGATGACGTTCGGGCGCGCTCGGGTTAACCGAGCAAGGCGGGAAGATCCGAGTCTGCCTCGGACCCGTGTAAAAAGGCTGAAGTTCGGGGGGGGTTCGGATTCCGAGGAACCGAACCCGCTCATCTCTATATGTACGTGGTCTTCCTTAGTTCACTGCAAACGCCTGATGGAAGTCAAGCGGTTATGGCGGCTGGCGGCTTCCTCTTCTCCAGCGGCTTCTGCATCAAGGGGGTCAGGGGACTTGCTGCTTCCGGCGACGAACAGAGCAGCAAAAGCTCTGCAGCACACCAACAGCGTTAACTACGTTAAAAATATTAACGCCGTTATTGAGTTACGACGTTAACGTGATAATAACACGTTAACTTGCCCAGCGCTAATAATAATGTATTTGTGGACATCAGGAACCTTATAACACAGTGTGGTGTTCAAGATTCACAAAAAATGACGACACTGATGATGTGAAGCTTTCCTGTTTCACTTATGTAGGTACACAATGCATAGATCAAGCTAAGGCAGTAATCTTGATTCATGTTTCTTCCAGGCATTTCTGATAGATGAGTATTTCTAGTACAACCTTACACCTCCGACTGCGCGTAGTTTCACAGCTACTATTTTGCCTAGCAACACTGCAAACACAGTAGGCCACTAAATCAAAACCCTCTGACAACACTGTTGTCCTGGAATGTTTATAAAGCTTAGGAAAAGACAACTTTCTAGTTTCTATAGCTAGAAGCACATATAATTCTTGATGTGACATTACTTATATCAGAGTATATTGCAGGACCTGTACACAATGGTCCACAAAGAGACCTGTCACACAGCAGGCAATTGTTTATCAGACTTTTGTGCAACAGTCCAAACAATTGCTACTATAGTCAGTGTTATTAGAAAATAAAGCTTACGTAAATACTGTATATAGATTTAAAAGCTATTTTTGTTTTGTTCATGAAATCTCTGAACTTGCCTGGCAGTGCTAACTGCTGAATATGTCAAGACATCAGTAATAGCAGTAGGGTAAACTGTATGGGCCCTACTCACTGGCCGACCCGCCGCCGAGCTGCCCGATGGCGGATACGGCCGACGAGCGACCCGGCGGCGGGGGGGCAGTGACGGGGGGAGTGAAGTTTCTTCACTCCCCCGTCACGCGGCTGCATTGAAGTGCAGGCAAATATGGACGAGATCGTCCATATTGGCCTGCATGCACAGCCGACGGGAGACCAGCGATGAACGAGCGCGGGGCCGCGCATCGTTCATCGCTGGAGTCTCCACACTGAAAGATATGAACGAGTTCTCGTTCATTTATGAACGAGATCGTTCATATCTTTCAAAAATTCGGCCAGTGTGTAGGGCCCTTATGTAGTTCACCAATTGCAAGTTTATGCTGGTGCCCACACATGCTGCTAGTGAATGACTGGATCAGTGCAGGGCCATCTTAATGTAAAGGCACACTGGGACTCTCGGGATGGTGCCCTAGAAGCTTCTTGGTGGGCAGGTAGAGAATGCTGGCCGCCTGCTCTGATTGTGAATTACACCCAATTAGAGCAGCCAGTCAGCATTCTCTACTTGCCTCCAGCCTGCAGCCACACAGCCAATGACTGTCAGCTTTCTGATTGCTGGATAGCTCCAACCATACACCAATCAGCAAGCTTATTATAGCCATTCACTGTATGGAAGCATGAGGAGAGACGGTACTGGATTACAGGAGAGGTAAGTTCTTTATTTTTTATTTGTTCCTGTGAATGGGTGGTTAGGGCCCCCGGTGCATTGCTTTGCCCAGGGCCTTCAAAGCTGTTAAAACGCCACTGGACCAATGAGTAATTTTAATTGTGTAAATTCATCGTACTGAACTCACAATACAAGCATCTTTACTTCAGGATGAAATGATGACACTCTGGAAATGGGGTTTTGTGATGCTACCCATGGGTGAAAAGACAGTCATGGGATTGTGCTTGGCAAATATCTCCTCAGCACATGTTGCCTATGTAAATACCCAAGTGTTTATTCAGGGAGCAAACAGTCTACCATCAAGCTTCTGTATATACACAAAATGCACAACCCGATTTCCAGCAGCTCCAAACTGAAGTGTTTTTGTGAAGTCCAAATGTCTGTGTGGCCTTTCGCAAAGAAAAGGAGCAGCCCTAGGGATCAATTTATCAACAAGTTTTATCATACACAAGTTTTAAAGCTTGTTGCATATGATAAATGGTGCTCCAGCCAATTAGCTCCTAACTGCCATGTGTTGGAAAAATGACAGATGGTAGCTGATAGGTTGGAGCATAATTTATCACACAAAACTCATTGAGTATGAGAAAACTCGTTGATAAATCAGACCCCTGATAACCTAAAGAGACAGTATTTTTATAGGCAACCACAGCTTAGTTTTTTTTTTTATTAATTGCTGCTTTAAATCTTGAGCTGGATCGCTAAAAAGACACTTTTAGAAAACTTGTACCATATTATATTCCTCCCACGGTGTGAAATGAATACAAAATGTTACAGCATCAAACAACTGAGAACCCATTGTGGCAATAACTTTATTAATATCTGGGGGAAAGAAGGTGACAGACAGTGGCGGAACTGTGGGAGGCAATGGAGTCGGCTGCCGCCGGGCTCCTGACTGCAGGGGGCACTTATCCATTGCCTCCCACTGCCCGACAATCCAGACAGAGGAGCTGTGTCACTGTCGTGACACAGCAGCAGCAGCAGCTGCCTCCTCGTATGCACAGACAGCTCAGTTGACAGCTGGCTGCAGCTAGGGGGAGCTCCAGCGCACAGCTGATCACAGGACTTTGAGCTGGCCGGCTGAAACTCTCTCTTCCTCCATCATGGGGTTAGCACAGGGGTGGGCAATTATTTCAACTGGGGGGCCGCTTAACACTTCCAGCGATAATTCGAGGGCCACACACAAAATGCTCAAAAAGAGTCCCCTTTTTATACATTACGGCAGACAGCGTCCCCTTTTTACACATTACGGCAGACAGCGTCCCCTTTTTACACATTATGGCAGACAGTGCCCCCTTTTTACACATTACGGCAGACATCGTCCCCCTTTTTACACTTTACAGCAGACAGTGCCCCCGTTTTTATACATTACGGCAGACATCGTCCACTTTTTTACATATTATGGCAGACAGCGTCCCCTTTTTACACATTAAGGCAGACAGTCCCTACCCCCCTTTCCCCCCCTCCCCTAAACCCATATTGCAGTTTTTAACTCCGCTGCCTCCCCACCCCTAAACCTATATGGCAGCTTAAGCGCTGATCCAGGGGCTGGCTGGACAGGGGGTTTACCTGTTTGTCACAGTGGCAGACGATCCCCACTGCCCGATGATCTGCGCTGCTGCCGCCTGGAGTCACTGCTGATGTGCCCTCTCCTGCTCCCGCTCGCTGGCCGCCGCTTCTTCTCCTCACTCAGCTGCCGCTCCTGCTCACTGCAGTGCCCGCCCCCCGTGCCGCCCAGCGCGCGCATGGTAACAGAGGAAATCCCGGTCAGGTGACCCTGTGACGTGACCGGGATTTCCTCAGCGGCGCCGCATCTGAGAGCAGTGCAATGACAAGCGGCCTGTCGGGCCGCTTGTCATTGCACTCTGGTGGGGCACAGTGGGCCAGGCACGATCGGTCCGCATGTTGCCCACCCCTAGGTTAGCAACAGGTAGGCACTGGCACCACCTGCCTCAAGCTGCTGCATTGTGTGTGTGTGGTATATGGGTGTATATGTGTGTGTGGGTTATGTGTGTGAATATTTTTAAGTGAGGTGTGTATGTGTGTGTTTTTTAAAAGAAAGTTGTGTGTTTAAGTGAAAGAGGCATGTGTGTGTGTGTGTGTGTGTGTAATTGTGTGTAAGTAAAAGTGGCATGTGTGTGTAATTGTGTGTGTAAGTGAAAGAGGCATGTGTGTGTTTGTGTAATTGTGTGTGTCTAAGTGAAAGTGACATGTGTGTGTGTAATTGTGTGTAAGTGAAAGAGGCATGTGTGTGTGTAATTGTTTGTGTAATTGTGTGTGTGTAAGTGAAAGTGACGTGTGTGTGTGTAATTGTGTGTAAGTGAAAGTGGCATGTGTGTAAGTGAAAGAGGCATGTGTGTGTGTGTAATTGTGTGTAAGTAAAAGTGGCATGTGTGTGTGTGTGTGTGTGTGTGTGTGTGTGTAAGTGAAAGAGGCATGTGTGTGTTTGTGTAATTGTGTGTGTGAAAGTGGTGTGTGTGTGTAATGTGTAAGTGAAAGTGGCGTGTGTGTAAGTAAAAGTGGTGCGTGTGTGTGTAATTGTGTGAAAGTGGCGTGTGTGTAAGTGAAAGAGGCATGTGTGTGTGTGTAATTGTGTGTAAGTAAAAGTGGCATGTGTGTGTGTGTAATTGTGTGTGTGTAAGTGAAAGAGGCATGTGTGTGTTTGTGTAATTGTGTGTGTGAAAGTGATGTGTGTGTGTGTAATTGTGTGTAAGTGAAAGAGGCATGTGTGTGTAAGTGAAAGTGACGTGTGTGTGTGTGTAATTGTGTGAAAGTGGCGTGTTTGTGTAATTGTGTGTAAGTGAAAGTGACGTGCGTGTGTAATTGTGCGTAAGTGAAAAAGACGCGTGTAAGTGAAAAAGGCTTGTGTGTGTAAATGAAAAAGGCTTGTGTGTAAGTGAAAGAGGTGTGTGAGTTAGTGAATGAGGTGTGTGTGTGTAAGTGAAAAAGGCGTGTGTAAGTGAAAGAGGCGTGTGAGTTAGTGGAAAAAGGTGTGTGTGTGTAAGTGAAAGAGGTGTGTGTTTTAAGTGAAAAAGGCATGTGTGTGTGCAAGGAAAAGAGGCATGTGTGTGTAAGTGAAAGAGGTGTGTGTGTGTATCTATACTATTGTGAAAGGTACCTGAGTACGCTGCTACTGTACACCCTGTGTACCAGATAGCTACATATGGCGTGTGTATATATATATATATATATATATATATATCCCTATATGTATAGGGGTGGGGGTGTGGCACCAACATTTTATCATGCCTCCGGGCGACTGGGGCGAACTTACGCCACTGGTGACAGATATTACTGTTGTCACTATTTGCATTTGGATTTTCACACTGGAAGCTGCCAGAACAGTGAGATGGTGGGTGTGGAAAACACACCAGGGGCCCTCTATCTACAATGTCAATTCTGATAAATGATCACAATGTTTGTCAGGGCAGAAACTAGAGATGAGCGCCTGAAATTTTTCGGGTTTTGTGTTTTGGTTTTGGGTTCGGTTCCGCGGCCGTGTTTTGGGTTCGAACGCGTTTTGGCAAAACCTCACCGAATTTTTTTTGTCGGATTCGGGTGTGTTTTGGATTCGGGTGTTTTTTTCAAAAAACACTAAAAAACAGCTTAAATCATAGAATTTGGGGGTCATTTTGATCCCAAAGTATTATTAACCTCAAAAACCATAATTTACACTCATTTTCAGTCTATTCTGAATACCTCACACCTCACAATATTATTTTTAGTCCTAAAATTTGCACCGAGGTCGCTGTGTGAGTAAGATAAGCGACCCTAGTGGCCGACACAAACACCGGGCCCATCTAGGAGTGGCACTGCAGTGTCACGCAGGATGTCCCTTCCAAAAAACCCTCCCCAAACAGCACATGACGCAAAGAAAAAAAGAGGCGCAATGAGGTAGCTGTGTGAGTAAGATTAGCGACCCTAGTGGCCGACACAAACACCGGGCCCATCTAGGAGTGGCACTGCAGTGTCACGCAGGATGGCCCTTCCAAAAAACCCTCCCCAAACAGCACATGACGCAAAGAAAAAAAGAGGCGCAATGAGGTAGCTGTGTGAGTAAGATTAGCGACCCTAGTGGCCGACACAAACACCGGGCCCATCTAGGAGTGGCACTGCAGTGTCACGCAGGATGTCCCTTCCAAAAAACCCTCCCCAAACAGCACATGACGCAAAGAAAAAAAGAGGCGCAATGAGGTAGCTGACTGTGTGAGTAAGATTAGCGACCCTAGTGGCCGACACAAACACCGGGCCCATCTAGGAGTGGCACTGCAGTGTCACGCAGGATGTCCCTTCCAAAAAACCCTCCCCAATCAGCACATGATGCAAAGAAAAAGAAAAGAAAAAAGAGGTGCAAGATGGAATTGTCCTTGGGCCCTCCCACCCACCCTTATGTTGTATAAACAAAACAGGACATGCACACTTTAACCAACCCATCATTTCAGTGACAGGGTCTGCCACACGACTGTGACTGATATGACGGGTTGGTTTGGACCCCCCCCAAAAAAGAAGCAATTAATCTCTCCTTGCACAAACTGGCTCTACAGAGGCAAGATGTCCACCTCATCTTCACCCTCCGATATATCACCGTGTACATCCCCCTCCTCACAGATTATCAATTCGTCCCCACTGGAATCCACCATCTCAGCTCCCTGTGTACTTTGTGGAGGCAATTGCTGCTGGTCAATGTCTCCGCGGAGGAATTGATTATAATTCATTTTAATGAACATCATCTTCTCCACATTTTCTGGATGTAACCTCGTACGCCGATTGCTGACAAGGTGAGCGGCGGCACTAAACACTCTTTCGGAGTACACACTTGTGGGAGGGCAACTTAGGTAGAATAAAGCCAGTTTGTGCAAGGGCCTCCAAATTGCCTCTTTTTCCTGCCAGTATAAGTACGGACTGTGTGACGTGCCTACTTGGATGCGGTCACTCATATAATCCTCCACCATTCTATCAATGTTGAGAGAATCATATGCAGTGACAGTAGACGACATGTCCGTAATCGTTGTCAGGTCCTTCAGTCCGGACCAGATGTCAGCATCAGCAGTCGCTCCAGACTGCCCTGCATCACCGCCAGCGGGTGGGCTCGGAATTCTGAGCCTTTTCCTCGCACCCCCAGTTGCGGGAGAATGTGAAGGAGGAGATGTTGACAGGTCGCGTTCCGCTTGACTTGACAATTTTGTCACCAGCAGGTCTTTGCACCCCAGCAGACTTGTGTCTGCCGGAAAGAGAGATCCAAGGTAGGCTTTAAATCTAGGATCGAGCACGGTGGCCAAAATGTAGTGCTCTGATTTCAACAGATTGACCACCCGTGAATCCTTGTTAAGCGAATTAAGGGCTGCATCCACAAGTCCCACATGCCTAGCGGAATCGCTCCCTTTTAGCTCCTTCTTCAATGCCTCCAGCTTATTCTGCAAAAGCCTGATGAGGGGAATGACCTGACTCAGGCTGGCAGTGTCTGAACTGACTTCACGTGTGGCAAGTTCAAAGGGCATCAGAACCTTGCACAACGTTGAAATCATTCTCCACTGCACTTGAGACAGGTGCATTCCACCTCCTATATCGTGCTCAATTGTATAGGCTTGAATGGCCTTTTGCTGCTCCTCCAACCTCTGAAGCATATAGAGGGTTGAATTCCACCTCGTTACCACTTCTTGCTTCAGATGATGGCAGGGCAGGTTCAGTAGTTTTTGGTGGTGCTCCAGTCTTCTGTACGTGGTGCCTGTACGCCGAAAGTGTCCCGCAATTTTTCTGGCCACCGACAGCATCTCTTGCACGCCCCTGTCGTTTTTAAAAAAATTCTGCACCACCAAATTCAAGGTATGTGCAAAACATGGGACGTGCTGGAATTTGCCCATATTTAATGCACACACAATATTGCTGGCGTTGTCCGATGCCACAAATCCACAGGAGAGTCCAATTGGGGTAAGCCATTCCGCGATGATCTTCCTCAGTTGCCGTAAGAGGTTTTCAGCTGTGTGCGTATTCTGGAAAGCGGTGATACAAAGCGTAGCCTGCCTAGGAAAGAGTTGGCGTTTGCGAGATGCTGCTACTGGTGCCGCCGCTGCTGTTCTTGCGGCGGGAGTCCATACATCTACCCAGTGGGCTGTCACAGTCATATAGTCCTGACCCTGCCCTGCTCCACTTGTCCACATGTCCGTGGTTAAGTGGACATTGGGTACAACTGCATTTTTTAGGACACTGGTGAGTCTTTTTCTGACGTCCGTGTACATTCTCGGTATCGCCTGCCTAGAGAAGTGGAACCTAGATGGTATTTGGTAACGGGGGCACACTGCCTCAATAAATTGTCTAGTTCCCTGTGAACTAACGGCGGATACCGGACGCACGTCTAACACCAACATAGTTGTCAAGGCCTCAGTTATCCGCTTTGCAGTAGGATGACTGCTGTGATATTTCATCTTCCTCGCAAAGGACTGTTGAACAGTCAATTGCTTACTGGAAGTAGTACAAGTGGGCTTACGACTTCCCCTCTGGGATGACCATCGACTCCCAGCGGCAACAACAGCAGCGCCAGCAGCAGTAGGCGTTACACGCAAGGATGCATCGGAGGAATCCCAGGCAGGAGAGGACTCGTCAGAATTGCCAGTGACATGGCCTGCAGGACTATTGGCATTCCTGGGGAAGGAGGAAATTGACACTGAGGGAGTTGGTGGGGTGGTTTGCGTGAGCTTGGTTACAAGAGGAAGGGATTTACTGGTCAGTGGACTGCTTCCGCTGTCACCCAAAGTTTTTGAACTTGTCACTGACTTATTATGAATGCGCTGCAGGTGACGTATAAGGGAGGATGTTCCGAGGTGGTTAACGTCCTTACCCCTACTTATTACAGCTTGACAAAGGGAACACACGGCTTGACACCTGTTGTCCGCATTTCTGGTGAAATACCTCCACACCGAAGAGCTGATTTTTTTGGTATTTTCACCTGGCATGTCAACGGCCATATTCCTCCCACGGACAACAGGTGTCTCCCCGGGTGCCTGACTTAAACAAACCACCTCACCATCAGAATCCTCCTGGTCAATTTCCTCCCCAGCGCCAGCAACACCCATATCCTCCTCATCCTGGTGTACTTCAACACTGACATCTTCAATCTGACTATCAGGAACTGGACTGCGGGTGCTCCTTCCAGCACTTGCAGGGGGCGTGCAAATGGTGGAAGGCGCATGCTCTTCACGTCCAGTGTTGGGAAGGTCAGGCATCGCAACCGACACAATTGGACTCTCCGAGTGGGTTTGGGATTTCGGAGAATGCACAGTTCTTTGCTGTGCTGCTTTTGCCAGCTTGAGTCTTTTCATTTTTCTAGCGAGAGGCTGAGTGCTTCCATCCTCATGTGAAGCTGAACCACTAGCCATGAACATAGGCCAGGGCCTCAGCCGTTCCTTGCCACTCCGTGTGGTAAATGGCATATTGGCAAGTTTACGCTTCTCCTCCGACAATTTTATTTTAGGTTTTGGAGTCCTTTTTTTTCTGATATTTGGTGTTTTGGATTTGACATGCTCTGTACTATGACATTGGGCATCGGCCTTGGCAGACGACGTTGCTGGCATTTCATCGTCTCGGCCATGACTAGTGGCAGCAGCTTCAGCACGAGGTGGAAGTGGATCTTGATCTTTCCCTAATTTTGGAACCTCAACATTTTTGTTCTCCATATTTTAATAGGCACAACTAAAAGGCACCTCAGGTAAACAATGGAGATGGATACTAGTATACAATTATGGACTGCCTGCCGACTGCAGACACAGAGGTAGCCACAGCCGTGAACTACCGTACTGTACTGTGTCTGCAGCTAATATAGACTGGTTGATAAAGAGAAGATGTCTATGTAACTATGTATGTATAAAGAAGACTGAAAAAAATCCACGGTTAGGTGGTATACAATTATGGACGGACTGCCTGCCGAGTGCAGACACAGAGGTAGCCACAGCCGTGAACTACCGTACTGTACTGTGTCTGCAGCTAATATAGACTGGTTGATAAAGAGAAGATGTCTATGTAACTATGTATGTATAAAGAAGAATGAAAAAAAACCACGGTTAGGTGGTATACAATTATGGACGGACTGCCTGCCGAGTGCAGACACAGAGGTAGCCACAGCCGTGAACTACCGTACTGTACTGTGTCTGCAGCTTATATAGACTGGTTGATAAAGAGAAGATGTCTATGTAACTATGTATGTATAAAGAAGAATGAAAAAAATCCACGGTTAGGTGGTATTACAATTATGGACGGACTGCCTGCCGAGTGCAGAGACACAGAGGTAGCCACAGCCGTGAACTACCGTACTGTGTCTGCTGCGACTGGATGATAAATGATATAAAAAATATATATATATCACTACTGCAGCCGGACAGGTATATATTATATATTATATAATGACGGACCTGCTGGACACTGTCTGTCAGCAGAATGAGTTTTATTTTTATAGAATAAAAAAAAAAAAAACACACAAGTGAAGTCACACGACGAGTGTTTAACTTTTTCAGGCAATCACAATATAAGTATACTACTAACTATACTGGTGGTCAGTGTGGTCAGGTCACTGGTCAGTCACACTGGCAGTGGCACTCCTGCAGCAAAAGTGTGCACTGTTTAATTTTAATATAATATGTACTCCTGGCTCCTGCTATAACCTATAACTG
Organism: Pseudophryne corroboree; assembly: GCF_028390025.1. NCBI lineage: Eukaryota > Metazoa > Chordata > Amphibia > Anura > Myobatrachidae > Pseudophryne > Pseudophryne corroboree. Next base: position 276,610,418 of record NC_086444.1, read on the forward strand.
GCACTGCAGTAGTGCTCCCCAGTCTCCCCCACAATTATAAGCTGTGTGAGCTGAGCAGTCAGACAGATATATATAATATTATATATAGATAATAGATGATGCAGCACACTGGCCTGAGCCTGAGCAGTGCACACAGATATGGTATGTGACTGACTGAGTCACTGTGTGTATCGCTTTTTTCAGGCAGAGAACGGATATATTAAATAAACTGCACTGTGTGTCTGGTGGTCACTCACTATATAATATATTATGTACTCCTGGCTCCTGCTATAACCTATAACTGGCACTGCAGTAGTGCTCCCCAGTCTCCCCCACAATTATAAGCTGTGTGAGCTGAGCAGTCAGACAGATATATATAATATTATATATAGATAATAGATGATGCAGCACACTGGCCTGAGCCTGAGCAGTGCACACAGATATGGTATGTGACTGACTGAGTCACTGTGTGTATCGCTTTTTTCAGGCAGAGAACGGATATATTAAATAAACTGCACTGTGTGTCTGGTGGTCACTCACTATATAATATATTATGTACTCCTGGCTCCTGCTATAACCTATAACTGGCACTGCAGTAGTGCTCCCCAGTCTCCCCCACAATTATAAGCTGTGTGAGCTGAGCAGTCAGACAGATATATATAATATTATATATAGATAATAGATGATGCAGCACACTGGCCTGAGCCTGAGCAGTGCACACAGATATGGTATGTGACTGAGTCACTGTGTGCTGTGTATCGCTTTTTTCAGGCAGAGAACGGATTATAAAGTAAACTGCACTGTCCTCACTAGTAAACTCTCTCCACTCAGTCTCTACACTTCTACAGTAACAGTACTCCTCCTAGTCAGCTCCAGTAAATCTCTCTCAGTCTCTTATAATCTAAATGGAGAGGACGCCAGCCACGTCCTCTCCCTATCAATCTCAATGCACGTGTGAAAATGGCGGCGACGCGCGGCTCCTTATATAGAATCCGAGTCTCGCGATAGAATCCGAGCCTCGCGAGAATCCGACAGCGTCATGATGACGTTCGGGCGCGCTCGGGTTAACCGAGCAAGGCGGGAAGATCCGAGTCGCTCGGACCCGTGAAAAAAAACATGAAGTTCTGGCGGGTTCGGATTCAGAGAAACCGAACCCGCTCATCTCTAGCAGAAACACAGTTTGTACATACAAAAAGAGTGAAGTGAAACCTAATGGTAACCTGTCCCAATCGATGTCATTCTGTATTAAATGGAGCATATTTACTAAAATGTGAGGGTTTATTTTATAAGTGAAGATATTGCCAATAGCAACCAATCAGATTTTAGCAATTATCTTCAAAGCAGAATCTGGTTGGTTGCTATGGGCAACATATCTACTTCTGAAAACCCTTTAGTAAATAAACTCCTATGATTCTTACAGGATACCTGTAATTAGGGACAGACTGGGGCTGCATAACAGCAGCGGTATATTATTATACCTTCCAACATAGGAGCCTTCAAAAGCGGAATCCTGCGTGTGCCAGAGGCAAGAGTGCATCCCGAAAGGGGGCTGCATCATTTTGAGGGCATGCCCAGCACTCTCTAAGATGCTACGCTGCCCCCAGGCTCTCCCTGAACAGCATCTTTTCACCCACTGCTTACCGTTGTGTGCTCCCCCCAGCCCCGACGTTGTCACGGTTCACAGGCTAATGCCCAAAGTCACGGGGGGGGGGCCTGGCTTTGTGGCACGCTCTCGTCTGTCTGTAGTATGCCAGGTGGCCGAGCAGAGTGTCACGAGGCGGAGCTGCTCGGCCAGCCCCTGTCTATGTGTGCAGGGTAACTGAGCAGAGTGCCGGGATGCCGAACTGCTTGACCAGTCCCAGTCTCTCGGTGTGGCTGGACTGTCCCATCAAGCCATTGGCCCTTCTGGCATTTGCCAGAAGGACAAGATGGGCAGTCCGGCACCACCCGCAATAATACAATATGTATAAAGGGCAGTGGTGCAAGTGGGCGGGTACGGGTGGGTACGGCGTACCCGTAAGAATTTAGCCGTGGGTACGCCGTACCCACACCGACGGGCCGCCGCTCCTCTTCCTTCCCTCCCTCCCCCACGCCGCACCGCCGCACACGCCGCTGATGTGAGGGCAGGAGAGTGCAGCCTGCGCCTCTCGTTCCCCTCAGTCTCCGGTGGGTGTTTCAGTTTACTTCAGCGCCGATCCGTGAGCCAATCAGAGCTCGCACCCGTGAGCTCTGATTGGCTCACGGATCGGCGCTGAATTAAACTGAGACACCCGCCGGAGACTGAGGGGAACGAGAGGCGCAGGCTGCACTCTCCTTCTCTCACATGACAGACAGGAGGACAGCGACGGCAGCGGTGAGTAGGGGAGGGGGGCATGTTATACCTGGCACTGGGGGGGCATGTATACCTGGCACTGGGGGCATATCTGGCACAGGGGGGCATATATACCTGGCACTGGGGGATATCTGGCACTGGGGGGGCATGTTATACCTGGCACTGGGGGATATCTGGCACTGGGGGCATATCTGGCACAGGGGGGGGTATATATACCTGGCACTGGGGGATATCTGGCACAGGGGGGCATGTATACCTGGCACTGGGGGCATATCTGGCACAGGGGGGCATATATACCTGGCACTGGGGGCATATCTGGCACAGGGGGGCATATATACCTGGCACTGGGGGATATCTGGCACAGGGGGGCATGTATACCTGGCACTGGGGGCATATCTGGCACAGGGGGGCATATATACCTGGCACTGGGGGCATATCTGGCACAGGGGGGCATATATACCTGGCACTGGGGGATATCTGGCACAGGGGGGCATGTATACCTGGCACTGGGGGCATATCTGGCACAGGGGGGCATATATACCTGGCACTGGGGGATATCTGGCACAGGGGGGCATGTATACCTGGCACTGGGGGCATATCTGGCACAGGGGGGCATATATACCTGGCACTGGGGGATATCTGGCACAGGGGGGCATGTATACCTGGCACTGGGGGATATCTGGCACTGGGGGGGCATGTTATACCTGGCACTGGGGGATATCTGGCACTGGGGGGGCATGTTATACCTGGCACTGGGGGATATCTGGCACTGGGGGGGCATGTATACCTGGCACTGGGGGATATCTGGCACTGGGGGCATATCTAGCACAGGGGGGCATATATACCTGGCACTGGGGGATATCTGGCACTGGGGGGGCATGTTATACCTGGCACTGGGGGATATCTGGCACTGGGGGGGGCATGTATACCTGGCACTGGGGGATATCTGGCACTGGGGGCATATCTGGCACAGGGGGGCATATATACCTGGCACTGGGGGATATCTGGCACAGGGGGGCATGTATACCTGGCACTGGAGAATATCTGGCACTGGGGGCATATCTGGCACTGTAGGGGCATTTCTGTATCTGGCACGGGGGGCAATGTATATCTGACACAGAGGGGGCATTTGTGTATCTAGCACTGTGGGGCAATGTGTATCTGACACTGTGAGGCAATGTATGGCACTCTGGGGGCATTTCTGTATCTGGCACTGTAGGGCAATGTGTATCTGGCACTGTGGGGCAATGTGTATCTGGCACTCTGGGGACATTTGTGTATCTGGCACTGTGGGGCAATGTGCATCTGGCACTGTGGGGCAATGTGTATCTGGCACTCTGGGGACATTTGTGTATCTGGCACTGTGGGGCAATGTGCATCTGGCACTGTGGGGCAATGTGTATCTGGCACTGTGAGGCAATGTGTATCTGACACTCTGGGGACATTTGTGTATCTGGCACTCTGGGGACATTTGTGTATCTGGCACTGTGGGGCAATGTGTATCTGGCACTGTGGGGTTATATGTATCTGGCACTGTGGGGCAATGTATATCTAGCACTGTGGGGCAACGTGTATCTGACACTATTGGGGTCATACGTGTATCTGCCCCTCCCCCATATGTGTATCACGCCCCCATTTTCATTGGCCACGCCCCATGTGACATTTGGCCACACCCATTTTTTTGCGCGCGCGCCTTCAGCGCGCACACAGTACCCGTAAGACATTTTTTCTACTTGCACCACTGATAAAGGGAAGTTTCTGAATTACTGAACTCAGGACCTGAACATGATTTTCCTAATCCTGGTCACAAGTTACTAAACCAGTATGAGATTGTAAGCCTATAAGAATCTACAGGCACATTCTTGTAGGTCAGGCAGTTACTGAAACAGCTGCTGACGTTGACAAGATTTGCTCAGAACTATTCATATTATCGCATTTTGCAAAGATGTTTCCATTCTAGAGAAGTTCAAAATCACTTCAAAGCTTTTCTGAAAATGCCTCTTTACACTGCTGCAGGCTGTCCATAACAGCAAATGGAAAACATGTTAGTTGTTGCAGATGTGTAGACCCATAATAACCCCACACTGTAGTCTGTGGACAAAGCAGAAGTGTGCAGTTATACAATACAGGGCCACTGACAGCCTTTCTAGTTCTTGTGAATTCTTTTTCAGCTGAATAAGGACTGCAGAGTAACTGACAGAAATTCACTAAATTAATGAATAAAGAAGAGGTGCATTCTATCAAAATGTGTGTGGGCGGAATTTGTTAATTAAGACACCTCTGAAATTAAGATTTTCCATCACTGCTCATCACGATGACAGAAATTCTTCTTTTCAGCATTTTATAGGAATAAAAAAAGAGTCACCAGGGAAGCTGAGCGACGCATGAACGAGTTTACCGACCCCATGTGTGTACCGGAACTGCAGACCTGATTCCAGCTTCCATTTCCAGATTCAATTGGAAAAAAAATACATCTTTTTTTAAAAATGAAAGCTAGAATTAGAAGAAACATTGTTTAAATTACAGAAAATAACACGTCAAAAAAGACTTTATTTTATTAACAAATCATAGTTTGCTGTGGGCTCCTGTATCGAATATGATCTGATAATACACAGTACTTCAAAATAGGCCAGAGAGTAAAAGAACTATTTAAAACCTGGGACTGTCCATGAGAATTAGGATACGTTGGTTTCTATGCCAGCAGAGCTTGTATTAAGCTGTGTAAAACCCCCAGATAACATTTCATAGCTAAATATTCCTCTCATAGAGGGGAAGTGAAACCTGAGCGCAAAGTGACTTTCTGTATTAAACAGTAAACAAATGAACACTGGATTTTGTTGAGGTTCAGCTGTTGTTTTCAGTATCAGCCACAACAGATGATACGGTTTTACTCTAGATCTTCAGAAGTCAGTGTGAATTTAATTTTCCCTTTGTATTTGCCACCAAATAACTTGAAATATACTGGCCATATTATTTTTGGTACTTGTTAATGTAATATGGCACTACTTAAAACGAAAACTCTGCCCACCTGTAGTTTTTGCAAAGTGACCAAGAAGTAATGTGCCACACTGAGTTTGTCTATATTTTGGTTATTTGAATATGGGATCCCTTTTACAAATATTAAGAGCTCCATGATGTAGCATACCTCCTAAATGTACTAATTTCGGGTCTGGGACTCAGGGTCGACAGCAAAAAGGTCAACACACCTTAGGTCGACGCCAATTGGTCGACACACCTTAGGTCGACATGGACAAAAGGTCGACAGGAACAAGGTCGACATGAGTTTTTTTTTTTTTGGTGTCGTTTTCTTCGCAGAGTGACCGGGAACCCCAATTAGTGCACCGCGTTCGCTCGCCATGCTTCGGGCATGGTGCCTTCGCTCCGCTACCGCTTCGCTCGGCACAGATTACCGTTCCAATCGTAGTCCACGTGGATCGTTAAGTATGAAAAGGTTCCAAAAAAGAAATAAAATCCTGAAAAACTCATGTCGACCTTTTTCCATGTCGACCTTGTTCCTGTCGACCTTTTGTCCATGTCGACCTTTTGTCCATGCCGACCTAAGGCGTGTCGACCAATTGGCGTCGACCTAAGGTGTGTCGACCTTTTTGCTGTCGACCTGGAGTCCGGATACCCTAATTTCAGTAGGACAGTCGCTCTTCCCCACTGTAACAATGAGGAGGACTGTACTGTGCTGATTGGCAGGTGGTTGTTGAGGTATGGCTATAATTTACTGCTACGCATAGGTGCATTGGTGCAAGCAATTGTTACCGTGGGTACACATTAGGTGATATATCACCCGCTATAGTGTTCTGATGTGGAATGGAATGATACATCGTACACATTGCAAAGTGTGCACGGCTGATCGAGCGCTACCAGTGGTTGTCTCCTGGGTCATCCCGTCAGGAATGACTGCATGCAGCTACATATGGTGGGTAACTATATATCTTGCCATCCTCCACCGCATCGTGCAGTGTGTATGTTGGCACAATATATTGTATCATCGGTCATGTCATTGGCTGGAGTACACACCTTTCTGATGTGTACCTCACCTTACAGTATTATAGGAAGGGGACTGGCAGCAGAGGAGGAGCAGCCTTCTGGGGATGTGGCCACGCCTGTTCAGTGAAGAAGACGTGTCCATGGCACAAGGTGGCCACACCCCCTGTCTTTGATGGTCAGTGATATGCTGTAGCTGTCTAGTATCTTAGCCTTTTCCTTCACCCACATGCTGCCCACATCTTTCACAATAACTCAAATAATTGATGGGCAGCGGCAGGGCTCGCTGTAGGTGTGAGTTGATGGTTATAGAGTACAATGGGAGATCTGGCAGTACCACATATACCTCACATTACTCATATCCATCCTGAAATAACAGGTTGGTGCAGCCCATGTCTCGTGTGACAGTATAATTAACAAGTACCTTATTTTCATTCAGTTTTTCTAAAGGTGAAGAGAGTGCGAGATGGAGGGATGCAGTCAGAATGTGGGCCTTCAAAATGTTATCAGCGTTATGTCGACATGATCTACATGTCAACATCCAGGATGTTGACATGTTCAGAATTTTGACATTTAACATGGTGACATTCACAATGTAAACGCCAATATAATGTCAACATTTTCAGAAAGTTGCTATTGAGCCTGTGGGCAGTCAGAATGTCAGTATATAAAATGAATAAATTATATAAAATTAATAAATATAGAAAATGAGTTAGGTTTAGGGTTAGTATTAGGCTGCAGTTAAGGTTATCCTGCAGTTAGGGTCAGTCTGTGATTAGCGCTGGGGTTAGGCTGCAATTAGGCTTAAGACCCGTACACACTGGCCGATATATTGGCCGTTCTATTGAATGGCCAATATATCACAGGTCCATCGGCCAGCGTGTATGGGCGATATGTCTGTGAACTCCATCGTTCACAGACATATCGTGACGGCCCTGCAGCACAGTTGACGGGCAATATATCTACTGATATGTTGGCGCATCACTGTGTGTGTACAGACGACCAGCCGACCGCCCGTACACAAGTTGATTGACAGCTGGACTGGGTGGGCGTGTGTACACGCCCGCCCAGTTCATGGCGTCAGTCCCCGACGGATCGGGCAGTGCGTATGCACAGCACACTGCCCGATCCGTCCATAGATATATCTGCAGATCAATTGATCTGCAGATATATCTATCAGTGTGTACCCACCATTAGATTTCCTGTTATGGTGCCCATACACTTGTGCGATGCCCCACGACGCGATATTGTGGGGCATCGCATCGGGAGTTCAGGTGGGATGAAAACGCACCTGAACTGCCAATGTGATTACCATGCGATCATGCGATAGATCGCATGGTAATCACGTGATGGGCATGTCACAGCCAAGTGGAGGCCGCTCCCGGTGGGTGGCCATCGCACATCGCAGTGCGATATATAGCATGTGTTTTCAAAAACACATGCGATCACACTGCGATTCGATAAATATTAAGTGCAGCACATACTATCTTGAGACGTGAGATTCGACCGGCGTGTCCGCGCATCGCGTTGAAAGGTACCTAAAATGTGCATGTCAGGAGACTGCTGGTCACAATACAGATGCCGGAATCCTGCCACCTTATAGTCCCAACAGTCGGCATGCCGACTAACAGGGACTATTCCCACTCGTGGGTGTTCACGACACCTATAGAGTGGGAATTCTAACCTGTGGCGGTTGCAGCTCAATCCCTGCCGGTCATCTAATTGCCAGGATCAGCATGGTGACTGCCGGTCACGCATACCCAACTCAATCCAAGCTGAAGGAGCCTCTGCCTTTAAATGTACTTGGACTGCACACCCTAATTACAAATATAATGAGATGTGCTATCATGCTGAGACTTGTAGTTCCACAAAGAAGAGAAAATAAAATGCAGATGTAAACTCCATAGTACCAAGCACTTCCAATCAGAATAATTATAATAAACGCTGCAATCTAACACAGAACAAAATCGAGGTGCTTGGCCCACCAACCAGTGTTCAGGTGACCTTGTCTCTGGTGGGACCCTAACACTAAGTATAAGTCCCGGGAATGGGACCCCACTAACACAGTGAAAGCCAATGATTTTTTCAGTAATAGGGGTGAGTTTGGGGTGTGCGGCTCCCTGAGTTGGTGTGGGCGGGCTGGTTTGGGGTGACATTTAATTAAGCCCTTTTTAAGCACTTTAAATAAATGTAACCAATGGTGCCCTCTAAATCTGACCTTGGTGGGATATTACTTTCCCACTGCCACACAAAGTAGGCAGATTTTCACAGCATGCAGTATTACAAATAAAATCAGAACAGCAAGCTCAGACAAATAGGATTGGAATCTCTGCTCTGAAACATTTAAGTAGGCAGGAGACATACACAGATGGAGAGGTAAAAGCGCTGATACCAGGCAAAGGGCAGCCTGTGCATTACAGAAGATTAGTAATCTTGTAGATGGATTTCAGTTTAGTTTTGAAGACAGATGGTGACAATTTTATACAGATTATGGGGTACATTTACTAAGCAGTGATAAGAATGGAGAAGTGAGCTAGTGGAGAAATTTCCCCACCAACCAATCAGCAGCTCTGAATCATTTTATAGTATGCAAATTATAGATGTTACTTCAGTGCTGATTGGTTGCCATGGGCCACTTCTCCACTGGCTCACTTCTCCGCTCTTATCACTGCTTAGTAAATGTACCCCTAAGTAGGATGGGTTTTCAATGGTAAGAAGTAGTCAGGTAAGGCATAACTTGCAACATTTAGTTTTGGCTAACCACCCACCCACTTAAACCACCCAGATAATACTGTGCATCCAGAGACAGATTTAGACCTCATGGGGCCCTAGGCAAGATACCGGGTTGGTGCCCTCCTCCCTCAAACAATTCATAGCACTATATTTTCATTACTGATTTATGACCCTTACATTATTTGTAATTTATCCTTCTTATAGTAATGCCCCTTACACATTACGCCCCACACTGTAATGCTCCTTACACATGGCAACCTCATACTTACCAGACTGGGAGGCTGCTTCCTATCCAGGTGCTCTTGGTTGGTGCTGCTCTGCTTCCCTGTACTGCTCATTGTCAGAGTCTTGCCCATAACCCGTCTCTTAATGGCTGGCACTGGTTCCAAGCGGTCTCGGCATATACTTCTATATACTGTATAATAGAGAGACTTCATTTCGCAGAATTCCTGTCCACTGAGGGCCAGTCACGGGATTCTGGGAGATGTAGTTTTAGCGCTGCTCTCCCATACACTCTGCAGTACCGGGTCCTACCACAGCTGGAAGCTCCCAGTTGACACTTCCGCTTCCAGGCAGAGAGGAGATGGCGGACAAGAGTTCCGGTGTTCCCCACTTCCCCCCAGCTCAGCCCTCAGTGATCCCCCAGAGACTCCTCCCCCGCCAGACCATGCTTTTCCTGTTACTGCGGCAGCCCGGGGATCCTTCGATCCTCATAGAAACATAACATAGAAACACAGAATTTGATGACAGATAAGAACCAAATGGCCTATCCAGTCTGCCCTTTAGGGTTGAGGTCTTAGTGTTAGGGTATTAAGGCTAGTTTATGGATTAGGGTTACATAGAAACACAGAACTTGATGGCAAATAAGATCCTTTGGGAAACATAGAATTTGATAGCAGACAAGAACCACATACACATAGGTTATTATATTATAAGCCGTGGTTATATTGAGAAGAAATAAAAGTTAGAGATGTAGGAGGAGTTAGAGGAAGTGATATATGATATGAAGTGTTGCTATGAAGAGAACACTTATTTAATTAACACATAATTAGCACACAACCGTGACAGCATGATGAGATATATGCTTTAAATCTCTTGCCCTGCCACATTTTAGTTTTAGAAATGACAGGGCTGATTACTGCTGACTACTTCCAGCCTGTAACAGATCAGACAGAACAACATGGCAGCTCCCAGTCGATAAGAAAAACATATAAGGCGCCCATAATTTTATTGCGATTGACATAAACACTTCGTTAAGCTAGCTTATCACTAAAATAACGACACACTAAAATAACGACACGGACACGGTTAGCTGTAGTTAAAGGTCAGACGATATTTATTGATCGCTGACCTGTTCTTTAAACTATAATTGTAATTGAATTGATTTTATATTGGAGGATGGCAAAGGACCAGTCGCTACCAGACACCAGCTCCAGTCCCTTGGATGAAATCCAACCACCAAGGATGGGAGCACCCAAACCCCGCCTCCTCCCTGCATAACCCGCATTGTGCAGGACTCACCACTCTTTTCTCTAGCAAACGTTCGGTTCCCGCAGGGGAACGTCTAAATGTCCAACCGCAAGGTAAGGACACACCTGCCGTCCTTCTAAAGAGGGTGCCCCACAATGACCACTTATGCCCATCTGACCGCTGGTTGGTAGCGACTTCCCGCCAATCTGGCTGTCAAGAGCCCACCGAGAAAGACAAGATGTAGGAAAAAATATAGTCAGGGCGGGCGGGAGGGCATTCCAAAATGGCAAGAGGAAGTCTGAGGCACATGACCACGGCTTATATATTATTCCAAGACCAACCCCTAAATTCTTGATGGACAGCCCTATAATCCTATAGGAAAAATACCCAAGAACACACTGATCTGCCTAGCAACTGCTTAGTCACAAAAAACCAATCACAAAAAATTGTGCTCTTATATGGCCTCAGGCTTATGCAGCCTTCAGCTTATCTAAGGCGCCCATAATTTTATTGCGATTGACATAAACACTTCTTTAAGCTAGCTTATCACTAAAATAACGACACACTAAAATAACGACACGGACACGGTTAGCTGTAGTTAAAGGTCAGACGATATTTATTGATCGCTGACCTGTTCTTTAAACTATAATCGTAATTGAATTGATTTTATATTGGAGGATGGCAAAGGACCAGTCGCTACCAGACACCTGCTCCAGTCCCTTGGATGAAATCCAACCACCAAGGAGGGGAGTACCCAAACCCCGCCTCCTCCCTGCATAACCCGCATTGTGCAGGACTCACCACTCTTTTCTCTGGCAAACGTTCGGTTCCCGCAGGGGAACGTCTAAATGTCCAACCGCAAGGTAAGGACACACCTGCCGTCCTTCTAAAGAGGGTGCCCCACAATGACCACTTATGCCCATCTGACCGCTGGTTGGTAGCGACTTCCCGCCACAAAGGTTTAACAAACCGCCCCGCCATCCAAACCAATAAAAACCAGGAAAACAAGAAAGCTAACTGAAAGGACCAAAACTCCAGGTAAAAAAAAAAACCCTGCAACACTCCAGCCGGAGAAGACGAACCCCTTCCTCCTTGTCGAAACTGTGGCTGACGCAGTACAAGCAGAGGATGCCTGACCACCTAAAAGCCATAACCCAGAACATCAGCTGTCCTACGCGCCAAGTAATGCCCTGCCGCCCAAAAATGTAAGAGTGGCCAAACCAGCCACGTAGCAGGCCTACGGGTATCCGCAGGTGCGGGGCGCACCCTAGCCCAACCCGTAAGTGCTCACGAAAGGGGGCGAAAGACCAGACGGGGTCCACCAGCTCGTGCAGCCCAGAACGGAAGGAAAATGCCCGCAAAGGCAGGATACCGGGCAGCCTAGGACCTACCTCCCAGATAACGCTCGAACACGAAAACCATCAAACCGTCTACCAGGGACCCACCCGCTGTAGCCCACCTACTGAAAAAACACCCGGACGCAGCCGACGCCCCAAACGAGGAATGAGCCAACGCGTGCCTAGTCCGAGTAGCCAACCCGCCTGGGCAATCCGCCCGACAGAAGCCAGGCATGAGAAAACCTTTTGACGCCACCCCCGGAACCCACTCACGGCACTCATCAAACTGCAAAGAGACAAAGCATCTGCCAACCCATTCCGACTCCGGAGCGGGATGGTAAAACTGCACCGCCAGCAGCCAAGCAGATGTCGCAACAGCCGCAAAGCCTGGGAGGACCGTAGGGAACAAGGAGGAGGAGGCCCCAAGAACCTCCCCATAAAAAACTATAGGAATGAAGACCAAATCCCCCCAAACATCTCTAATCCCGCGGGAAGGGAAACTGCGGTACGCTACCTGGTCGACCCCACAGGGGCCCCTAGGATTCTTGCAAACTATGCCACCCATGGGGATAAACCTGCCCGCAAAATGGAAGGAGCTAAACAACGACTGCACTCGCTTAAGCCGAACTTCGCGTTACCCCAAGCAGTAGTAATAAAAACCCAAAAGTGTCGGTACCTTGTCAGCAGGGAGGCGACAGCAACCCGCAATTGTGCCCAGCGCAAAACCCCCGATAACTCCGGCAACCGGTAGGGCTCTGGCAGCGTACCGGGGCAACGGGAACACCCAGGACCCCGAACAAAGACCTGGCAACCTACAGAAGGATAGCTGCAAACCGAAAAGCCTCCCAGACCCATGCAGAGAAAATAGTCCCGGAAGCGAGAAACACCGGGGAGGGGGGACCGGAGACGGACAGTATGCACGAACGCAAGAAAGTGCAGAATTTCCCAAAATAGGCACGAGACAGAAAAACCCAGGGGCAGCCTCCTGTCAGCCTAAAACTGGCACCTAATCGAGGCCCGAAAAATTGCAAGGGATAGGGGCGCAGGGGAAGAGGCGAAACACGACCCAACGGATAAGTTAGCCAAAAGAGGGGGTACCCACCTCATATTCACGAAACAAAACGCAGCGTCTATAAAAGACTGATACTCACCCTGGCACGGTCTCGGAAATGGAGCATGAAAAGAAACCCCATGAGGATAAGACAACGTAGGATAAGGCGGAACTAGCCCGGGGTCCTTGGGCACCAACCCCACAGGGATGATGCACAAGTCGGGAAGAGGGGGAAAAACAGCATAGAGCCCACACGAGCCCCAAGCCGACTCCGCGTCTACCTTCCGCCGGACCCCTGCCATAAGCGAAAAACCCACCCCTCCCAAGGAGCGCAAAACAGAAGCGCCAACTGCGAGGGGCCTGCGGCCTGGGACCCCACTGTGCAGTCCGGCCTGCCGTGCGCTCCCCAACCACACCCCCAAGGTAAAATGACGTTACCACCTTGATCACGATGGACTGCATGGCGCAATCTCCCCAGGCGGAAACATAGGCTTTAAAATGCGTGCGCTGAAACAAATACTGCACCCTGTGGGGATATTCGGTAGGTCGCGACCCGGTGCAACACGCCGTAACATCCAAAAACCGTAACCACAGATGAAAAGAACGGAAAGCAGTCTCCCCAACGCCCCCCCCCCCCCCTCCCAGTCAGCCTGCTCCGCAAACCGCAGGGGACGGAGGTAACCATAGCCGCCGGCGCCCTGCCTTTCCGCGATGCCTAACGCCACACGCCGCGCAATGAGTCTAGCCAACTAACGCGGGCGCCCAGGGGAACCAGAGGAAACACGGGCAGAAGGTACAAGTACTGTAAAATTAATGAGAAACAACAGCATGCTCACCGGTGTCTGGAGGACGTGGAATACCATCAGCTGCCACCACCGCCACCGACCCTGTCGGTGCGTCATCCACTGTCGCTGCAGCCGCAACCCCACTTGGTCACCGATCCCTCCGCGATGAATCCACCGACTCCCCCGGACTCGCAGACACCTGTGCAGACGAAACAGAGGGGACAACAAACGCAGGAAGCGCCCGAACACAGAAACAGGAGACACACAAACGCTGCAACCCTTGGACAGCGGGCTGAGGCGAGGGAAAACACCCAGATGGGAGGGAGGAACACGCGGCAGTAGGGGCAGCCCCGATCAACGGGACGGCCCCCATGGTGTAGGCCGGACGCCAGGAGGGCCAAAACCGGGCATGCGGGGCCGTAGCCGCTGGGGAATTCCCGAGCTATGAACCCGGAAAGGCCGGGGGGGTTGGAGACCCCAAGCCCCGAGAAGTAACACGCTGGCAGGACCCCACACATGGCGCAAATTGTGGGAAGGAGGCAACAGACAGACCCGGCTGCCGCGCCCTGGGGGACACCAGTGACTGTACAACGTGGGGGACGATGACCCGAGCAGCCCCAGGGAGCAGGGGCCCACGGGTGAGACCCCGGCTTGAGCCCCGCGGCAGTCGACCCCGAAAAGCAGTCGCCAAACCACGCGGGCCCGGGTGGAAAAACGTGGACCCCCGTCCACCAACCCCAGAGAGCGTCCAGCCCCCCGTACCCACCCTCGGCCATAAGAGCATGCTAGTGACCGCCCTTACCCCCCCCCCCCCCCTCCCCAACTGACTTCTCAGACAGTTGAGTTCCTACCACAATGTTGTCAATATTATTAACAGTATAAAATCTAAAGAAAGTTATATACCCATAGGTGACATATATCTATGTAATGTCACCACATATGGGGGCAGATGTATTAACCTGGAGAAGGCATAAGGAAGTGATAAACCAGTGATATGAGCAAGGTGATAAAGGCACCAGCCAATCAGATCCTAACTGTTAATTTACATATTGGATCTGATTGGCTGGTGCCTTTATCACCTTGCACATATCACTGGTTTATCACTTCCTTATGCCTTCTCCAGGTTAATACATCTGCCCCATTATGCCTTAATATATGGCACCATCCTTTTGGGGGGGGTGAAATAGTGAAACATAAGAGTAACAGCTAAAATAGAATAATGTGGGGGCCGTAACCCTAACCCAGGTACCGGCCACCCGGAAGGCAGGGAGCGGCTGCTACCCATGTGCCGCTCCAGCCTCCACAAGCCGGCGCCCGCCTACCCCCCCGCATGCAGCCCTGGGCCGCCAGGCCCAACGTGAGCGCAGGAGCCGCAGCGGTGAGGCGAGATAGGCACGCTCGGAGACACCGAGCGAGGAGAGGGGAAACTGCAGCGTCGCGGGCGCCGGGAAAACGACCCGCGTCCGCACAACGCCCACGGCAGCCGCGGCAGGGGCACCCGTCCCGCCTCCCGGCCGGCCAGACGGAGGAGAGGCGCGGACAGCGGCATCGCGACCCCGCCAGGACCCGCCGACAAGAGTGGGATACAAGGGCAGGGGAGCCCACAGGCCAAAAGCGGCAGCCGCAGCAAAACGCCGGAGGAGAGGGGGGGGGGAGCAGACCCTTGGGGACGTGGACTGGGAGAGGGATAGCAGCACCAATGAAGAATAACCACAGGCAATGAAGGGGGAAAAGATTGTAAAAACAATTAATCAAACCAAGCCAAATGAAAAAAAAAAAAAGTGACAGAATAAATACAGCATGTGTACTCAGCCTTCCAGGATTCCAAAATGGCAAGAGGAAGTCTGAGGCACATGACCACGGCTTATATATTATTCCAAGACCAACCCCTAAACCCTTGATGGACAACCCTATAATCCTATAGGAAAAATACCCAAGAACACACTGATCTGCCTAGCAACTGCTTAGTCACAAACAACCAATCACAAAAAATTGGGCTCTTATATGGCCTCAGGCTTATGCAGCCTTCAGCTTATCTAACATGGATTCTATATAAAACAAGAGATAATCCCGCACCAGTGAGGATATTTTGAGAAATAGATGTTCTCTTTCCCTTTCAACAATTTGATCCTGTGATGTACACACCTCTTTATTGTTTGGGAGTGCTACCCTCGACCTAAAAGACTATGGTGGTCATTCCAAATTGATCACAGCCAGCAACTTTTTGCTGCTGCTGCTGCGATCAACTAGTCCACGCCTATGGGGGAGTGTATTTTAGCTTAGCAGCGCTGCGATCGCTTGTGCAGCCCTGCTAAGCTAAAAAAAATTCAAGCAGAAGTAGACCAGCCCTATACCTACTTACCCTGTGCAACGATCTCTGTGATGCTGGGGCCGGCTTTGACGTCAGACATCCACCCTCCGTTCTGCTGGACACGCCTGCGTTTTCTTCACCACTTCCCGAAAACATAAAAAGAGTTACATATTATATGTGTTATTTGATACTCTTTAGCAATATAAAGTAAGAACTATTAATGACTGCTGAAAAGTAATACTGAAAGTCAGCAGAATATTACAAATAAAGCTTTCTATAGCAGCATGGGCTATTATGCCTTTATCAGAAGAAAAATCTTCAGCATAGCAGCAGCAGTCTCTGTGGAAAAGACATTTATTTTAATATCACAATTTCTAAATCTATTTTTCACCTATCTTACTTTATTTTTATATATTTCATATGGCTCAAAATTTTAAATGATAACAATAAAAGATATGTTTTATATATGAAATTGTAATTATTAGGCTCTCAGTGCACCCAGGAAACGACTTCTTTTTCTGTGTGTTTATATAAAACGGATTTGTTTGGCCTACAGTATATAGCGTGTAGCGGGATAAAAGCACTAAGACACAGAACTCATTGTTTATTTAGATATTAATTTAAATACACACATGCTGCAGTTTGGTTCCACTTTCTAAGCACTAAAGGTGGATACACACTAGGGGATGTGCTCGGTGAGCAAAATCGCCTAGTGTTTCCCGTCCCGGGTCGGGCTGCCTGACAGGTGGTCATACACACTGTGCGATATTACTAATGATATCGCACAGTGACGTCATGCCGCGGCCGGCCGGAGCATGCAATTTTGGACGATGAGTCCAAATTGAGCTGCATGCTCGGCTGACACCGAGGGTCATTAATGACCGGCGGGGCCACGCATTGCTCGGCGGCATACACACTGGGCAATATAGTAAACAACGTTGCTCAGGAAGGGTCAATATGAGTGATGTTGTTTATCGCTAAGTGTGTACCCACATTACGATATAAGTACCATGAAATGCCAACATTGTGTTTATACTCCAATTAAGTATGACAGCACCACATTTCATCACTAACAACTTCCATTTATACTGATGAAATATATCCAACCATTGTAGTTCACAAAATTTGAAAGTAGATCCGCAACTTGACGGGCTGCAGCTATCAGAGCCAGATCTCTAACAAAGGGGGTAATTCTGAGTTGATCGCAGCAGCAAGTTTGTTAGTAATTGGGCAAGACCATGGGGGTCATTCCGAGTTGTTAGCTCGTTGCCGATTTTCGCAGCGGAGCGATTAAGGCAAAAATGCGCATGCGCATGGTTCGCAGTACGCATGCGGTTCGTATTTTAACACAAAACTTAGTAGATTTACTCACGCCCGAACGAAGATTTTTCATTGTTGAAGTGATCGTAGTGTGATTGACAGGAAGTGGGTGTTTCTGGGCGGAAACTGGCCGTTTTCTGGGAGTGTGCGGAAAAACGCAGGCGTGTCAGGGAAAAACGCGGGAGTTTCTGGAGAAACGGGGGAGTGGCTGGCGTGCGTGTGACGTCAAACCAGGAATGAAACTGACTGAACTGATCGCTATGTGTGAGTAAGTCTCGAGCTACTCAGAAACTGCTAAGAAATTTCTATTCGCAATTCTGCTAATCTTTCGTTCGCAATTCTGCTAAGCTAAGATACACTCCCAGAGGGCGGCGGCTTAGCGTGTGCAATGCTGCTAAAAGCAGCTAGCGAGCGAACAACTCGGAATCACCCCCCATGTGCACTGCAGGGGGGGGCAGATATAACATTTGCAGAGAGAGTTAGATTTGAGTGGGTTATTTTGTTTCTGTGCTGGGTAAATACTGGCTGCTTTATTGTTACACTGCAATTTAGATTTCAGTTTGAACACACCCCACCTAAATCTAACTCTCTCTGCACATGTTATAACTGCCCCTCCTGCAGTGGACATGGTTTTGCCCAACTGCTAACAAATTTGCTGCTACGATCAACTCAGAATTAGGCCCTAAATCCTATAGGCCAAAAGCTCTGAATCCAACTGACACAAACAACATAGATACAGATGGGTCCTCATACACTAGCTTTAATAATAATAATAATAATAATAATGATATGTGGTGAGAAGGCTTGTGTCTCACCACAACTGCCCACATTTCTGTGCGATCAGCTCCCTCCAAGGGAGAAGAAAACGAGACCTGCACATTCTGCACCTGCAGAAGTAATTTAGAACTCTGGGCTTTCTGGATTGCACAGCTGCAAGTGGAGAAATAGAAACAGGGCTGGACTGCCCATCTGGCACTTCTGGCATTTGCCAGAAGGGTCGATGGTCTGGTGGGCCTGTCCGGTCCCACGGAGAGATGGGGGGGCCGCCCCCTCACCCAAAGCGTGTGACTCCAAGAAAATTAGGGTGTGCTGTGAGTCCACGCCCCCCCCCCTAACTCGCGGTACGTCCCTGCTCCCCACTTGTAGTCTGCATTTAAACAAATATGGGGGCGGCACGCAAGTCCACGATACACTGACTCATGGCACGCCCCGTCTGCCGTGCACGTTCACGAATGCCAGGACTGAATTATGGCCCCAGTTCGTCCCTGAATAGTAGTCCGGGTTTTCTAGCTCACCCAGGTCCAGCAGGAAGTCATCAGGAGAGGAGTTTAAAACTCCCATACACCAACTGTGCAGTGTGCTGATGCCTGCTAGAGGCCAGTTATTAGATCGAAGTCTCTGTTCCGCCAGGGAATGTGGACATTGGCTGTGCCAGGAGAGCATGGCAAGTGTGGCTGCAAGTCATTGCAGCAGACTGATTGCTGAGCACAAGGAGTGCTAGGATTTTTTATGTTTGTTTATTTTCTGTTTGTACTTGTTTTTCCAGGCCTAAGTCTGAGTATGCTATGCACAAGGGGGGTCATTCCGAGTTGATCGCACGTAGTAACTTTTTGCTGCCCGTGCGATCAACTAGACGCCGCCTATGGGGGAGGGCTTTTTTGCATAGCAAGGCTGCGAACGCTTGTGCAGTCGTGCTATGCAAAAACATTTTGTGCAGTTTCTGAGTAGCTTTCAACTTACTCACCCACTGCAATGTCTTCAGCCTGTCCGGTCCCGGAATTGACGTCAGACACCTGCCCTGCAAACGCCTGGACACGCCTGCGTTGGACTCACCACTCCCAGAAAACGGTGAGTTGCCGCCCCGGAATGCCTTCCTGCTGTCAATCTTCTTGCGATCGCGGTAGCGATTGCTTTCTTCATTCTTCTTGTCATTGCCCAGCAACAGCCGTCGCTGGGCAATGACGCGCCTGCGCATTGCGGCCACCGCGCATGCGCAGAACCGACTCGTTCGCACCGCTGCGATAAACAGCAGCGTGCGAACGGGTCGGAATGACCCCTAATGTCTGATACCAGTAAAGACAATGGGCCTAATTCAGATCTGTTCGCTCGCTAGCTATTTTTTGCAGCGCTGCAAACAGATAGACGCCGCCTATAGGGGAGTGTATTTTAGCTTTGCAAGTGTGCGATCGCATGTGCAGCCGCCCTGTACAAAAACAGTTTGTGCAGTTTCTGAGTAGCTCTGACCTTACTCAGCCGCTGCGATCACTTCAACCTATTCGAGACCAGAATTAATGTCAGACACCCGCCCTGCAAATGCTTTGACACACCTGCATATTTCCAACCACTCGTCAGTTGCCACCCACAAACGCCCTCTTCCTGTCAATCTCCTTGCGAACAGCTGTGCGAATGGATTCTTCGCTACAACCAGTGCACAACAACGATCCGATTTGTAACCGTACGGCGTGCCTGCGCATTGCGGTGCATATGCATGTGCAGTAGTTACCTTATCGCTGCGCAGCGAAAAACGCTAGCGAGCGAACACATCTGAATTAGGCCCAATGTGTTCTACCGAAAGACCTGCCTTACAGGTCCTTATTTCCAGTACCTGTTTTACAAATAATATTAATAATTGTATTTATGTAGTGCTCTTTCTCCGACAGGACTCAAGGCGTTTTACAGACATCAAAAACAGTCGCACCAAATAGCTCATCTTGGCACACCTGGTCCTAGGCGACTCGGCCGTGCGTCTTTCTCACTAAAATTATATAATATATATTTTCACACCCTCCCTACACACACAATAAGCAGCCTTGCATAACGTCCACAGTAGTGCACCTTACACATAATGTCCCCAGTATAGTGTCAGATACACATAACGTTCCAGTATAGTGTCAAATATACATAATGACCCCAGTAGAGTGCCAGATACACATAATGACCCAAGTTGAGTGCCAAATACACATAATGACCCCAGTAGAGTGCCAGATACACATAATGACCCAAGTTGAGTGCCAAATACACATAATGACCCCAGTAGAGTGCCAGATACACATAATGATCCCAGTAGAGTGTAAGATATGCATAATGACCCCAGTAAAGTGCCAGATATGTATAATTACACCAATAGAGTGCCAGATACACATATGCCCCCAATAATGCCAGATACATATAATGACCCCAGTAGTGTAGCACCAAATACATATAATGACCCAAGTAGAGTGTCAGATATGCATAATGACCCCAGTAGAGTGACAGATACACATAATGACCCAAGTAGAGTGCCAAATACACATAATAACCCCAGTAGAGTGCCAGATACACATACTGATCCCAGTAGAGTGTCAGATATGCATAATGACCCCAGTAAAGTGCCAGCTATGTATAATGACCCCAGTAAAGTGCCAGATACACATATGCCCCCAATAGTGCCAGATACATATAATGACCCCAGTAGTGCAGCACCAGATACACATAATGACCCCAGTAGTGCAGTGCCAGATACATATGCCCCCAATAGTGCCAGATACAATATATGCCCCCACAGTGCCAGATACACATATGCCTCTACAGTGCCAGATACACATAAGCCCCCACAGTGCCAGATACAAATATGCCCCCACAATGGCAGATACAAATATGCCCCCGCAGTGTCAGACACACATATGCCCCCACAGTGCCAGATACACATATGCCCCCAGTAGTGCCACTCACTGAGGTCGCTCGCCGAGCTCTGCTGCCGTGCTTGGCTGCTCCCGCTGCTGGTCTCTGCTGCTGCTGTGTCTGTGGGGAGGAGAGCACCTTTCCTGCTCCTCAGTCCAGTCTCCGGTGGTGGCCACGGGTATGTCAAATCAGGTGTCAGTTCATGAACCAATCAAAGCTTGCGGTCCGGCAGCCCATCAGGAGCTCTGATTGGCTCAGGAACCAGCGCCTGATTTGAAAGGGCAGAGGGTGCTGATTGGTGCCCTTAGGAGTCCGGCACCCAGCATGGACCGCTCCTAAGGAACATGCCTCGAGCCGGCCCTGTCTTGAGGCCACTGGGGCAGGGACTGAAATTAACTACTAACATATACTCTGGAAAGCGCTGCGGACTAGGTGTGCACTATATAAGTTATAATTTAATATATTTCAAGAGAAGGTTTTTGTTCCTTCAAAGGGGCAGAGTCTACTTGAAAGTGTGAAGAGTTTCACTATAAAAAGTGGGCGTTTTAGTGTGGATTGGCAGCATTGATTATCTTGTCCCAATTTTCGAATTACTGAAATCTGGTAGGTGAATGACCCTGAACTTTTCCATTTAAAAATATTCATGTATTAAAACTGAAGTACAAGGGAGGGGAAGGAACAGAGACCATATGACCTATACCACGCCTGTCTATGCCACATACATGACAGTGATACCCACATGTGTTGCGGTGCTGACACGCAAAGTACATGGGTCGACTAATAACAGGCACTATGCCCCTTGCCAGCCTCACCTTCCTCTTTGTAGTGTGTAATGAGCGGCGCCATAGGCAGGCCCAGGTTGGTCACAGCGCTAGGATCAGCAGTAGCAGTAGCCGCTACCACCCGGGAGCTCCGACCTCTCAGAGCTAGTGATGGATAGTTCATGAATGATTAGTTCAAAATGAACTAATCTTCAAAGTGAACTAGTTCATTCCAGGGACGTGCAGTTAGGGGAGGCAGGGGAGGCAGTGCCTCCCCTGTAATTCATGATTAAAATAATACAAAGAAGATACTTATGACACATATTCTGTGTCATAAGTATCTGTTTTAGCCTCTATATTATTGTAATCATTTTTAGCTTTTTAAAAAAAAGTTTTAATAGTGTTTTGGAGGCACCGAGAGTGGTGCCTGCCGTTGTCAATTGTAAAGGAGCGGAAGCGGGGGGCGGGGTCTAACATCGGGCAGTAAAAGCCCATTCAAAAAATCAATGAAAGTGGCACTAGCAGAAGTGCCTCTTTGACAGGGGCGTGCTTTCATCCCATATGAAAGCACCCCCCTGTCACTAAGAAAGATGTGATTGGCAGTGGAAGCTTCGGGGGAGACACCAAGGCAGATGTCCACCATGTCACCTTGGTTTTTTCCCTTACCATATGCAGGAACCGTCCCCGCCTGCCCGCCCGCCCGCCCGCCAGCCCTCCGGTCCATTCTGCAGCTCGTCCCCGTGCACCGTCCTTACGCGAACGCAGGGGGGGGGGGGGGGGGGGGGGGGGGGTTGAGTAAATAGAAACCCCCCTGGCTGTCGATCCGGAGCACAGCCTCGCCTGCGGCTCAGGCTGGCGCGTAGAGGGAGCAGCTCTTCTCAGGCTGCTCTCGTTGCGTGCGGTGAGAGGTGCTGGCTGGTGCAGCAACATTAGCAACACTATAACAACATTATAGCATCACTCCCGGCCAGCGGGCAGGCACCGACTCCGTGGAGAAGAGCAAGCAGGTGAGATATATGCTGGGGGCAGGCGCCGGTACTCTTGTAATAGGTAAAAGTTTGACCAGGGGGAATGACAGTATACATGTGCTGTCCGTCTATGAAGGAGGAATGATGCTGCTACGCTGTCTGTGGGGAGGGGAGAATGTTGGAGCTCATTGTGATGTCTATCTATTGGGGTGGGGGGGGGGAAGGGAGGGTATATTGCTGCTGTGTCTGTTTATGGAGGGTAGGGGGGTTGCTGGGGGGAGCAATGGTGCTGTGTCTGTTTATGGAGGGAAGGGGGGTTGCTGGGGGGGAGCAATGGTGCTGTGTCTGTTTATGGAGGGAAGGGGGGGTTGCTGGGGGGAACGATGGTTCTGTGTCTGTTTATGGAGGTTGGTGCTGGGGGGAGCAATGGTGCTGTGTCTGTTTATGGAGGGAAGGGGGGGGGGGTTGCCCTGGGGGAACGATGGTGCTGTGTCTGTTTATGGAGGGAAGAGGGGGTTGCTGGGGGGAGCAATGGTGCTGTGTCTGTTTATGGAGGGAAGGGGGGGCTGCTGGGGGGAGCAATGGTGCTGTGTCTGTTTATGGAGGGAAGGGGGGGGTTTGCTGGGGGGGAGCAATGGTGCTGTGTCTGTTTATGGAGGGTAGGGGGGTTGCTGGGGGGATCAATGGTGCTGTGTCTGTTTATGGAGGGTAGGGGGGTTGCTGGGGGGAGCAATGGTGCTGTGTCTGTTTATGGAGGGTAGGGGGGTTGCTAGCGGGAGCAATGGTGCTGTGTCTGTTTATGGAGGGAAGGGGGGGGTTGCTGGGGGGAGCAATGGTGCTGTGTCTGTTTATGGAGGGAAGGGGGGGTTGCTGGGGGGAACGATGGTTCTGTGTCTGTTTATGGAGGTTGCTGGGGGGAGCAATGGTGCTGTGTCTGTTTATGGAGGGAAGGGGGGGTTGCTGGGGGGAACGATGGTTCTGTGTCTGTTTATGGAGGTTGCTGGGGGGAGCAATGGTGCTATGTCTGTTTATGGAGGGAAGGGGACGGGGGGGGGGGGGGGGTTGCCCTGGGGGAACGATGGTGCTGTGTCTGTTTATGGAGGGAAGAGGGGGTTGCTGGGTGGAGCAATGGTGCTGTGTCTGTTTATGGAGGGAAGGGGGGGTTGCTGGGGGAAACAATGGCGCTGTGTCTGTTTATGGAGGGAAGGGGGGTTGCTGGAGGGAACGATGGTGCTGTGTCTGTTTATGGAGGGAAGGGGTGGTTGCTGGGGGGAACGATGGTGCTGTGTCTGTTTATGGAGGGAAGGGGGGGTTGCTGGGGTGAACGATGGTGCTATGTCTGTTTATGAAATGAAGGGGAGGTTGCTGGGGGGGAACGATGGTGCGGTGTTTGTTTATGGAGGGGGGGGGGTTGCTGGGGGGAACGACGGTGCTGTGTGTTCATGGAGAGAAGGGGGGTTGCTGGGAGGTATGATGATGCTGTGGCCGTCTGTCTATGGGGGGAGCGTATGATGGTGCTGTGATGTCTGTCAGTCTATGGCGGGCAGTTGCTGGGGGGGAATGATGTGCCTGTGCTGTCACACAATTGAGTAGCAGGTTGCACTCATTGCAGGAATAATCAGGCAACAAACGAAGGGTTCATCAATGTTTCAGTGTTATTCAGTTCAACATTTCATCAAAGTGAAATGTGAACAAGGATTTACCTATACTCTATCCAGACTGTCCATGGCGCCATCTAGGACCACCTAATGTTAAATTGAATAAAATTGAAATGTCGGTGAACTCTGATTATTCCTGCAGTGATTTCCGCCTGCTATTTAATTGTATATTCTGGAGATGCCACGCTGGAGTTATTAATGATGGCATCTGCACTTACATTATATTACATACTGAGAGAAGTGCTACTTCATAAGGAGATACACACGCACACGCACGCACGCACGCACACACACACACACACACACACACACACACACACACACACACACACACACACACACACACACACACACACACACACACACACACACACACACACACACACACACACACACCAGATAAGAGCTACTGTACTTGGCCCATCTAGGCAGCTCATGCACAAACTTGCACACTAGGGTTATTTGTCTTATTAGGAGCCAATTAACCTACCAGTATATTTTTGCAGCCCCCAGCCCCAGAGTCGGCCCGAGCCTCTATGCCGATATACGGACCTACTGAAAGGCGAGAGGTGAGCGGGGAAGGGGACGGGGAGGAGACCGGCTGTGCCTGTGCCGCTGGGATGCAATGGGAGGGGGAAGCAGAGGGGGCTGCTTATGCCGCTGAGATGGGTCATCACCTGTGACTGCGGTGTGGGGTGGGGATCTGCCTGAGTAGTGTGAGGCATCCCCTGTGACTTGTGGGGGTAGTAGGCTATCTGTGCTGCTGGGATGTCCCCTGTGATGGGATGGGGGGGTTGTTTGAGGAGCCTGGTTGTAGTGTACCCTGTCACCCTCTATCTCCCTGTCTCCCTCTATCTCCCTGTCACCCTGACCATGTCACCCACTACCTCCATGACCCACTATCTCCATGTCACCCTAACCATGTCACCCGCTATCTTCCTGTCACCCAATGTCTCCCTGTCACCCTCACCATGTCACCCACTGTCACCCTCTATCTCCCTGTCACCCTGACCATGTCACCCACTACCTCCATCACCCACTATCTCCCTGTCACCCTAACCATGTCACCAGCTATCTCCATGTCACCTAATGTCTCCCTGTCACCCTCACCATGTCACCCTCTATCTCCCTGTCACCCTGACCATGGCATCCACTGTCACCCTCTATCTCCCTGTCACCCTGACCATGTCACCCACTACCTCCATCACCCACTATCTCCATGTCACCCTGTCCCGGTCACCCACTATCTCCGGGGGGGGGGGGGGGGGGGATCATCAGCAAGAATAGCCTAGGGCATGAAAATAGTTAGGCCTACTCTGCCCAGTCCTGTATCTTGTGCCCACCTCATTTTCACTGCGCGTCTCTGGCCTACTCTGCCAGACTCAGTGGAAGCCCTGTACAACAAAATTGCATTCATGACCTCCTTCCACTCCCTCCCCAGTCCCAAAGACTAGTTTTTATTTGAATTTATACAAATTTACAATATATTAGCCAACTGCTCATCACAAGTTTCATGAGCAGGCAGGCTGTGGGGCTTCCGGAGACCAGCATACCGGTGCCGGAATCCCGACCGCCGGCATACAGACAGCTGGGCGAGTGCAAATTAGCCACTTGCGGGCACGGTGGTGCGCTATGCGCGCCACGCTATCTATTCTCCCTCCAGGGGGGTCGTGGACCCCCAAGAGGGAGAAAAGATGTTAGTATGCCGGCGGTCGGGATTCCGGCGCCGGTATGCTGGTCGCCGGGAGCCCGGCCACCGGCAACCCGAAGACCACCCCACTGACTTAATGACTCATACAGTCATATGAGTCAGTATAGTACCTCTAAGCTACCATGTGTGGCACTGCTGTGCTCAGGCATATGCATTGATTATATGGAGTTGATCCTGATCTGCATTGTCCTGACGACTCATGAGTCATTCTCCTTGCAAGTAGTTGAGTAGTTCACTGATTCATACAGATCACTGATCAGCTCTCTGACGCAATGACTTATACAGCCATAACAAGTCAGTACAGTGCCTCTAAGCTACCATGTGTGGCCCTGCTGTGCTCAGGCATATGCTATGGAGCTGATCCTGTACTGCATATAGCCATGATTAATTCACCTAGCATATTAGGTCACAAGGTACACTGTCACTCCCAATCAGCCAAAGACACAGTGCTGAGTGCTGCATGCTATCCTGTAGGGTCTGATTACTCCACACAAGACATAGGGGGATATGTACTATGAACCTTCAAGTGACATAAAGTAGAGCAGTTGCTCCTAGCAACCAGTCAGCTTCTGTCACTTTATATACTGTTGAAGGTAAATGACAAGCTGATTGGTTACTTTGCAACATCTCTACTTTATCTTTTTCTAAGGTCTGTTACATTGGGGCAAAGGGACATTTTTTTCTTTTAATTACTGTATTTTAAAAACAGAAAAAATGACTTATTACATTACTCTGAATTTGGGTCTTTCACTTGCATATTATGAAGTAAAAATTAGTACCAACAATGGGATTAATATTGCAGAGATAAATATGTCACTATAAGGTTGCTATATAACTTATTGCTTTTCTTAAATATAAAAAAATCTGACATATTAATTATATCTGATCATTTGAACAAGACTATAACTCCTACAATGAGCTAGTATCAGAAATACCTACTCTATGTGTAATAGTCTAGACTAGTTCTAAATCCATTGACTCCTTTCAGTCTCAGAGTCAGTGAGTGAAATGATGAACTAAATGAACTAGATGAACTAATCTTCTGAACTAATCTTTTCAGTGAACGAGATCATAATGAACTAATCACCAAAGTGAACTAGATTTCCCATCATAACTCAGAGCACTAAAGCAGCAGCCACCTCCTCTCCATACACCCTCGGCTCAGACAGGCTCCAAGCTCATCAGAGCGCTGTGAGGACCTCCTCTCCCTTCAACTCCGGCTCTGAGCTCATCAGAGCGCTGGGAACAGCAGCAGCCGCCGTCTCTCCCTCCACCCCCGGTTCCTGCTCCAAGCTCATCCCAGAGCCAGGTTTTCACCTCTTCTGTTGCAACGACAGAATAGCACACAGCGGCAGTAACACAAGGCCTCACCCTCAACTAGCAGCGTAGGGAGCCCCAATCAGGGCTGGATTTCAGGGGACCCGTACACAGGCCCCTTGGGTAGCGCCGGGCCCTAGGGCGTGCATTGTAATATATGTGCTGGATGGTTCCCCCAGGGATCAGCATCACTATGTGTATTAGGCACCATCCGGCACCCGGGAGCTTAATGCATCACACTTCTTCTAAACCTCCCAGACTCCTGCAAAGCTAGCCAATGTGAGTCTGGGGGCAGGGCTTAGAAGGAGTGTGATGCCTTATGCTGAGTCCCGGGTGCCCAGAGGCTGCAGCTGCCACTAGTGGCAACACTGGATTTACCTGGCTCCTGGGCCGGATAAATTGCCACATGGGCCTGGGACTGAAAATGTTTTACGGGCCTATACTGAGAAGGGGACAAGGGGTGTGGCCTCATTAAAATGGGTGTGTCCCCATTAAAATGGGCGTGACTTCGTCTGAAAAGACTATCTTACACCCCAGTTTTTGACCCTGCACCAACAGATCACGGCCACTACAGGAAAAAAAATATCTACCATATTAAGCCCCACATCGTAATGCAGGGGGCATTACGATGTGGGGCTTAATATGGTAGATTTTTTTTGCACCATATTATGCTCTTGATACATTAAATCCCCATTTTGCACATTACGGCAGGCAGGTGTCCACATTTTACACATTACAGCAGGCAGGTGTCCCCATTTTACACATTACGGCAGGCAAGAGTCCCCATTTTACACATTACGGCAGGCAAGTGTCCCCATTTTACACATTACGGCGCTTAGGAGTCCCCATTTTACACATTACGGCAGGCAAGTTTCCCCATTTTACACATTACGGCAGGCAAGTGTCCCCATTTTACACATTACGGCAGGCAAGAGTCCCCATTTTACACATTACGGCAGGCAAGTGTCCCCATTTTACACAGTACGGCAGGCAAGTGTCCCCATTTTAAATATTGCGGCAGGCAAGTGTCCCCATTTTACACATTACGGCAGGCAAGAGTCCCCATTTTACACATTACGGCAGGCAGGTGTCCCCATTTTAAACATTACGGCAGGCAGGTGTCCCCATTTTACACATTACGGCAGGCAAGAGTCCCCATTTTACACATTACAGCAGGCAAGTGTTTCCATTTCTCTTACGTCCTAGAGGATGCTGGGGTCCACATTAGTACCATGGGTATAGACGGGTCCACCAGGAGCCATTGGCACTTTAAGAGTTTGAGAGTGTGGGCTGGCTCCTCCCTCTATGCCCCACCTACCAAACTCAGTTTAGAAAATGTGCCCGGAGGAGCCGGTCACACCTAGGGGAGCTCTACAGAGCTTCTTTACAAAAAGTTTTTTTTAGAGTTTATTATTTTACAGGGAGGCTGCTGGCAACAGCCTCCCTGCTTTGTGGGACTAAGGGGGGGAGTAGTGTCCGCCCTGCTGGGTCTGAGCCACTATCTCTGCTGACAGGACACTGAGCTCCTGAGGGGATCGATCGTTCTCCACCACAGAGGATCGCTCACCCCAGCAGCATGCCGCCACCCCCTTACAGAGCCAGAACATTGGTGGCGAGTGAGTCACCGACCCCCCTACAAGCGGGGGGCTGGTGTGAAGATGGCGGCAACAGGGTATGGAGCGCAGTACTAACTGCGCTCCGGGGATCAGCGGTACATAGTGCGGCACTGTGAGGGGCACCCTGAGCCAGCGCCTACATTAGGGGTGGGCAACAGGCGGCCCGCGGGCCGGATGCGGCCCGCGGACCGATCGTGCCTGGCCCGCTGTGCCCCATTAGAGTGCAATGACAAGCGGCCCGACAGGCCGCTTGTCATTGCACTGCTCTCAGACGAGGCGCCGCTGAGGAAATCCCGGTCACGTCACAGGGTCAGCTGACCGGGATTTCCTCTGTTACCAATCGCGCTGGGCGCAGAGCCGGATTAAGGGGGGAGCGGGGGGTGATCTGCGGCGCTGCGCTCCCCATGGGTTGCCCTGACAACCTAATTACAGCCGCGGCACCGCATAGAAGTGAAGGACAGCTGCAACGGCTCAGCTGCAGAGACAAAAGTAAGCTGGCTGTATTTTTTTTTCTTAGTTTTTTTTTATAATGCTGCTATTTATTAAATTGGAATATTTGGCTCTGTATCGTGTTGGCTTGGTGTGTATACGTAATGTGTGTTTGTGTGTACTATATATATATATATATATATATATATGTGTGTGTGTGTGTGTGTGTGTGTGTTTGTGTATATATATATATACACTGGACACGGGCAGCACAACCGTTGACTAGAAGTAAAGTCCCCTCCGGAGGGCACCGGGATCCCAATAATAGACCTCCTTCAGGGAACCATTAGTACCCGGGGGCGCTGTCTGCTGTAATGTGTAAAAAGGGGGACGATGTCTGCCGTAATGTGTAAAAAGGGGACGCAGTCTGCCGTAATGTGTAAAAAGGGGGACAATGTCTGCCGTAATGTGAAAAAACGGGGGCGCTGTCTGCTGTAATGTGTAAAAAGGGGACGATGTCTGCCGTAATGTGTAAAACGGGGGCGCTGTCTGCTGTAATGTGTAAAAAGGGGGACGATGTCTGCCGTAATGAGTAAAAAGGGGACGCAGTCTGCCGTAATGTGTAAAAAGGGGGACAATGTCTGCCGTAATGTGTAAAAACGGGGGCGCTGTCTGCTGTAATGTGTAAAAAGGGGGACGATGTCTGCTGTAATGTGTAAAAAGGGGACGCTATCTGCCGTAATGTGTAAAAAGGGGACTCTTTTTGAGTATTTTGTGTGTGGCCCTCGAATATTCGCTGGAAGTGTTAAGCGGCCCCCCAGCTGAAATAATTGCCCACCCCTGGCCTACACCCTACACTGGTCACACAGCCTGTCGGGGTCCCGGGAGCTCTGCCAGCATAATTCCTCAGGCCAGTATAATCCTATGAAGAGCGAGAAGACAGCGCCATTTTCGGGGTGGAGCTTCTCCTTAGAGCGGACCCAGCAGCGTTCAGCGCCATTTTCCTGCCTGCACAACGCTGTCAGTGAAGAGCAAGTCCCTCCAGAACAACTCCAGCTATCTCTCACGGTACCATGGGGGTATAGGGTTGGGGGGGGGGCTGTTTACAGGCTGTGTAACCTATTAAGGTGCACAGTCAGCGCTGATTGGGGTGCAGTTGATGATAGAGGCCATTAGGGATGTGTTGAATATTACAACACAAAGGTGGTTTTACCTGTTCCAGGATCCACCGCCATGAAAGAGCTGGCTGATCGTAAAATTGATAATATGTTCAAATCCATGCACACGGCTTCAGGGGCTATATTACATCCCCCTATTGCCAGTGCTTGGATTGCCAAAGCTATAGTAAAGTGGTCAGGCACATTACTTGAAGATTTGGATACTATGGATAAATCTGATGTTGAATTGTTTTTGCGTAACATTCAGGATTCGGCAGGATTTGTGGTAGAATCCATGAAAGCCATGGGTTCCATGGCTGGAGGAATTTCTTCCATGTCTGTCTCAGCTCGTCGAGGACTGTGGCTGCGACAGTGGTCTGCCGACGCGGAATCCAGGAGAAGTGTGTAGACTCTACCCTACACAGGTCAGGCTCTCTTTGGGGAAGCGTTAGATGCGTGGATCTCCACGGCTACAGCGGGTAAGTCACCTTTTCTTCCCTCAGCTGCACCTGCTATGAAGAAACCCTTTTCTTCAACTGCATCACAGCCCTTTCGGGCTGCCAAGCCACGAAACGCCAGACCGTACAACACCTTCTTTAGGGGAGGTCGGCCCAAATCAAAGAAACCTGCTGCGGCGGGTTCCCAGTAACAGAAACCTGTTTCAGGTACACCAAAGTCCTCCGCATGACGGTGGACTGCACGCCCCGGAGGTGGGGCCGGTGGGAGTGAGACTCAGGCATTTCTGTCACGTCTCGGTGTCGTCCAGCCTGGATCCATGGGTGCAAGATATTGTGTCCCAGGGGTACAGGCTGGAATTTCAAGATCTCCCTCCTCACCGATTCTTCAAATC
The DNA here is from genome assembly GCF_028390025.1 of Pseudophryne corroboree. Classification (NCBI taxonomy): domain Eukaryota; kingdom Metazoa; phylum Chordata; class Amphibia; order Anura; family Myobatrachidae; genus Pseudophryne; species Pseudophryne corroboree. Next base: position 276,641,859 of record NC_086444.1, read on the forward strand.
AGGCTTGCCAGCTTTGTCCTGCAGGCAGCTGTCCAGAAGTTGGTGGAGGCACAGGTTATAGTACCGGTCCCTCCTCATATGCAAAACAAAGGTTACTATTCGAACCTTTTCGTGGTACCGAAACCGGATGTTTCGGTCAGGCCCATTCTGAACCTAAAATCACTAAATATCTTTCTGAAGGAGTTCAAGTTCAAAATTAAGTCTCTAAGGGCGGTGATATCAGGTCTGGAAGATGGGGAATTCCTAGTATCCCTGTATATCAAGGATGCATACCTCCACATTCCGATAAGGCCGCTGTATCAGGCTTATCTCCTATTTCACTGTTGGATTGTCACTATCAGTTCCAGGCTCTGCTATTTGGCCTCTCCACAGCACCGAGGGTATTCACCAAGGTGATGGCGGAAATTATGGTTCTCCTCCGCAGACAGGGGGTGAACATTATTCCATATCTGGACGATCTGCTGATAAAGGCACCATCCAAGGAGAAACTGTTACAGTCCATCCTTCTCACGACCCACCTGCTCAGGGAACATGGTTGGATCCTGAATCTTCCAAAATCAAATTTGGAACCAACCAGGAGGTTGTCCTTTCTGGGAATGATTCTCGACATGGAAGTGCAGAGGGTGTTTCTTCCAGAGGAAAAAGCGTTGGTGATTCAAACAATGGTCCGGGATGTCCTGAAGCCAGCCCGGGTGTTAGTTCATTAGTGCATTCGCCTTCTGGGAAAGGTGGTGGCCTCTTACAAGGCTCTACAGTACAGGAGGTTTCATGCTCGGTCCTTCCAACTGGATCTCCTGGACATATGCACCAGAGGATACGTCTGTCACCAAAGGCCAGGATTTCACTCCTCTGGTAGTTGCAACTTCCTCATCTTCTGGAGGGCCGCAGGTTCGGGATTCAGGACTGGAGCCTTCTAACCAAGGATGCAAGTCTCCGGGGCTGGGGTACAGTCACTCAAGGGGAGACCTTCCAAGGAAGGTGGTCAAGTCTGGAAGCCGGCCTGCCGATAAACATTCTAGAACTAAGAGCCGTCTACAACGGTCTTCACCAAGCAGCCCATCTTGTGAGAAATCAGGCCATTCAAGTGCAGTCGGACAATGTAACGACAGTGGCTTACATCAACCGACAGGGCGGAACGAAGAGCAGAGCTGCAATGTCAGAGGTAACAAGAATCATCCTCTGGGCAGAAAAACATGCGTTGGCGCTGTCAGCAATCTTCGTTCCGGGAGTAGACAACTGGGAAGCGGACTTCCTCAGCAGAAACAATCCGGATGGAGTGGGGTCTCCATCCGGAGGTGTTCACGGAGGTAACAGATCTTTGGGGTGTACATCAAATCGACATGATTGCCTCTCGTCTCAACAAGAAGCTTCGGCGATATTGTTCCAGGTCGAGGGACCCGAAAGCAGTGGCGGTGGACGCCCTGGTGACTCCGTGGGTTTTCCAGTCGGTGTACGTGTTTCCACCACTCCCACTCATTCCAAGAGTGCTAAAGCTCATAAGGAGAACAAGGGTTCAAGCGATCCTCATTGCTCCAGACTGGCCAAGAAGGTCTTGGTATGCGGATCTTCTGGATCTACTGCTAGAAGAGCCGAGGCCTCTTCCTCTTCGGGAGGACCTGCTGCAGCAGGGCCCGTTCACCTATCAAGACTTACCACGGCTGCGTTTGATGGCATGGAGGTTGAACGCCAGATATTAGCTCGGAAGGGCATTCCGAACAAGGTTATTCCTACCCTGATACAGGCTAGGAAAGGAGTAACATTTAAACATTACCATCGTATTTGGAAAAAATATGTATCTTGGTGTTAGTCCAAGAAGTTTCCTACAGTGGCGTTTCAACTGGGATGTTTTCTCCTCTTCCTGCAAGCAGGTGTGGATATGGGCCTGAGGTTGGGATTCATAAAGGTCCAAATTTTCTTCCAGAAACTGTCACGATCCGGGTATCTGGACGCCATTTCTTACCCATCAGATGCCTCCTAAGGCTGGCTCAGCGCTCCAGGACCGGATCCCATCTGTTATCCTGATGTGTACATTCCTGTATCCTCTCCTGTCACTCTGGGACGCTGTCACAGTAAACGCCATATTACACCTGGCATGGCGTCTCCCGCGGCCTCCGCCGCCGTCCCTGCTCTTCTGCATGCAGAGTGTCTGAGTGGCGATTACGTCAGCCGCGGCCTCCGCTGTGTCCGCGTGGTTGGATGTGCATCTGTCAGCCTGGCGCCTCCTGTCTCCGGTGGCCGGCGCCGCCATTACTGTTTTCATTACCACATGGATTACAAACCAAACTTCCCTCCAAGTGTCTGCATGGGCGCAGCCATCTTGGATTCTGTCAGCTGATCATTTCCACCAATCTGTTCTCAGTATTGATAATCTGCATAATTGCCTAGCCAATCCCTTCCTTGCTGCAGGTATAAATACACTGTGCCTGAGCAAGGAAGGCGTCAGTGCTTTGGTTGTCAAACCTAGTTCCTGTTTGTCTCTCTCCTGTGATTGTCTTCCAGGTTCCAGCTCCTGTCTCAAGACTTCCACCATAGAGACCCGCACCAGCATTCCACCTGCGGTGTAGCCTGACTCTCCAATCCATTGTGGATTCATCTGTTTCCAGCTACAACATTACCTGCTTCCAGCTCAGCTTCCAGCAGAGTACAGCTTCTCTTAAAGGGCCGGTGTCCTTTCTACACTTTACCACTCTCCACCGGTATTATTATTTCTCCGCTCTCAAGTTCTACATTTCAGTTCATATTTCATCGCTCCCAAGTTCATTTATTATTTAACTGGTTCCAGCCAGTATCCACTCCGTGCTAACAACAGTCTGGTTCCAGCCAGTATTCACAGCAGCCGTTTTATCTTCAGCAACCCAGCTTTTCCTGGAACACCAGCTGGCACAATCCTGGGTTATCTCCATTGCTACAGTCGGGCCTGGTAAGGACTTTCCATCTAGAAGATTATAAGAACTATCTCACACTACCAGTGCCCTGTGGCTCCTGCCATCCTGTAGTACCCAGGAACTGTATTTATTCTTTGCTGACTTTTACGTTTTCTTTTACTGCTGCTGTGTTGCGGAGTTGTCATAATAAACATCATTGACTTTTATCCAAGTTGTCGTGGTCACGCCTTCGGGCAGTTGTTATTCATGTTACTTACATGTCCAGGGGTCTGATACAACCTCCCAGGTTCCGGTACATCTCAGCCCCTACAACTGAGGCTGCCTCCCGTCAGCTCAGGCCCTCAGTTGTGACAGTAAGCACTGACCTAATGAATCCAGCCGGAGACCAGGATCAAGCGGCCAGGCCGATGCAAGAACTGGCAGCCCGACTAGAACATGAGGAGGCTGCACAGGGCCACATCATCCGCTGTCTCCAGGATCTCTCTACTCGGCTGGATGGGATTCAGACAACTCTCCGTGGATCAGGCGCGTCTGGTGCGTCAACCACAGTGACTCCAGCTATAACCCCACCCACCTTACCCATTTCTGCTCCACGTCTTCATCTTCCAACGCCAGCAAAATTTGACGGATCTCCAAGATTATGCAGGGGATTTCTCAACCAGTGTGAGATTCAGTTTGAGCTACAACCTGGCAATTTTCCCAGTGACCGTACAAAAATTGCCTACATTATTTCTCTTCTCAGTGGCTCAGCCCTTGATTGGGCATCACCGTTATGGGAGAGGTCCGACACCCTGCTATCTTCCTACACTGCCTTCGTGTCAACATTCAGGCGCATCTTCGACGAGCCAGACCGGGTAACCTCAGCTTCATCCGAGATTCTCCGTTTACGCCAGGGGTCACGTACTGTAGGACAATATCTGATACAGTTCCAGATCCTGGCATCCGAACTGGCATGGAACGACGAGGCCCTGTATGCTGCATTCTGGCATGGCTTATCTGAGCGTATTAAAGATGAGTTAGCTACCAGAGACTTACCTTCTAAGTTAGATGAGCTAATCTCACTCTGCACGAAAGTTGATTTACGTTTCAGAGAGAGAGCAACTGAGCGTGGAAGATCATCTGCTCCAAAATCTTCTGCTCCTCCTCCTCGTCAACTGTCACCATCTAAAGATGAGCCCATGCAACTTGGCCGTTCCCGTTTAACTTCTGCTGAGCGCCGAAGACGTCTCTCCGAGTCTCTCTGTCTCTATTGTGCAGCTCCGTCTCACACCATTAATGCCTGTCCCAAACGTCCGGGAAACTCCAAATCCTAGCTCGCCAAGGAGAGGGCCGGCTAGGAGTAATGATCTCCTCTCCATCTCCTCAAGATTGTAATCTCCCAGTCTCGCTTCAAGTTGCTCAACGTTATCGGAACGTCATTTCCCTCCTTGATTCCAGAGCAGCTGGGAACTTTATTACCGAAGCCTATGTTAAACGGTGGTCCCTACCCACCGAGAGACTTCCTTCGTCCATTTCTTTAACTGCCGTGGATGGCAGCAAAATTTTTGATGCAGTTATTTCTTTAAGGACTCTACCAGTTCGTCTGAGAGTGGGAGTTCTTCATTCCGAACTTATTTCTTTTTTAGTGATTCCAAGAGCCACACATCCTGTGGTCCTGGGCCTTCCATGGCTCCGTCTTCACAATCCTACAATTGATTGGACGACTACGCAAATCCTGGCATGGGGTTCCTCCTGTGCTGAGACATGTTTGTTTAAAGTATTGCCTGTCTGTTCTTCCTCCCCCAGGTCGTCTGATGTTCCACCTCCTCCATATCAAGATTTCACGGATGTGTTCAGTAAAGCTTCTGCTGATATCCTTCCTCCTCATAGAGAATGGGACTGCCCGATTGATCTCGTTCCAGGGAAGGTTCCACCTCGAGGCCGAACTTATCCGTTGTCTCTGCCTGAGACGCATTCTATGGAGGAATATATTAAAGAGAACCTAGCAAAGGGGTTCATTCGACCTTCTTCTTCTCCAGCCGGCGCAGGCTTCTTTTTTGTAAAAAAGAAAGATGGTGGTCTGCGGCCGTGCATCGACTACAGAGGTTTGAACGACATTACCATCAAGAACCGTTATCCTTTACCCCTGATTACTGAGCTCTTTGACAGAGTTAGCGGAGCTACCATCTTTACAAAGCTGGACTTGAGAGGTGCATACAATCTCATCCGGATCCGTGAGGGTGACGAGTGGAAGACCGCCTTTAACACCCGTGACGGACATTATGAGTACCTCGTCATGCCCTTCGGATTGAGCAATGCTCCAGCTGTCTTCCAGCATTTTGTCAATGAGATCTTCAGAGACATTCTATACCGTCATGTCGTGGTCTATCTAGACGATATCCTCATTTTTGCCAACGATTTAGAGGAACATCGTTTTTGGGTTAAAGAGGTTCTGTCCCGTCTCCGTGTCAATCATCTCTATTGCAAATTAGAAAAATGCGTCTTTGAAGTCAAGTCCATTCCGTTTCTAGGGTACATTGTGTCCGGTTCCGGACTAGAGATGGATCCTGAGAAACTACAAGCAATCCAAAATTGGCCGGTACCCTTAACCCTCAAAGGGGTCCAGAGGTTCTTAGGGTTCGCCAACTATTACCGAAAGTTTATACGAGACTTTTCCACCATTGTGGCGCCTATTACTGCTTTCACTAAGAAGGGTGCTAACCCGTCCAAGTGGTCTGAAGAAGCCATGCAAGCATTCCATCTTTTAAAACAAAGGTTCATCTCTGCGCCTGTTCTGAAACAGCCTGACATCGACTCTCCTTTCATCTTAGAGGTGGATGCCTCCTCCGTTGGAGTAGGAGCGGTGTTATCTCAGAGGGCTAAAGATGGCCATTTACACCCTTGCAGTTTCTTCTCCCGGAAGTTCTCCCCAGCTGAGCGCAACTATGCCATTGGCGACCAGGAGTTGCTAGCCATCAAGCTCGCTCTAGAAGAGTGGAGGTATCTGTTGGAGGGAGCTTCTCATTCAATCACCATACTTACAGACCACAAGAACCTTTTATATCTGAAAGGCGCACAATGTCTCAACCCTCGTCAGGCCAGATGGGCACTTTTCTTTTCCAGGTTCGACTTTAAACTCCAGTTCTGTCCGGGCTCTCAGAATCGCAAGGCCGATGCCCTTTCCCGCTCATGGGAGCAAGAAAATGAGTCAGAGTCTTCAGACAAGCATCCTATTATAAATCCGTTGGCATTCTCCACGGTAGGGATGGACTCTACGCCCCCATCAGGGAAAAGTTTTGTGAAACCGATGCTAAGGAAGAAGCTCATGCATTGGGCCCATGCTTCCCGTTTTGCCGGACATACAGGTATCCAAAAAACCCTGGAGTTTATCTCTAGGTCCTATTGGTGGCCAACTCTGAAAAAGGACGTCTTGGAGTTTATTGCATCTTGCCCAAAGTGTGCTCAACATAAGGTATCCCGCCAGTCGCCTGCGGGGCAACTGGTTCCACTATCTGTTCCCCGTCGACCTTGGACCCATTTGTCGATGGATTTTATTACAGATTTACCCATGTGCAACAAGTTCAATACCATCTGGGTGGTAGTTGACCGGTTCACCAAGATGGCACACTTCATTCCTCTCACCGGTCTTCCGTCAGCTTCCAAGTTGGCTCAAGTATTCATACAAGAGATCTTCCGACTCCACGGTCTTCCTGAAGAAATTATCTCAGATCGAGGAGTTCAATTCACAGCCAAATTCTGGCGAAGTTTATGTCAAGTCCTCCAAGTCAAGCTAAAGTTTTCCACGGCTTACCATCCTCAGACCAATGGTCAAACCGAGAGGGTGAATCAGGACTTGGAGGCCTTCCTCCGCATCTATGTGTCCTCCTCTCAAGATGACTGGGTTCAATTACTTCCCTGGGCCGAGTTCTGTCATAACAACCAGTATCATTCTTCATCTGCTTCAACACCATTCTTCACTAACTTTGGATTCCACCCTAAAGTCCCTGAGTTCCAACCGCTTCCAGCAACTTCTGTTCCCGCAGTGGATATCACCTTGCATCAGTTTGCCAATATCTGGAAGAGCGTACGATCAGCTCTGCTCAAGGCATCGTTCAGGTACAAGAAGTTTGCGGATAAGAAGCGTCGAGCAGTTCCTGCTCTCAAGGTGGGTGATCGGGTATGGTTATCCACGAAGAATTTGAGGTTAAGAGTTCCCAGTATGAAGTTTGCACCTCGCTATATCGGTCCTTTCAAGATTGAACAAGTCATCAATCCTGTTGCTTACAGACTCCAGTTGCCTCCCTTCTTAAAAATACCCAGGACATTCCATGTTTCCCTGTTGAAACCGCTGATCTTGAATCGGTTTCATTCCTCACTTCCTCCAACTCCGAAAGTCCAAACTCAACGAGGCGTTGAGTATGAAGTGGCCAAGATCCTGGACTCACGTCACCGTTACGGTCAACTACAATATCTTATTGACTGGAAGGGTTATGGCCCTGAGGAACGTTCATGGACCAATGCTTCTGATGTCCATGCTCCTGCCTTGGTCCGGAGATTCCATTCCAAGTTTCCTCAAAAGCCAAAGAAGTGTCCTGGGGCCACTCCTAAAGGGGGGGGTGCTGTCACGATCCGGGTATCTGGACGCCATTTCTTACCCATCAGATGCCTCCTAAGGCTGGCTCAGCGCTCCAGGACCGGATCCCATCTGTTATCCTGATGTGTACATTCCTGTATCCTCTCCTGTCACTCTGGGACGCTGTCACAGTAAACGCCATATTACACCTGGCATGGCGTCTCCCGCGGCCTCCGCCGCCGTCCCTGCTCTTCTGCATGCAGAGTGTCTGAGTGGCGATTACGTCAGCCGCGGCCTCCGCTGTGTCCGCGTGGTTGGATGTGCATCTGTCAGCCTGGCGCCTCCTGTCTCCGGTGGCCGGCGCCGCCATTACTGTTTTCATTACCACATGGATTACAAACAAACTTCCCTCCAAGTGTCTGCATGGGCGCAGCCATCTTGGATTCTGTCAGCTGATCATTTCCACCAATCTGTTCTCAGTATTGATAATCTGCATAATTGCCTAGCCAATCCCTTCCTTGCTGCAGGTATAAATACACTGTGCCTGAGCAAGGAAGGCGTCAGTGCTTTGGTTGTCAAACCTAGTTCCTGTTTGTCTCTCTCCTGTGATTGTCTTCCAGGTTCCAGCTCCTGTCTCAAGACTTCCACCATAGAGACCCGCACCAGCATTCCACCTGCGGTGTAGCCTGACTCTCCAATCCATTGTGGATTCATCTGTTTCCAGCTACAACATTACCTGCTTCCAGCTCAGCTTCCAGCAGAGTACAGCTTCTCTTAAAGGGCCGGTGTCCTTTCTACACTTTACCACTCTCCACCGGTATTATTATTTCTCCGCTCTCAAGTTCTACATTTCAGTTCATATTTCATCGCTCCCAAGTTCATTTATTATTTAACTGGTTCCAGCCAGTATCCACTCCGTGCTAACAACAGTCTGGTTCCAGCCAGTATTCACAGCAGCCGTTTTATCTTCAGCAACCCAGCTTTTCCTGGAACACCAGCTGGCACAATCCTGGGTTATCTCCATTGCTACAGTCGGGCCTGGTAAGGACTTTCCATCTAGAAGATTATAAGAACTATCTCACACTACCAGTGCCCTGTGGCTCCTGCCATCCTGTAGTACCCAGGAACTGTATTTATTCTTTGCTGACTTTTACGTTTTCTTTTACTGCTGCTGTGTTGCGGAGTTGTCATAATAAACATCATTGACTTTTATCCAAGTTGTCGTGGTCACGCCTTCGGGCAGTTGTTATTCATGTTACTTACATGTCCAGGGGTCTGATACAACCTCCCAGGTTCCGGTACATCTCAGCCCCTACAACTGAGGCTGCCTCCCGTCAGCTCAGGCCCTCAGTTGTGACAGAAACAAATGAACCAAATTACGATAGCAGGAAAACAAAGCGCTAGGCAGGCGCCCAGCATCCTCTACGGACTACGAGAAAAGGATTTACCGGTAGGTAACCAAAATCTTATTTTCTCTTACGTCCTAGAGGATGCTGGGATCCACATTAGTACCATGGGGATGTACCAAAGCTCCCAGAACGGAAGGGAGAGCGCGGAGGCTCCTGCAGAACTGACTGACCAAACTTCAGGTCCTCAGAGGCCAAAGTATCGAACTTGTAGAACTTTGCAAACGTGTTCGACCCAGACCAAGTAGCCGCTCGGCAAAGTTGTAGAGCCGAGACACCCCGGGCAGCCGTCCAGGAAGAACCCACCTTACGAGTAGATTGGGCCTTAACAGACGCAGGACACGGCAAGCCTGCCGTAGAATACGCATGCTGTATAGTGAACCTGATCCAGCGAGAGATAGTCTGCTTAGAAGCAGGACACCCAAGTTTCTTGGGATCATACAGGAAAAATAGGGAGTCCGATTTTCTGTGACGAGTAGTCCTCTTCACATAGATTTTCAGAGCCCTTACAACATCCAACTTTGATGAAATTGAGGAGTCAGTAGCAACTGGCACCACAATAGGTTGGTTGATATGAAATGCTGACACAACCTTCAGAAGAAACTGCTGACGTGTTCAAAGCTCAGCCTTATCTTCATGGAAGATCAAGTATGGGCTTTTACAGGACAAAGCCCCCAACTCCGACACATGTCTAGCAGAAGCTAAGGCCAACAAAGTGACAGCCTTCCACGTGAAAAACTTGACCTCAACCTCCTGTAGAGGCTCAAACCAGTCCATCTGGAGTAACTGCAACACCGCGTTAAGATCCCAGGGCACCGTAGGCCAAGCAGCAACAGGCTTTTTATACAATACTTCCAAAAGCAATACAATGGATACTGTAATCCCTTTGTCCATTGGACACAGGGATGCATCTTTACAGTACAGGAGAGGTCATAGGTTGATTTGAAAAGGTGGGCGATGTCTTTCTCAACTGTTCTTGTGGGTGGTCTCTTCTGGATTCCCGCCGCATACATAATATACCTGAAGGTGTCGTCATACATCTCAGTGATATTATCTATCAAGTTCGCTAGCACATGGATATACCTATAATTTATAATTCCTCTGGCAGTATGGGTGATGTCTAATGCGAGAAGGAATTGAATCCCGGTGGATTCGTGGATCAAATCAGAGGCTACGTGCTCTGTCCTCTCTATGAGGTGTCTCTTGACGATGTGTTCATAGTGAGTATGAGTATAAGGAGCCTGAGCACTGCGGTGAACATCTTCAATCTTATCATGGGTTATGGACATGACCTCTGGCAACACTCTTCCAATATAACACAATCCCTCTGAGTTCGGGGCAAGCCACTTATACGCCTTCCTCCAACATATGAAATAGGCATCATCGGGGAGAACATAGGGGACAGAATATGACATTACCATATTACAAACTTTCCAAGTGAAAAACCAATCCCTAGTTCTCCCATCTGCTCAGTACAAGTATCGGGCTGGATGATATGAGCACAGTACCCTGGTGATACTTCTCCAACCCACATGGTCTTGCTTCCTCGAGTATACCTATACCGAAAATACCTTCCACTGTTGGCTATTTGACGTACAAGTTCAGAGTCTATGGGTATCCTATCAGCTCTGTGCGAAAAGGCCATTGTCTGGTTATTCTATGTCACCTCCCAATATCCCGGTTTTCGGTAATTGGAAATATTGAAACATAATAAGGATCTATCTACATGATACTGGTGGAGCTTCAAGCTAGGGGGCCTAGAAATATTAAATTTTTTGTGCACCGGTCTCCCACCCCGTAATTCGAGTACCTCATCTATTGCTAAAGGGTATGGTACTAATCCTGACTTGCTCTGACCTTGCACACCCAGCATTCTGTCTGGTTTAAGACCTTACCCACTAGTGAGTGGTAATCACTCAATTGATGACGGTCCATGTTGATATTAAGGTTGGACTGACATCTCTGGATGCACCCATCCTCGACTATGTTCTCACAATTCTTACAAATGCAATTTTCCTCAGCCAATAACCCTTCACAGTGCCTCCGAGCTCCCCGACTACCAGATCGCTTTCTGATACTCGCCTTTGCTCGAGTGATGTGTTGCTCTTGAGATTCTACAAATCCATCCTCGCCATTAGGACCCATTCCAGATCCTTTCTCGACCTCTCTGGGACCCTCACCGAAACAGACTGTCCTGGTCAACAACAGGATTAACAGGAAAACCCGGAACGCAGTCTCTTGGGGTAAGTCCATCTTGTTAAGGGAAGAGAAGGGAAACAAGAAGGGGGAGAAAGGGAAGGAGAGAAGGAGGGTAGTGGGAGATGGAGAAAATGATAAAAAAGAAAACTGGTGCGACAACCGCCTCTGGTCTTGTTGTTCTCCGCGCTCAGGTGCCGTGACAACAGTCCTGCCTCTCAACCTTCCCGGAAAAGACACTCCAGTGATACGATGTTCTCTACACTCTGCTCTTTGTCACGGGTTCTCTCCGGGTCAGCGACCTTCTTACAGTGGGACGAGTGGACCCAAGTCTCTCTTTCGGCAACCTTTAATGCTGTTGTGCTGGTTAGTAAGACTTGGTACGGTCCTTCCCACCTGTCAATGAGGCAACCTGAGCGTAGAAAATTTTGAATCATTACATAATCCCCAGGTTCAATGTCATGACAATTACTGTTCGGTAGTTCAGGAATCACCAGCTTTAGATTTCTATTTTGATTCCTCAGCTGCTGGCTCATCTTAACCAAATATTTTACAGTCACTTCGTTATTGCATTTCAAATCATCCTAGGGGTCTATCATTACATGGGGTTGTCGGCCAAAAAGAATCTCAAAGGGTGATAGGTTAAGGGGGGACCTGCGAGTGGTTCTGATGCTGTACAATACTAGTGGCAAAGCTTCTGGCCACAACAATCCAGTCTCAGCCATCACTTTGCTCAGCTTGTTCTTAATAGTGCTGTTCACTCTCTCCACCTTCGCACTTGCCTGTGGTCGGTACGGAGTATGCAGCTTGCTATTAATTCCCATCAGTTTGCACATAACCTGAAAGACTTCACCTGTAAAATGGGTACCCCTATCGCTTTCAATTATTCTAGGGATACCATATCTACACACAAATTCCTGCACAATTTTCTTTGCAGTGAACGTAGCAGTATTTGTGGCAGCAGGGAACGCTTCTTCCCAATTGGAAAACACATCAATACAGACTAACACATATTTTACATTTCTACAGGGTGGTAACTGTATGAAAACAATTTGTATTACCTGAAAAGGGCCGTCTGTCGGAGGGATATGGGATGGTTCTGTTGGTATTGACTTTTCAATATTCTTCCTCAAGCAAGTAAGACATGTCATTGCTCTCTTACCCGCATGAGAAGAGAATCCTGGCGCACACCAGTAGGCTCTCACCAGCTTACACATACCCTCTTTACCCAGATGAGTCAGACCGTGTGCCGCCTCAGCTAAGCTTGGAAGATATGCTCTGGGGGCCACTGGCTTACCCTGTCCAGAGTCCTGAGGACTCCTGGCCATACCCCTTTGACCTCCAGACCGCCTTTTCCTGTGGAGAACACAAATTTTGCATTTCAATTAATTTTTGTGTGTTGATTGTGTTGAATGTCATCAGTGATGTAATATCTGTTTGTATGGGGGTGCTGGCTGCTGATTTAGCAGCTTCGTCTGCCCGGCTGTTACCAAGTGAGATTGGATCTTGGTTGTAAGTGTGTGCTTTGCACTTGATAACAGCCACCCTGTCTGGTTCTTGTATCGCTGTTAGAAGCCTTTTTATGTGGGATGCATACGCTACAGGTGTGCCAGCTGCCGTCATGAAGTTTCTGAGGAGCCATAGGGCCCCGAAATCATGCACTACTCCAAAGGCATACCTAGAATCTGTGTATATATTGGCTGACTTACCCTTGGCCAATTCACACGCTCTGGTTAGGGCGACCAGCTCAGCAACTTGTGCTGAGTGCGGTGGGCCCAGGGGTTCAGCTTCTATGATACCTCTGTCATCTACGACTGCATATCCAGTACACAGGTCTCCCGAGTCCGTCTGTCTGTGGCAACTACCGTCAGTGTAAAAAGTAAAATCTACGCCTTCGAGTGGGTTGTCACTAATGTCAGGTCTTGCAGTGAAAGTCTGATTCAGATATTCCATACAATCATGCGTGTCAGTGTCTGCACTAAATCCTCCTTCACCATCATTCTCATCCTCCACCCTTTGTGCCTGTCCAGGCACACCCGGCAGATTAGTTGCAGGATTTAGTGCGCTGCATCTCTTTATGGTGATGTTTACAGGGGCCATTAGTGCTAATTCCCACTTTGTAAACCGTGCCGATGAGACATGTCTGGTTTGGGCGGAGTTCAGTAAGGCTGACACTGCATGAGGTGTATGGATTGTCAGGTTGTGTCCTAACACTACGTCTTCGCTTTTACTTACTAGCAAAGCTATCGCTGCAACACTTTGCAAGCTTGTGGGGAGAGACCGCGCTACGGTGTCCAACTGTGCACTGTAGTAAGCTACCGGCCTGCTGGCATCACCATGTCTCTGGGTTAGGACACCTGCTGCATACCCAGCACTTTCCGTACTGTACAATTCAAAGGGTTTCCCATAATCTGGCATGCCTAATGCAGGTGCCTGTGATAGGCACTGTTTGAGTCTCTCAAATGCCAGTTCGGACTCATCTGTGTGCGAGATCCGATCTGGTTTGTTCGAAGAGACCATTTCTTGCAAAGGTAAAGCCAGTATGGAGAACCCTGGGATCCAGTTTCAGCAGTACCCGCACATTCCAAGAAAAGTGCGGATCTGTTGCTGGGTTTGAGTCATGTCGCGAATCAACTGTATTCTATCAGCGGTGAGGTGTCTAAGTCCTTGCGTCAAGCAATGTCCCAAATATTTTACCCTGGTCTGGCACAGCTGCAACTTATCCTTTGAAACCTTGTGTCCCGTATTAGAAAGGTGAAACAGAAGCTGTTTCGTCTCTTTCAAGGACGATTCGAGTGAATCAGAACACAGCAGTAAGTCATCTACATACTGTATTAATACTGATCCGCTCTCAGGTTGAAAAGATTGTAAACAGTCATGCAAAGCCTAGGAGAAAATACTTGGGCTGTCAATGAAACCTTGCGGGTAGCCGAGTCCATGTGTACTGTACTCCCCTGTATGTAAATGCAAACAGGTATTGGCTGTCAGGGTGCAGAGGGACCGAAAAGAAGGCAGAACAGAGGTCAATGACAGTGAAAAATTTTGCAGTAGGGGGAATTTGCATGAGGATGACAGCTGGATTTGGCACTACGGGGAATTGGCTCTCCACTATCTTGTTTATCCCCCTTAGATCCTGCACTAGCCTGTAACCCCTCCCCCCACTCTTTTTCACAGGGAAGATGGGACTATTGGCAGTGCTGGACGTCCTGACTAGGATGCCCTGTTGTAGCAAGCGCTCTATGACTGGGTACACTCCTAATTCCACCTCTGGCTTCAGAGGATACTGAGGGATTTTTGGAGCTATCCTACCATCTTTTATTTGCACTACTACTGGAGCTACATTCGCCATCAATCCAGTGTCTTGTCCATCTTTGGTCCAGAGGGATCCCGGTATTTGTGAGATCATTTCCTCTACCTTTGATGGACACCTGTCTATAACAGCAGAGTGTGACATTAGCCTTTGTGGGGTGTCTAACATATCCTGCACTTCCTGAACGTGATTTTCGGGTATATCCAAGAAGACCCCCTCAGGAGTACAATTTATGACACACCTCATTTTACACAATAAATCTCTCCCAAGTAGATTAGTCGGAGCAGATGCAGCTAGCAAAAAGGAATGCTTGGTCTGCAAAGGCCCTATCGTAATCTCCGCAGGTCTACTCAAAGGGTAGTGTTGCACTGTTCCTGTTACTCCCATTGCTGAAATTGTTCTACCCGTGGTTTTCATACCTACTGTCGAATTTAACACTCACCTGGCCGCCCCTGTATCTACAAGAAAAGGTAATGATCTACCAGCTACATCAACTGTGACCTCAGGTTCACTACCAAGGCTAGCAATCAACTTCACTGGCTGCAGACTACAGGTGTGGCCCAACCCCTGTTGTATATTGTGACCCTCCCGCAGCGCACTGGCAGCTACAATATGTGAGGGGGTAACTGAGAATTTTCAGAGGTCTGCCAGTCCCTCCTAGGTGGGTACCTCCTTGTTTCCCCTGCATGTGGCTCATAACTTCTCCTATGCGATCCCTGATCCCAATTATGTGTATTATAATGTGGTTCATATCCTGGTCTAGGGGGTCGGTATACCTTATGTGTGTTTTTATACCTACAATTCCGTGCAAAATGTCCTTCCTTCTGACAGTTATAGCATACTACTACATGTGACTTACCATCAGGGGTCTGGGTTTTTTTGCTGATGCGGTTTTGTTGTAAGAGCATTTATACTTACTGTCATCAGCTTGTCCCCCTGAGACTCCCTGTGCTTAATGACGTTCCGGTCGTGCTCGATAGCGGACTCTCTTAATGCAGCCACCGAGATACCTCTCCAGTTAGGTAGAGAGGTTTGTAAACGAAAAAAAGGTTTTTAGGCGCTGAACAGGGTCGTGCAAATATAGCACTGATAATGGCAGCCACTTGGTAAGGAGGTAGCCGGCCTCCTGAAAGTAAAACAACTAAAACAAAATCACCAAGTTGGCGCACAATACCAATGATGTTGATAAAAACACAATTTATTAACATAAAACCAATGACAAACTGATTAAAAAACACAGCACTACACAGAGCATATAACTGAAGTATTATACCTTATAATTCACACATAAAGTGTATTATTAAGTGAAAGGGACACTGAAATGCAGGAAAACCCGTCTCTGTAAGATAGGGTTAATCTCTCACATTAATTCCATATCAGACAGTTTAAATGAAAAGGAAGTCCTGTAAACTGATGTAATAGGCGTTTGTGACCATAAAGGTATCCGGATTTAAATAATGTTTCCTTGGAGCAAAATATACCAACCGATTAATGTTACTCACTGAGCCGTAATGATCTCTTGCTGCACGGAATAGATGGTTAAAGAACCGCTTGTTATCACCCTGTGCATGGGTGAGACATCCGTCAGCGGTATATTCAGTAGAAAGCCGTTTCCTTTTGTGCAGCACCAGTTGCCTGTATCAGACCACCGTACAGATCCTCCAGCTTGCTGAGCAACGCCCGGCCGGGCAGGAGGTATCAATGGCCCTCATTCCGAGTTGTTCGCTCGTTCTTTTTCATCGCATCGCAGTGAAAATCCGCTTAGTACGCATGCGCAATGTTCGCACTGCGACTGCGCCAAGTAACTTTACTATGAAGAAAGTATTTTTACTCACGGCTTTTTCTTCGCTCCGGCGATCGTAATGTGATTGACAGGAAATGGGTGTTACTGGGCGGAAACACAGCGTTTCAGGGGCGTGTGGCTGAAAACGCTACCGTTTCCGGAAAAAACGCAGGAGTGGCCGGGGAAACGGTGGGAGTGCCTGGGCGAACGCTGGGTGTGTTTGTGACGTCAACCAGGAACGACAAGCACTGAACTGATCGCACAGGCAGAGTAAGTCTGGAGCTACTCTGAAACTGCTAAGTAGTTAGTAATCGCAATATTGCGAATACATCGGTCGCAATTTTAAGAAGCTAAGATTCACTCCCAGTAGGCGGCGGCTTAGCGTGTGTAACTCTGCTAAATTCGCCTTGCGACCGATCAACTCGGAATGAGGGCCTATGTTCCAAATGCAAGTCACCAGTGAATGATCTAGCCTGTGATTCAATCATTCCACTTTAACTCTCCTTGCATTTGGAACATTGATACCTCCTGCCCGGCCGGGCGTTGCTCAGCAAGCTGGAGGATCTGTACGGTGGTCTGATACAGGCAACTGGTGCTGCACAAAAAGAAACGGCTTTCTACTGAATATACCGCTGACGGATGTCTCACCCATGCACAGGGTGATAACAAGCGGTTCTTTAACCATCTACTCCGTGCAGCAAGAGATCATTACGGCTCAGTGAGTAACATTAATCGGTTGGTATATTTTGCTCCAAGGAAACATTATTTAAATCCGGATACCTTTATGGTCACAAACGCCTATTACATCAGTTTACAGGACTTCCTTTTCATTTAAACTGTCTGATATGGAATTAATGTGAGAGATTAACCCTATCTTACAGAGACGGGTTTTCCTGCATTTCAGTGTCCCTTTCACTTAATAATACACTTTATGTGTGAATTATAAGGTATAATACTTCAGTTATATGCTCTGTGTAGTGTTGTGTTTTTTAATCAGTTTGTCATTGGTTTTATGTTAATAAATTGTGTTTTTATCAACATCATTGGTATTGTGCGCCAACTTGGTGATTTTGTTTTAGAGAGGTTTGTACCCTTGTTCTTAATGTCTCTTTTAACCCGTCCATTAATACTGACACAGCTACCTCTCTGTGATGTACATTGTCCTTAATGTCCTCGATCCCAGTGTATCTAGCCATTTCCTGCAGTGCTCGGTGGAAATATTCAGATGCCATTTCACCTTCTTTTTGTCTTATGGAAAAGATTTTATTCCATTTGACAACAGTAGGGAAATATACTCCTAATTGCAGATTGATTTGTCGTACAGTCTCCTGAGTGTACTCATCAGTGAGAGGTACTTCTGCGTCTAATTTACAATCAGTAATGAACTTCGCGGGGTCAATATTGGAAGGTAAGCATACTCGTAGCACTGTTCGCCAATCTTTGTTTGTGGGTTCGGTGGAGTTACCTAACTCTTTAATGAACCTCTGGCATGCGACTAGATCCTTTCTGGGATCAGGAAATTCTGACATAATTGACCTCAATTCTGTCCGGGACCAGGGACAATGCATGGCAATGTTCCTGACGGGAGTTACTCCCTGAGCGTCAGTCTTTCCATTGGGGACTGCGATCACCCTGACAGGATTTAGTTCAACTACGTCATTCTGAGTTGACTCCACAATCTGAGGTGCTATTGTCTCTGCATAATGTATGGTACCGTACTTACCTGTGGACACGACCTCACTTATCCCTCCGCTAGGGGGCCTTACTACTGCTCTTGCTGGTTGGGCCGTGCCCACCTGAGTATTCTGTATGGTGGCTGCTAGAGAGAGTGCCGATATCGTGCTGGCCTCATCTTCTTGCTCGCAGTCCTGAGGAAAGTTTAAAATGGGATACAACTGGCAAGGGTTAGGGTTAGTACATTTATCAACTATACTCTTATCGGATACCAATATGCCATTGTCTGTAGCCATTTTCTCCCCCACAATATACGGTGGTGGTGGTGCGGTTGCCATCATTTTCCTGCTAGGTTTGGAACCTGCTGCGTGATCTAGTTCTCTTTGCATATCGCCCTCTTGCTGCCAAAAGTTTAAACAATTTGTGTGTCTGACCCTTTGTTTTCGGGATTTTAACAGACATATCCTAATCCTTAAATTCTGCAATACCTCTGGTTCAAAACTGCCTACCTTAGGGAATGGTTCCCTATCTCCCGCAGTCATACGTTCCCATTCATTGCACAAAACTTCTGTGTGTGGTCCATACTTCTCACACATTATGAACCTCGCTGACCCCCTGGGCCGCAGTATGTCAACCTGAACCCTGGTTGAACGTCCCTTACTTGAGCAACTGGCCCCCATATTTTGCAGGTATTGTCCTTTCGGCTAATCCCACACAAAAAAAACCCAAAATACTCAATATAAGGCAACGGTGAAAGTTCTCAGAGCGCTCTTCACCCGCTCACCGCCCACGTTGGCCAGTACTACCATACACTGTCGATAGCGAAGGCAATGTACCCAACTTAGGGCCCTATGTAACCTCTATTTACTGGAAGTTTCTGGGAATAACTTACCCTTTCCAGTAAATATAGGCTGTTGGAGATTTCCTGAGAGAGGCCAACTCCCTAAACCTTTATTATACACAAATCACGCTTGCATATGCTATATACAGCGCTAATGATACAGCGATTTTACGCAAAGCTCGTAAAAAGGTTATCACTTTGCGCTAAATATTGCACCCACGAACGCGCGGTCCAATCGCACAGTGTATAGGTACTTGTTACTTATCCGCCGTACGACCACTGGAATCGATTTTCAGGCTGCGAAATCTCAGCCGGAGCGTATAAAAAAACTAAATGGGTAAACCTTCGCTTACCCCCTGGGCCGCGGTACTCTAACACAATTGGCTACCTTGCTCCTTTGTATTTAAATCTATATTAACGTGAGTCAGCTGCCTCACGCCACCAAGTCTCCACTCACTTGATGTACCACTCGACGGGATCCCGAATTCCCTGGGTCCACTACGTTCTCTGTTACGTTTGCTCACTCACGTTTACTCATTCAAATACACTTTGGTTTTTCTGTACAGAAAATTATCTTTCATTCAGATAAACAGCTTTACTACCAGAGGCAATACAGTAAAAAAGGTTTTATTTAAACTAAATCTTGGAAACCGAGCAATTTGTGCTAATGTAGCGTGGCTACTGTCCCGCCCCTAAACTAAACAATGCTATTGTGTAATTTGTACTTAGCGGTCGTACCCTTACGCACGTTGTGTAAACACGCGACCGTGTGTATGTCTTTACATTGCGTACGCAGTCCCGTCCTTTGTCCGAGGCACGTGTACAAAAACCGTACGTCCGCAATAGTACAAATCCCACACTTCTATAAATGTAAGCGATATTACCTATAATCGCTCACTTAACACAACACAGTTTCTTTCTGTATAAACCTTTTTAACTAGGCCAGACTGTGTTTGTGTTTTAAGTTTACTTCCTTAATATTTATTCTATATTTTAACTAAATAGCAACAAATTTCTCCGCACAGGTCTAAATGAATATAGTAATCAGTACTTATGGCAACAATGTGAGCAGGTATACAGAGTACAGGTGTACGCTTGTGTTGTGTGTGCATTTGGCGCCAAACAGAAATTCACAGACTTTTTAAATAGCTTTGCGTATTTACTCTAGGGGTCCCACAAGCATCCCTACAAACCATGCAGAGCAGACGCCATCTAATCAGCAATAAAATAGGGTTTCCAGTGTATCCTGCGGCCAGAAAAAGGTTTACGTAGGATACCTGTCCGCCCTTTGCTGATAGATAAAGTCTGCTTTAACCTGCTAGGCTGCGGGTATGTGGAAAAACCGGACGATGCCCCCAATTGATAATGTCGATATTATTTTAAAACATAAAGCTATACCTTTAAACACACTTTTACCATGGAGCCGCTGCGGCCGCTAAACTTAATATGCACTCTACGTACCTTTTACGCTATTTGCGTAATGAGTCTCGTACCATGTACGGACTCTGCGTACAAACGCCGCGCTGTGGGTACAAAGTACACGCAGCGCGTACACACTCAATTAATACACTTTTAAACCTTATACAGTTAGGCAATGTAATACACTTTAAACCCTAGCAGGGAAAAGAGGACACAACACCGATTTGTAGTTAATCACTGGGTTCCGACACCACAGAGTAATATATCTGAAAGGGGGTTAACAATACA
This sequence comes from Pseudophryne corroboree, assembly GCF_028390025.1. Lineage (NCBI taxonomy): Eukaryota > Metazoa > Chordata > Amphibia > Anura > Myobatrachidae > Pseudophryne > Pseudophryne corroboree. Next base: position 276,662,213 of record NC_086444.1, read on the forward strand.
AATTATGCATTACAATACAACAGAGTAAATGGCTACAGTCAATGTACATACGTGAGAATATTCGCATGCGCCTCCCGGTCCGGTCCTCCGCTATCAGGTATACAGTTTATATCTATATTCTGCTTCTGCACATAACTATCCACAGGAACATGCGATCTTCCTCAAACTAACACCGGAATGTTACCCTTAAAATACCCTACAGCTGGATACCAGACACCACCTTATATGTCCCCTCCTATCATGCAAAGGTGAATCCCCTTGTTCTGGAATCATTTAAACTGTTGATACTTGCTGATGTGGTGCAGGGGGACTATGTGTACAATGTGCACTATTTGGATTAAATATGTAATGTTTTGATAGCCCTCCATGCATTCACAAACTCCGCCGTAAATACCCATACCACGCGCAGGACCACGGGAGCGACCATACGCAAATTGCGGATATGTGCACGCACGGCGGAACAAGTGCACGCGCAGTGGGCATGTGTGTGTATTTTATACGTGCTGTGTGTTCTGTAATATTTTTCGACTTTGACAGTCCACCCTTTGGCAGTCAACAATAACTGCCACTATCTAATCACTAAACAGAAAAATATCGATACAATATCTAAAGACGATTGGATGGTAGGAGGAGAGTTGTAGGCGGGAAATGTATGACCTAGTGGGATAGTAAAAGCATGTATGTATGAATCCATGTCTGAGGGGCATGTATCATCGTGCCGTATATGTTCTAGAAAAGCTTCGAGGTATTGCGAAGTATACATTAAATCCTTATCCCGTATTAAGGGTCTGTAAGTGGGCCAACAAACACTACAGAGCTCTTTTCGGCTTCTTGTTCCAACAAATGGGGTGCACATTTAATTTATGATACATGGAGGGGGAACATATGTGAGTGCTAGTATATGTGGATATCACCTGTCGACTATGTGTGTCACTAACTGAAGGTTGTAGAGATGAAGATAAGACACATATCTAAAATACATTCACATAACATCTTCATAATCATTCTTGGGTATGGTCGATGTCTTTTCCGGATGGGTGTATCTGGGCAGAGGGGGAGACAAAGGAAAAACGGGTGAAAGAAACAGGCCATGGAATTCATTTGCAATCCTTATCATAACACTGTCTCTATGGATGGGTCGTAAATTAAATCTGCTGCTGTAACAATGCCCCCGCTCCTTAAACTCATCAAATTTGTGCCATGCTTGTGCCGCGTTAGAATTAGAACACACCTAAATATCAAGCCAATAATTATGACAACTCCCAGGATACAAAGGAGAAACTTTCCTACACTCATAATAACATTTTGAGCCCACTCTCCAAATCCTGAGAACCAATTTCGTGGGTTCAACCATGAGACCCAACCGGTCAGCTCATTACCCACAGCGGTCAGGGTAAGGTTGTGTCTCCTTCGGAACTCCCACTTCAACTGCAATATATCATCCATCTTTTGATCGGTAATCTCTGTGGGGTCGTCAGTGCTGTTTGTAATATACGTGCAGCACTTCACACCATATTGAGTTGCCAAAGTGACAGTACCCACCCGTCATGGCTGTGATATAATTGAGGACCATCCTGTGCTGGATCAGTTCTGTCTTGTAAGCTTGTAACTCCCTACCCGTATACCTGAAGGTGTCGTCATACATCTCAGTGATATTATCTATCAAGTTCGCTAGCGCATGGATATACCTATAATTTATAATTCCTCTGGCAGTACGGGTGATGTCTAATGCGAGAAGGAATTGAATCCCGGTGGATTCGTGGATCAAATCAGAGGCTACGTGCTCTGTCCTCTCTATGAGGTGTCTCTTGACGATGTGTTCATAGTGAGTATGAGTATAAGGAGCCTGAGCACTGCGGTAAACATCTTTCATCTTATCATGGGTTATGGTCATGACCTCTGGCAACACTCTTCCAATATAACACAATCCCTCTGAGTTCGGGGCAAGGCACTTATACGCCTTCCTCCCACATATGAAATAGGCATCATCGGGGAGAACATAGGGGACAGAATAGGACATTACCATATTACAAACTTTCCAAGTGAAACACCCAATCCCTAGTTCTCCCATCTGCTCAGTACAAGTATCGGGCTGGATGATATAAGCACAGTACCCTGGTGATACTTCTCCAACCCACATTGTCTTGCTTCTTCGAGTATACCTATACCGAAAATACCTTCCACTGTTGGCTATTTGGCGTACAAGTTCAGAGTCTATGGGTATCCTATCAGCTCTGTGCGAAAAGACCATTGTCTGGTTATTCGATGTCACCTCCCAATTTCCCGGTTTTCGGTAATTGGAAATATTGAAACATAATAAGGATCTATCTACATGATACTGGTGGAGCTTCAAGCTAGGGGGCCTAGAAATATTACATTTCTTGTCCACCGGTCTCCCACCCCGTAATTCGAGTACCTCATCTATTGCTAAAGGGTACGGTACTAATCCTGACTTGCTCTGACCTTGAGGTACTTGTGAGCCCACCCAGCATTCTGTCTGGTTTAAGACCTTACCCACTAGTGAGTGGTAATCACTCATTGGATGACGGTCCATGTTGATATTAAGGTTAGACTGACATCTCTGGATGCACCCATCCTCGACTATGTTCTCACAATTCTTACAAATGCAATTTTCCTCAGCCAATAACCCTTCACAGTGCCTCCGAGCTCCCTGACTACCAGATCGCTTTCTGATACTCGCCTTTGCTCGAGTGATGTGTTGCTCTTGAGATTCTACAAATCCATCCTCGCCATCAGAACCCATTCCAGATCCTTTCTCGGCCTCTCTGGGACCCTCACCGAAACAGACTGTCCTGGTCAACAACAGGATTAACAGGAAAACCCGGAACGCAGTCTCTTGGGGTAAGTCCATCTTGTTAAGGGAAAAGAAGGGAAACAAGAAGGGGGAGAAAGGGAAGGAGAGAAGGAGGGTAGTGGGAGATGGAGAAAATAATAAAAAAGAAAACTAGTGCGACAACCGCCTCTGGTCTTGTTGTTCTCCGCGCTCAGGTGCCGTGACAACAGTCCTGCCTCTCAACCTTCCCGGAAAAGACACTCCAGTGATACGATGTTCTCTACACTCTGCTCTTTGTCACGGGTTCTCTCCGGGTCAGCGACCTTCTTACAGTGGGACGAGTGGACCCAAGTCTCTCTTTCGGCAACCTTTAATGCTGTTGTGCTGGTTAGTAAGACTTGGTACGGTCCTTCCCACCTGTCAATGAGGCAACCTGAGCGTAGAAAATTTTGAATCATTACATAATCCCCAGGTTCAATGTCATGACAATTACTGTTAGGTAGTTCAGGAATCACCAGCTTTAGATTTCTATTTTGATTCCTCAGCTGCTGGCTCATCTTAACCAAATATTTTACAGTCACTTCGTTATTGCATTTCAAATCATCCTAGGGGTCTATCATTACATGGGGTTGTCGGCCAAAAAGAATCTCAAAGGGTGATAGGTTAAGGGGGGACCTGCGAGTGGTTCTGATGCTGTACAATACTAGTGGCAAAGCTTCTGGCCACAACAATCCAGTCTCAGCCATCACTTTGCTCAGCTTGTTCTTAATAGTGCTGTTCACTCTCTCCACCTTCGCACTTGCCTTTGGTCGGTACGGAGTATGCAGCTTGCTATTAATTCCCATCAGTTTGCACATAACCTGAAAGACTTCACCTGTAAAATGGGTACCCCTATCGCTTTCAATTATTCTAGGGATACCATATCTACACACAAATTCCTGCACAATTTTCTTTGCAGTAAACGTAGCAGTATTTGTGGCAGCAGGGAACGCTTCTACCCAATTGGAAAACACATCAATACAGACTAACACATATTTTACATTTCTACAGGGTGGTAACTGTATGAAAACAATTTGTATTACCTGAAAAGGGCCGTCTGTCGGAGGGATATGGGATGGTTCTGTTGGTATTGACTTTCCAATATTCTTCCTCAAGCAAGTAAGACATGTCATTGCTCTCTTACCCGCATGAGAAGAGAATCCTGGCGCACACCAGTAGGCTCTCACCAGCTTACACATACCCTCTTTACCCAGATGAGTCAGACCGTGTGCCGCCTCAGCTAAGCTTGGAAGATATGCTCTGGGGGCCACTGGCTTACCCTGTCCACCTGTCCAGAGTCCTGAGGACTCCTGGCCATACCCCTTTGACCTCCAGACCGCCTTTTCCTGTGGAGAACACAAATTTTGCATTTCAATTAATTTTTGTGTGTTGATTGTGTTGAATGTCATCAGTGATGTAATATCTGTTTGTATGGGGGTGCTGGCTGCTGATTTAGCAGCTTCGTCTGCCCGGCTGTTACCAAGTGAGATTGGATCTTGGTTGTAAGTGTGTGCTTTGCACTTGATAACAGCCACCCTGTCTGGTTCTTGTATCGCTGTTAGAAGCCTTTTTATGTGGGATGCATGCGCTACAGGTATGCCAGCTGCCGTCATGAAGTTTCTGAGGAGCCATAGGGCCCCGAAATCATGCACTACTCCAAAGGCATACCTAGAATCTGTGTATATATTGGCTGACTTACCCTTGGCCAATTCACACGCTCTGGTTAGGGCGACCAGCTCAGCAACTTGTGCTGAGTGCGGTGGGCCCAGGGGTTAAGCTTCTATGATACCTCTGTCATCTACGACTGCGTATCCAGTACACAGGTCTCCCGAGTCCGTCTGTCTGTGGCAACTACCGTCAGTGTAAAAAGTAAAATCTACGCCTTTGAGTGGGTTGTCACTAATGTCAGGTCTTGCAGTGAAAGTCTGATTCAGATATTCCATACAATCATGTGTGTCAGTGTCTGCACTAAATCCTCCTTCACCATCATTCTCATCCTCCACCCTTTGTGCCTGTCCAGGCACACCCGGCAGATTAGTTGCAGGATTTAGTGCGCTGCATCTCTTTATGGTGATGTTTACAGGGGCCATTAGTGCTAATTCCCACTTTGTAAACCGTGGCGATGAGACATGTCTGGTTTGGGCGGAGTTCAGTAAGGCTGACACTGCATGAGGTGTATGGATTGTCAGGTTGTGTCCTAACACTACGTCTTCGCTTTTACTTACTAGCAAAGCTATCGCTGCAACACTTTGCAAGCTTGTGGGGAGAGACCGCGCTACGGTGTCCAACTGTGCACTGTAGTAAGCTACCGGCCTGCTGGCATCACCATGTCTCTGGGTTAGGACACCTGCTGCATACCCAGCACTTTCCGTACTGTACAATTCAAAGGGTTTCCCATAATCTGGCATGCCTAATGCAGGTGCCTGTGATAGGCACTGTTTGAGTCTCTCAAATGCCAGTTCGGACTCATCTGTGTGCGAGATCCGATCTGGTTTGTTCGAAGAGACCATTTCTTGCAAAGGTAAAGCCAGTATGGAGAACCCTGGGATCCAGTTTCGGCAGTACCCACACATTCCAAGAAAAGTGCGGATCTGTTGCTGGGTTTGAGTCATGTCGCGAATCACCTGTATTCTATCAGCGGTGAGGTGTCTAAGTCCTTGCGTCAAGCAATGTCCCAAATATTTTACCCTGGTCTGGCACAGCTGCAACTTATCCTTTGAAACCTTGTGTCCCGTATTAGAAAGGTGAAACAGAAGCTGTTTCGTCTCTTTCAAGGACGATTCGAGTGAATCAGAACACAGCAGTAAGTCATCTACATACTGTATTAATACTGATCCGCTCTCAGGTTGAAAGGATTGTAAACAGTCATGCAAAGCCTGGTAGAAAATACTTGGGCTGTCAATGAAACCTTGCGGGTAGCCGAGTCCATGTGTACTGTACTCCCCTGTATGTAAATGCAACAGGTATTGGCTGTCAGGGTGCAGAGGGACCGAAAAGAAGGCAGAACAGAGGTCAATGACAGTGAAAAATTTTGCAGTAGGGGGAATTTGCATGAGGATGACAGCTGGATTTGGCACTACGGGTAATTGGCTCTCCACTATCTTGTTTATCCCCCTTAGATCCTGCACTAGCCTGTAACCCCTCCCCCCACTCTTTTTCACAGGGAAGATGGGACTATTGGCAGTGCTGGACGTCCTGACTAGGATGCCCTGTTGTAGCAAGCGCTCTATGACTGGGTACACTCCTAATTCCACCTCTGGCTTCAGAGGATACTGAGGGATCTTTGGAGCTATCCTACCATCTTTTATTTGCACTACTACTGGAGCTACATTCGCCATCAATCCAGTGTCTTGTCCATCTTTGGTCCAGAGGGATCCCGGTATTCATGAGATCATTTCCTCTACCTTTGATGGACACCTGTCTATAACAGCAGAGTGTGACATTAGCCTTTGTGGGGTGTCTAACATATCCTGCACTTCCTGAACGTGATTTTCGGGTATATCCAAGAAGACACCCTCAGGAGTACAATTTATGACACACCTCATTTTACACAATAAATCTCTCCCAAGTAGATTAGTCGGAGCCGATGCAGCTAGCAAAAAGGAATGCTTGGTCTGCAAAGGCCCTATCGTAATCTCCGCAGGTCTACTCAAAGGGTAGTGTTGCACTATTCCTGTTACTCCCATTGCTGAAATTGTTCTACCCGTGGTTTTCATACCTACTGTCGAATTTAACACTCACCTGGCCGCCCCTGTATCTACAAGAAAAGGTAATGATCTACCAGCTACATCAACTGTGACCTCAGGTTCACTACCAAGGCTAGCAATCAACTTCACTGGCTGCAGACTACAGGTGTGGCCCAACCCCTGTTGTATATTGTGACCCTCCCGCAGCGCACTGGCAGCTACAATATGTGAGGGGGTAACTGAGAATTTTCAGAGGTCTGCCAGTCCCTCCTAGGTGGGTACCTCCTTGTTTCCCCTGCATGTGGCTCATAACTTCTCCTATGCGATCCCTGATCCCAATTATGTGTATTATAATGTGGTTCATATCCTGGTCTAGGGGGTCGGTATACCTTATGTGTGTTTTTATACCTACAATTCCGTGCAAAATGTCCTTCCTTCTGACAGTTATAGCATACTACTACACGTGACTTACCATCAGGGGTCTGGGGGTTTTTGCTGATGCGGTTTTGTTGTAAGAGCATTTATACTTACTGTCATCAGCTTGTCCCCCTGAGACTCCCTGTGCTTAATGACGTTCCGGTCGTGCTCGATAGCGGACTCTCTTAATGCAGCCACCGAGATACCTCTCCAGTTAGGTAGAGAGGTTTGTACCCTTGTTCTTAATGTCTCTTTTAACCCGTCCATTAATACTGACACAGCTACCTCTCTGTGATGTACATTGTCCTTAATGTCCTCGATCCCAGTGTATCTAGCCATTTCCTGCAGTGCTCGGTGGAAATATTCAGATGCCATTTCACCTTCTTTTTGTCTTATGGAAAAGATTTTATTCCATTTGACAACAGTAGGGAAATATACTCCTAATTGCAGATTGATTTGTCGTACATTCTCCTGAGTGTACTCATCAGTGAGAGGTACTTCTGCGTCTAATTTACAATCAGTAATGAATTTTGCGGGGTCTATATTGGAAGGTAAACATACTCGTAGCACTGTTCGCCAATCTTTGTGGGTTCGGTGGCGTTACCTAACTCTTTAATGAACCTCTGGCATGCGACTAGATCTTTTCTGGGATCAGGAAATTCTGACATAATTGACCTCAATTCTGTCCGGGACCAGGGACAATGCATGGCAATGTTCCTGACGGGAGTTACTCCCTGAGCGTCAGTCTTTCCATTGTGGACTGCGATCACCCTGACAGGATTTAGTTCAACTACGTCATTCTGAGTTGACTCCACAATCTGAGGTGCTATTGTCTCTGCATAATGTATGGTACCGTACTTACCTGTGGACACGACCTCACTTATCCCTCCGCTAGGGGGCCTTACTACTGCTCTTGCTGGTTGGGCCGTGCCCACCTGAGTATTCTGTATGGTGGCTGCTAGAGAGAGTGCCGATATCGTGCTGGCCTCATCTTCTTGCTCGCAGTCCTGAGGAAAGTTTAAAATGGGATACAACTGGCAAGGGTTAGGGTTAGTACATTTATCAACTATACTCTTATCGGATACCAATATGCCATTGTCTGTAGCCATTTTCTCCCCCACAATATACGGTGGTGGTGGTGCGGTTGCCATCATTTTCGTGCTAGGTTTGGAACCTGCTGCGTGATCTAGTTCTCTTTGCATATCGCCCTCTTGCTGCCATAAGTTTAAACAATTTGTGTGTCTGACCCTTTGTTTTCGGGATTTTAACAGACATATCCTAATCCTTAAATTCTGCAATACCTCTGGTTCAAAACTGCCTACCTTAGGGAATGGTTCCCTATCTCCCGCAGTCATACGTTCCCATTCATTGCACAAAACTTCTGTGTGTGGTCCATACTTCTCACACATTATGAACCTCGCTGACCCCCTGGGCCGCGGTATGTCAACCTGAACCCTGGTTGAACGTCCCTTACTTGAGCAACTGGCCCCCATATTTTGCGGGTATTGTCCTTTCGGCTAATCCCACACAAAAAAATACTCAATATAAGGCAACAGTGAAAGTTCTCAGAGCGCTTTTCACCCGCTCACCACCCACGTTGGCCAGTACTACCATACACTGTCGATAGCGAAGGCAATGTACCCAACTTAGGGCCCTATGTAACCTCTATTTACTGGAAGTTTCTGGGAATAACTTACCCTTTGTGCTAATGTAGCGTGGCTACTGTCCCGCCCCTAAACTAAACAATGCTATTGTGTAATTTGTACTTAGCGGTCGTACCCTTACGCACGTTGTGTAAACACGCGACCGTGTGTATGTCTTTACGTTGCGTACGCAGTCCCGTCCTTTGTCCGAGACACGTGTACAAAAACCGTACGTCCGTAATAGTACAAATCCCACACTTCTATAAATGTAAGCGATATTACCTATAATCGCTCACTTAACACAACAGTTTCTTTCTGTATAAACCTTTTTAACTAGGCCAGACTGTGTTTGTGTTTTAAGTTTACTTCCTTAATATTTATTCTATATTTTAACTAAATAGCAACAAATTTCTCTGCACAGGTCTAAATGAATATAGTAATCAGTACTTATGGCAACAATGTGAGCAGGTATACAGAGTACAGGTGTACGCTTGCGTTGTGTGTGCATTTGGCGCCAAACAGAAATTCACAGACTTTTTAAATAGCTTTGCGTATTTACTCTAGGGGTCCCACAAGCATCCCTACAAACCATGCAGAGCAGACGCCATCTAATCAGCAATAAAATAGGGTTTCCAGTGTATCCTGCGGCCAGAAAAAGGTTTACGTAGGATACCTGTCCGCCCTTTGCTGATAGATAAAGTCTGCTTTAACCTGCTAGGCTGCGGGTATGTGGAAAAACCGGACGATGCCCCCAATTGATAATGTCGATATTATCTTAAAACATAAAGCTATACCTTTAAACACACTTTTACCATGGAGCCGCTGCGGCCGCTAAACTTAATATGCACTCTACGTACCTTTTACGCTATTTGCGTAATGAGTCTCGTACCATGTACGGACTCTGCGTACAAACGCCGCACTGGGGGTACAAAGTACACGCAGCGCGTACACACTCAATTAATACACTTTTAAACCTTATACAGTTAGGCAATGTAATACACTTTAAACCCTAGCAGGGAAAAGAGGACACAACACCGATTTGTAGTTAATCACTGGGTTCCGACACCACAGAGTACTATTTCTGAAAGGGGGTTAACAATACAAATTATGCACTACAATACAACAGAGTAAATGGCTACAGTCAATGGCCCTCATTCCGAGTCGTTCGCTCGGTATTTTTCATCGCATCGCAGTGAAATTCAGCATAGTGCGCATGCGCAATATTCGCACTGCGACTGCGCCAAGTATCTTTGCTATGAAGATAGTATTTTTACTCACGGCTTTTTCCTCGCTCCGGCGATCGTAATGTGATTGACAGGAAATGGGTGTTACTGGGCGGAAACACGGCGTTTTATGGGAGTGTGGCTGAAAACGCTACCGTTTCCGGAAAAAACGCAGGAGTGGCCGGAGAAACGGGGGAGTGGTTGGGCGAACGCTGGGTGTGTTTGTGACGTCAAACCAGGAACGACAAGCACTGAACTGATCGCACTGGCAGAGTAAGTGTGGAGCTACTCTAAAACTGCTAAGTTTGTGATCGCAATATTGCGAATACATCGGTCGCAATTTTAAGATGCTAAGATACACTCCCAGTAGGCGTAGGCTTAGCGTGTGTAACTCTGCTAAATTCGCCTTGCGACCGATCAACTCGGAATGAGGGCCAATGTACATATGTGAGAATATTCGCATGCGCCTCCCGGTCCGGTCCTCCGCTATCAGGTATACAGTTTATATCTATATTCTGCTTCTGCACATAACTATCCACAGGAACATGCGATCTTCCTCAAACTAACACCGGAATGTTACCCTTAAAATACCCTACAGCTGGATACCAGACACCACCTTATAACTTTAGTCTGTCCCCTCCTATCATGCAAAGGTGAATCCCCTTGTTCTGGAATCATTTAAACTGTTGATACTTGCTGATGTGGTGCAGGGGGACTATGTGTACAATGTGCACTATTTGGATTAAATATGTAATGTTTTGATAGCCCTCCATGCATTCACAAACTCCGCCGTAAATACCCAAACCACGCGCAGGACCACGGGAGCGACCATACGCAAATTGCGGATATGTGCACGCACGGCGGAACAAGTGCACGCGCAGTGGGCATGTGTGTGTATTTTATACGTGCTGTGTGTTCTGTAATATTTTTCGACTTTGACAGTGCTATAGATGCCAGGGCAGATTTCTCTTCTAGTCCGACCCTGGTAAGAAATAAAGTCAGAGGGTGAAACCTTTTGTAACAGGAGTCTTGCTAGAATGCACCCTGCTACAAAAATTCCACCAGCGACCGACTCAGGCTTGTGCAAAAACAACAGATACCTTTTATTCAGGTTGCTCAAATACAAAGATGCACATAAAACAAAAATCGCTGTCTTTAGTATAACAGCCAGGGAGGTTAGGCCTTGCCTCACTCCCTTTTACTTAATAAGGAACCCTTCGGACCCCGGCATCCTGACACTAGTGCCCCAGTCTTCCGAATCCCACTGTCCCTAGCAGACCTATCACCTGGGCGCTAACTGCCGTCAGGAGCCCTGACTCTGCTTTAAACCCACCAGCCAGGTGCTGGCTCATGAAGCAGCTTCTTGGGCTAGGAAGCCTGTAAGACCTGGTCTGGCCCCAATGGATGGGAACCTGGTTCATCCACACTTCTCACCTACCCCCAGGACCCTGTGAGTAGCTTCCAAGTGGCAAAGTACCTCTCCTGCCACATACTTTCCCTCAGCTTTTCCTGGCTCAGAAAGCTGGCATGTGACATTGGCAAGGTTTCACATTTGTCAATTATTTGGGGCTGACAAATCTTTGGGACATAACTTGGGCCCATACACTTGGGTCTCAAGTTCCTCTCCCAAGTACACGTCCGAGGCCCTTTTAACTGGCCTTGGAATCTATTTCCATTAAACAACCTCAAGACCGATATCTTGCACCTTATCCTCCACATACACAAGAAGCAGGTTCCCGGATGACTTCGGAAGTAGACTCCTGTATTGCAACTAGCTTAGCCATGACTAGGTCACGTAGGCGATACACCTCCAAAGGTACGGTCTTTGTCTGTGATTCATCAGAGAAAGTCTCACATGTGTACTGGATATCCAGAACCAGGGGCTTCTGAACCTGTGATGTCCCATCAGGGATTAACTTCTGACCGTACATCGCGTCAACAGGAGAAGTTTCCTGGGTTTCCAAGACCTCAACAGAAGCAATCTCCGGCTCAGATAAGACTTCCAGTTCTACGATGGGCTCTTGCAGGTCCTGCACATTCTGGAACGGCAATACCAACTGTATGGACATTAGTGTCTGTAAATGCTTTACCTCTGAGGAAGGGCCCTCATTTCCACTTTCCAGGCAGATGGCCTTACTATTGGCATAGCAGGGAGCCTTCCGGGCCTTAGGCCCTGGCAGCTCTGGCTCAACTTTCCTGTTCCTTCAGGCTGGAACAGGGAATCCAGTATAGCCGGGTTCCACTACAGTATGGTACCATTCTTCCACAGCCTGCACCACCATTGGCGTCATTTCCCCTGAAGATGGCATCTCCATTTCGGCTGATAATGTCTCTGACCCAACATTCGGCATAACGTCTTCAGCAATTGGTGTAGCTACGCCTGTCTCTGAACTGAAACTAGGTATAGCCAATGGGTTTAGCTTAGAAACCTCCTCCTGAAGCTCCGCCAAGTCTTGCGACAGAGCCTTGTTGGCCAGCACCAGACTTCCATATCTTGTCTGGTCACAGGAAATTTTCTCTAATAGTCCTTGGCTATGTACTACAAAGTTTTCAGATCTGGTTTTAGCCTTTGCCAAGGTTTTCTGCAACTCTGACACCTGGCCTGAGAGCTTGGCAATCTCTTTTCTACTCCTTCCCAATTTGGTCAGAGAGTCAGACAAAAGAGATTCCTTCTCCTCCAGCTTTTGCGTTAAGGTGTTCACCTGCTCTTGAAGAAAATCACATTTTTCCTTAAGCTCTTCTAGCTCCTTGTCCTTTAATTGGACATTCATTTCAAGGTCACTTATCGTGTGACACCCAAAAAAAAGGTTCCATGCCAAAATCTTCCCAAAGATCTGGATTACTCTTCAATAAGCTCTACACTTCACTCTCCAACTGTGGGGCTTTAATAGGGTCATATAAATTCCTGACTTGAGGTGTTAGAGCTGTCATCCCTTTTGTTTTTTTAGCATGAATTCTCTTTTTGTTACCCATTTCAAGAGACACTTCATAATATGCTGTAAATCTGAAAATCTCTATTCACCCTGTTACTTTTGTAAACTAAAGGTTTCAACTTTGCTTGATTGGTCTTAATGAGCTAATTAACAGGGATACCAGACTCCCTCTACTAGATTTTGCAGGCACAGGTAAAAAATAACCTTGGAAAAGAAATTCAGTAATAAAATTATCAGATGCCTGCAACCCCTTAGAGCAAGTCAACACAGCTCCTTTCAATGAATGGTGCCAAGCAGAAAAGACAGAACAGTCCATGCACCGTTTAACCCCTTTGCTGCCAATGCAAACCTTTGCTCCATAATCAAACACATTCAGTTTAAACAAAACAAATCATTTATTTTATTTCTTTATCCCGTGGGCTTGGTTTTAACCACTACTCACAACACCCTTGGTCTGGTACTGATGTCCACGACTTCAGCTTGGTCTGGAGCTCGCTGGTATGTGTGTCGCTACCTTGCGGCTGTTGGGTCCTCTGCCACGTGTAAGACGACTAGCAGAAGAGTCCCTGTTCAGGCGCCATTTGTAACAGGAGTCTTGCTAGAATGAACTCTGCTACAAAAATTCCACCAGCGACCGACTCCAGGCTTGTGCAAAAACAACAGATAACTTTTATTCAGGTTGCTCAAATACAAAGATACACATAAAACAAAGATCACTGTCTTTAGTATAACAGCCAGGGAAGTTAGGCCCTGCCTCACTCCCTTTTACTTAATAAGGGACCCTTCGGGCCCCGGCATCCTGACACTAGTGCCCCAATCTTCCAGATCCCACTGTCCCTAGCAGACCTATCACCTGGGCACTAACTGCCGTCAGGAGCCCTGACTCTGCTTTAAACCCAGCAGCCAGGTGCTGGCTCATGTAGCAGCTTCTTGGGCTAGGAAGCCTATAAGACCTGGTCTGGGCCCAATGGATGGGAACCTGGTCCATCCACACTTCCCACCTACCCCCAGGACCCTGTGAGTAGCTTCCAAGTGGCAAAGTACCTCTCCTGCCACACTTAATATTTTCAAAATATGGAACATGGCCACCTAAAAGTTAACTTGATTTTAGAAAGCTACAAATGAATCATCTGAAGAAGAAACTGAAAGACAGAAGTGATATAAAAGAGGTCATTAAGATTTCAAGTATTGATGTTACTTTCTTCACCAATATGGGGACAACTTCTAAGCATATATTGTGCAACTATTCCAGAGCTAGAAGACATATGTCTAGTGATAAAAGCCTCTTTTCTGCTCTTGACCAAAATAAGATGACAAGGGTTAACATAGCTAATAGACAGTATATGATATCACAAAGAATATGGGATGGGAAGGTTACCCTAATTAATCAGTCTCCCTTAAAATCGACCAATGACCGTCGCCTCTCCACCGCCCTGGTCACTGCTTCGATGCTCGAGTTCAAGACTATGCACGTGCTGCACCCCTTCAGTGGAACGCACTCCCCTGACCTTGCAAAGCTTCAAACGGGCACTAAAAACCCACCTGTTCATCAAAACATACCCTCCAGAAGCATAACCTAGTCCTGAGGCCGCTCCTCTATCCCCCTGCCTTATGCCTTGAACATCTCAGCTTTGCTTACATACTGCCATCAGGCTACCTCCCGCTTGCTTGCACCTCATGTCATCTGTCTGTCGACCCTTCTGTTGAAGTAAAAAATATTACATAGAGAGAACATACAGACTCCACACATATGAGTTGCTATGCTTGCAAATACGCGCAGTGATCACAGCAATATACGATACCATACGCATTTACAGAGACATGCCACAGTGATAGGTTTGACACATATTTCATACAGCACATAATTATAACATATCAAGCGCCAGACATCATAATGTTTTAAATGTATTTAATGGAGTAACGTCATGTATGTGTATTATTGGAACGAAGCAAGATAGACATTTCGTGTTTGGTATTGTCAAAGTCAGAAAAATATCTCTATGCACACTACCATATTTGCACCTCACACAGGTCCGTGCTGCGCATGCGTACGCTCTCCCGTGCGTACGCATACTCACAGTTGCGGGCACCCGCAGGCGCACGGTATGCGTATTTACGGTAGAGTTTATGTGATCGTAGCGTGCGACTCAATCGTTACATATTTTCAGTAATAATGTATTTTGTAGATCATGGTCCCTTTGATAGATTCTGAAAGTTTAGTTAACATAGCATGTTCCTGAACAGGGGGATCCCTCTTTGTATTGTACGAAGGGTCTAACAGGGGTCATACAGTGGTGTTTGGTACCCATCGGAAGAGTATTTAAATAGCAATATTCCGGTGTTGGTTTGGAGCAGATTAATCGCTCGTGCGAATAGTTATGGACATAAGAAGTTTATGTCCATTTACTATTATTTGTTCTTATTTAGTCATGCGGCGGGAAACTCAGTATCCCACCCACCTGAACAGTTGGAAGCAGTCACAGCCCACCTGTATGAATCAACCTATGACCTTTTGTTATAATGCGAAGCCGAATTCCTGTGTCCAATGAACAATGAGATTGTAGGGACCATTGAATTGTATTGTGTGTGGGGCATAAATAGGCAGGCCGACCATATCCAGTTCACTCTCTTCAACGGTTCTCATTGCTGATAATCGGGAGCTGGATATCGAGGCGCATGCGATCGTTTCCCCTTGTGCGTAAGTGTTTCTCCGCAACTATATTGATCTTCTTGTTATTGTGGGCCAATCTCTCTCAAATTCTCTCTCTCTCTCTCCTTCTCTCTCTCTCACTCATTTTCCCTTAAATTGTATTGTATTGTATTTCCTGTGTAGTTATCTGGTTAGGTAGTCTATGTTATATTGTAGTGTATGACTTGTATTGTGTTTAACTCTTTTGCAAGTATAGCATTCATAATATATATTTTAGGCGTTGGACCCTGAGCACGGTATCTGTGTGTTTCTTATAGTATTAAGTATTCTCAGAGCGTCGGTGACGCTCAAACAGCTTTTAAGGTAATAAGGTTATACTGTGTTGCATTTACTCTCTAACATTACACTAAGGTTTTACTGCACAATACACTGTTTATGGTTTAGATACAAAGGTTTAATATAGTGAGCGTCAGCTCCGCTGGTGATCTCCTCGTGGTCCCGAGCGTTCGCTACGCTATAGCGAATCATTACTTTAGTTAACAGCCAATAACGTGCCTGCCTGTGATCTCTTGGCCGTGAGTGAACGTGACGCTTGAGCGTCTCGATCACGGCAAAGCGATTGTTACGCAACTAGCGTACCCTTACGGTACTTCATACGTAGATAGCGTACAGTGTTCTTAGACCTCATAAAGGGTATTATATACGATAAATATTTAGCTTTATCAATTGGCGGCTCGCCCTGTCCTTCACATATCTGCACTAGGTAATTTCAGCAGACATTATCCAGCAGCAAAGGGCGGGAGATCATATTCCTCGTAGTGCTGTTTGGATAAGCGTCTGCTTCTCTTAGTAAAGGGTGCTGAAGGAATCCGGGAACCGGAGGTAAGAACAAAACAATAGTGTCTTTTTAAAACTGTTTATTTTTCTGTCTTGCGTACACACGCACGCACACACATATATCTGCATTTCCTTTTCATTGGTGTATTTTCGTATGTCACTCTCCTGTTTGCCAGCTCTATAGTTGATAAACGTATAAATTGTGTTACGGTGGATCTTTGCTTTGCGTACACGTGTCTCTAACAAAAGACTGAGACTTGCGTACGCAATCCAAGGGCCGACGCACGCAGCGTATATTACGCAACGGAGCGTACGGGTACGCCCACGTAACTCAAATCACACGTTTTTTTTTCTCTCCTCTCAACGCGATAAGTAGCGCCACGCGGTAAATAACGCCAGGCGATAAATCGCGCAAATCTATTTAAAAAAAAAAAAAAAAAAATTCGAAATTTAAATTAATAGATCCTTCTCCTAATTTGTAACACATCTGGTCTAAAGAGACATTTCTGCGCAGAAATAGAAATAGAAACAAAAGTGTATATGCGGTGAGTGAGTGTTTGTTTTTACAATTTTTAAGGTTGAACCACAAGAAAAGTCGAGTACTCGTGAGGTACATGCGTGTAAGTGACGTACATGGTGGCTAGGGAGGCATCCCTGGTTAAATATACAATTTGAGCATTAGAGTGTAGCAGACCAGGAGGTCATACTGTAACAGACCAGGAGGTCATAGCAGACCAACAGGTTCAGGTACAGCAGACAAGGAAGTCCGCTATACAGTCCACAGGCACAACACCAAGAAAGGGTTGGTGCAACACCCATATAGGCCATATAAGCTCTGGCTGAAGGAATTCGCAGCCGAAATTTTCGATTCCACTGGTCGCTCAGTACATAAGATTAGTTGCTTGTGTACTAAACGATTGTACCGCACGTAATTGTGTGCATTAGTAAACCTGACCGGTACTATTTGTGTACGAAGGTCATAAACGCTATTTGTACATTCTAACGTGATTTGTGTAATTTTTATTTTAAGGGAAGTTCGCTGCTCACTCAGGAACTATCCAGCAACCAATAGTTACTGGAAAGAGTAAGTGTTCTTCGGAGCACCCTCACAGGTTCCAGTAAATAGAGGTTCAGGTCGCAGGGGCCCTAGGTCGAGTACGCCAGCACCATATCGGTGTGATCAGGTCGTATTGGTCGGCGTGGGCGAGTGAGTGGGGTACTCGGTAAACCGCCACCGTCAGCCTATTTTGGACATTTGGTTTGCGTAAGGGTTGGTTAAATAAAGCAACACCTTCGAACTATGGGGGCCACTTGTTCAGGTAGGGGGCGATCAACCTCGGTTCGGGTTGATTCAGTGAACCGACCAATTGGGTCGGCAAGGTATGTAATGTGTGAGAAATACGGAAGTCACACAGAAGCTTTATGTGATGAATGGGAGAGAATGACAGTACATGACGGGGAGAAATTCCCAAGAGTAGGTAGCTTCAGCACAGAAGTGTTAACGAATTTAAGGAGAAGGATATGTCTCATTAAATCAACAAAGAGACGAATCAAACATTACGATTATTTGCAGTTGTGGCAGCAGGAAGGTGACATACAGAGAGGATTGGCTCAGGCGGCGGGATCTGGCTCAATCAGAAAACTGATAGCCACGGCCCCACCGCCACCATACATATCAGGAGAGAAATTGGTTGCGGAGAATGACGCACTAAGGTGTAACACACAAACACTTAGCAACTGTATAAATGTTAAAGATAATGTTAACCAATTAACCAACGCAAGTATTAACCCGTGCAAGTTGTACCCTGTTTTGAACTTTCCTCAGGAGTGTGATCAAGAAGACGAATCGGCAACAATTTCAGCGCTCTCTCTAGCAGCCACCATAGCAGAGACCACAGTAGGCACAGCTCCACCCACGAGATTAGTAACAAAGGCCCCTAGCGGAGGGATAGGTGAGGTCGTGTCTACAGGTAAGTACGGCACCATACACTATGCTGAAGCCATTTCACCACAGGCTGTAGAACCCACACAGAGTGATGTTGTTAGAGTTAATCCTGTTAGGGTAATAGCTGTTCCAAATGGGAAAACTGACACAACAGGGGTCACCCCTGTGAGGAACATTGCCATGTATAGCCCATTTTCCAGAATGGAATTAAGGACCATCGTGTCTGAATTCCCTGACCCTAGAAAAGATTTAGTTGCCAGTCAAAAATACATCAGAGACTTAGGTAACACTGTAGAGCCCAACAATAAAGACTGGCAGATATTGCTGAGAGCATGTTTACCCTCCAATGTTGACGCAACTCAATTTTTAGCTGATTGCGGATTAGATCAGGATGTACCTCTTACAGATGTGTACAACAAAGACAATGTAAAAAGAATAAACTTACAGTTAAAAGAATATTTCCCAGCGGTAGTCAGATGGAACAAGATATTCTCCATTAAACAGAAGGAGTCAGAGACAGCTGCAGAGTATTTTCACAGAGCATTATCAGAAATGGCAAAATACACAGGCATAGAGGACATTAAAACAAACATAAACCATCGAGAAGTAGCAGTATCGGTACTGATGGATGGTTTAAAAGAGTCATTGAAGACTAGGGTACAGACCACACAACCATGTTGGCGAGGTCTGTCTGTGGCTACTTTGAGAGAGGCTGCTATTGATCACGATAGGAACATCACCAGACACAGGGAACAACAAAGTGATAAGTTAATGGCCGTAAGTATACAGGCCCTGACCACAAGGCAGCCTTTGTTTGTATCACCAAACCCTGTGGGTAAGTCAAGTGTGGTTACTTGTTATTCTTGTCATAAACAGGGACACATGGCACGAGATTGTAGAGTAAAGAATGTACGAAACTCATACCAACCCCCTAGACAACGACACGACACACGACATTGGGAGCAAGGTCCACAGAAACGGAGTTATGAGCCACATGCAGGGGAAACAAAAAGATACCCCCCAAACAGAGATTGGCAAACCTCTGGTAGTTCCCAGCTAACTCCCTCACAAGTAGTTGCTGCCAGCGGGATTCAGGGAGGTCACCATACCCAATAGGGGTGTGGCCATACCTGTAATCTGCAGCCAGTAAAATTGATTGCAAGTCTTGGAAGTGAACCAGAAATTGCAATCAATGTAGCTGGTAAATCATTAAACTTTCTTGTAGACACAGGGGCGGCCAAATCAGTGATAAATTCGACAGTTGGCATGAGGACCACTGGTAGGACTATTCCAGCCGTGGGAGTAACAGGAGTAGTCCAGCATTACCCTGTTAGCAAACCAGCAGAGATTACAATAGGGCCTTTACATACCAAGCATTCCTTTTTGCTGGCTGCATCGGCACCGACCAATCTCCTGGGAAGAGACTTACTGTGTAAAATGGGGTGCGTCATTTATTGTACTCCTGAAGGTGTATTCTTGGACATACCTGAGAATCACGCTCAGGAAGTACGAGACATGTTAGACTCCCCGTCAAAATTAATGTCACATACCACTATGACAAATAGGACTCCCTCCCAAGTAGAAGAAATGACATCTCAGATACCAGAGTCACTTTGGACTAAAGATGGACAGGACACTGGATTAATGGCAAACGTAGCTCCGGTAGTTGTACAAGTAAAAGATGGTAGGATAGCTCCAAAAATCCCACAGTACCCTCTGAAGCCAGAGGTGGAGTTAGGAGTTTACCCAGTAATAGAGCGCTTGCTACAACAGGGCATTCTGGTAAGAACGTCCAGCACTGCTAATAGTCCCATCTTCCCTGTGAAAAAGAGTGGGGGGAGGGGTTACTGGCTAGTGCAGGATCTAAGGGGGATTAACAAAATAGTTGAGAGTCAGTTCCCCGTAGTGCCAAATCCAGCTGTCATCCTAATGCAAATCCCTCCCACTGCGAAATTTTTCACTGTTATTGACCTCTGCTCCGCTTTCTTTTCGGTACCTCTGCACCCTGACAGTCAATATTTATTCGCATTTACATACAGAGGAGTCCAATACACATGGACTCGATTACCACAAGGATTCATAGATAGCCCAAGTATATTTTCTCAGGCTTTGCATGATTGTTTACAGTCTTTCCAACCAGTGAGTGGATCAGTATTAATACAGTACGTGGATGATCTACTACTGTGTTCTGATTCATTGGAGGCATCCCTGAAGGATACGAAACAGCTCCTGTTTCATCTTTCAGACACAGGACACAAGGTTTCCAAAGACAAGTTGCAATTATGCCAAACTAAGGTAAAATATTTGGGACACTGTTTAACACAAGGACTGAGACACCTGACCGCTGATAGAATTCAAGCAATTAGAGACATGACTCTGCCACAAACCCAGCAACAAATCAGAACATTTTTAGGAATGTGTGGGTATTGCCGTAATTGGATCCCAGGGTTTTCCATTTTAGCGTTATCTTTGCAGGAAATGGTCTCCTCAAACAAACCTGATCGGATTTCGCATACAGACGAGTCTGAGGCAGCATTTGAGAGACTTAAACAGTGCCTAACGCAGGCACCAGCATTAGGTATGCCGGACTATGGGAAACCCTTTGAACTATACGGAACAGAAAGTGCTGGTTGCGCGGCAGGCGTACTAACCCAAAAGCACGGTGATGCCAGTAGCATATTACAGCGCTCAGCTAGACACGGTAGCGCGATCCCTCCCCACATGCTTGCGAAGCGTTGCTGCGATAGCATTGCTAGTAACGAAAAGCGAAGACGTCGTGCTAGGTCACAACCTCACAATTCATACACCGCATGCAGTGTCAGCCTTGTTAAATTCTGCCCAAACCAGGCACGTCTCATCAGCGCGGTTTACAAGATGGGAATTGGCACTAATGGCCCCCGTAAACATCACCATAAGGAGATGCAGTGCATTAAATCCTGCAACATATCTCCCAAGTGTGTCTGGACAGACCCAAAGGGTGGAGGATGAGAGTACTGGGGAAGGAGGATTTAATACAAAGGAAGACACTCATGATTGTATAGAATATTTGACCCAAAATTTTACCGCAAGGCCTGACATCAGTGACAACCCACTGGAAGATGCAGAACTTACGTTCTACACGGACGGTAGTTGTCATAGACAGTCAGACTCGGGAGACTTGTGTACTGGATACGCAGTCGTAGATGACCAAGGCACCATAGAAGCGGAACCGCTAGGCCCACCTCACTCAGCCCAGGTTGCTGAACTGGTCGCCCTAACCAGAGCATGTGAATTGGCTAAGGGCAAATCAGCCAATATCTACACCGATTCTAGATACGCATTCGGGGTAGTCCATGATTTCGGAGCCCTATGGCGCCTCCGAAATTTCATGACGGCAGCTGGTACACCGGTAGCGCATGCAGCTCACATAAAAAGGCTTCTAACAGCGATACAGGAACCCGACAGAGTGGCTGTTATCAAATGTAAAGCACATACATATAGCCAAGACCCAGTATCGCTTGGTAACAGCCGAGCAGACGAAGCAGCTAAGTTAGCAGCTGCTACCCCCAGACAGACAGACACCACACAACTGATGGTATTTAATACCATCAACACACAGAAGTTGTGTGAGATGCAAAATTTGTGTTCCACACAGGAAAAGGCAGTCTGGAAGGCAAAGGGATATGGCCAGGAGTCCTCAGGACTCTGGACGGATGGACAAGGTAAACCGGTGGCCCCCAGAACATACCTTCCATGTTTGGCTGAGGCAGCTCACGGGCTGACTCATCTAGGCAAGGAAGGGATGTGCAAGTTGGTAAGAGCATATTGGTGCGCCCCAGGATTCTCCTCTCATGCGAGTAAAAGAGCCATGTCGTGCCTTACCTGTTTGAGAAAGAATATTGGAAAGGCAATACCTACAGAACCATCCCATATCCCACCTGCCGGCGGCCCTTTCCAGGTAATACAGATTGACTTCATTCAATTACCCCCTTGTCGAAATTTGAAATATGTACTTGTTTGTATAGATGTTTTCTCAAATTGGGTCGAAGCATTTCCGGCGGCCACAAATACCGCTATGTTTACTGCTAAGAAAATTGTGCAGGAATTTGTATGTAGATATGGTATCCCTAGAATTATCGAAAGTGATAGGGGTACCCATTTTACAGGTGATGTCTTTCAAGGAATGTGTAAATTGATGGGAATTGATAGCAAGCTGCACACTCCATACCGTCCACAGGCGAGTGCGAAAGTGGAAAGAGTGAACAGCACTATTAAAAATAAACTGAGTAAAGTGATGGCAGAGACAGGATTGACATGGCCAGAAGCTTTACCCATTGTACTGTACAGCATCAGAACCACTCCCAGGTCCCCTCTAAATCTGTCTCCCTTTGAAATCTTGTTTGGTCGACAACCGCATATTATGATTAACCCTCAGGATGATTTGAAGTGTAACAATGAAGCGACTGTAAAATACTTGATTAACATGAGTAAACAGTTAAGGAATCAAAATGATAATCTGAAGTTAGTGATTCCTGATTTACCAGGTAGTAATTGTCATGACATTGAACCTGGGGATTATGTAATGATACGGAATTTTCTACGCTCAGGTTGCCTTATTGACAGATGGGAAGGACCATACCAGGTCTTATTGACTAGCACTACAGCATTGAAGGTTGCTGAGAGAGAGACTTGGGTTCATTCGTCCCACTGTAAGAAGGTCGTTGATCCAGAGAAGTCCTGTGATAAGGAACAGACAGTAGAGGTTGTATCACTAGAGTGTCTGTTCCAGGAGGACTAAGGCGGCACCTGAGCATCGAGAACCACAAGATCAAAAGCAGTTGTCGATCCCCTGTTCCCTTTTATTGTTTTTCTCCACTTCCCATCCCCTCTCCCTCAAATTATTTTTCCCCCCTTCTCATTCTTCTTCGTCTCCTCCTAAGATGGACTTGCCCCAAGAGACTGTGATCCGGATTTTCCTGTTGACCATGATGTTGACCAGAGCAGTCTGTTCCGGCGAGAGTACCATGGAGGTCGAGAGAGGTTCTGGAATGGGTTCTGATGATAAAGATGGAGGCGTAGTTTTCCGAGAACAACATAATCAACAAGCAAAGGCGAGTATCAGAAAACGATCCGATAGCATTGACCATAGAAGGAATTGTGAAGGATTGTTAGCTGAAGAAAACTGTATCTGTAGGCTCTGTAACAATGTCATTGAGGATGGGTGCATTAAGAAATGCCAATCCAGTTTTAATATCCATATGGACCGGCATCCATTGAGTGACTATCACTCCTTAGTGGGTAATGTGTTAAACAAAACAGATTGTTGGGTATGCTCTCAAGTACCTCAGGGTCATAGCAAATCAGGGCTAGTACCATTTCCTTTAACGATAGAGGAGGTACTTGAGTTAAATGGTGGGAGACCGGTGGACCGGAGGTTTAATATCTCCAGCCCTCCTAGTTTGAAGCTCCACCAATACCATGTGGATAGGTCCCTATTATGTTTCAACATCTCCAATCCCCGAAAACCGGGAAATTGGGAAGTGTCATGGAGTAACCACACCATGACCTTTTCGCATAGAGCAGATAGAATGCCTACAGATACAGAGCTTGTACGCCACATAGCCAGTAGAGGAAAATCTTTCCGGTATAGGTATACCTTAGGAAATAGGATTACTAAAGTTGGAGAGGTATCACCAGGATACTGTGCACATATCGTACAACCTGATACGTGTACTAAGCAGATGGAAGAATTAGGGTTAGGAGATTTCACATGGAAGGTGTGTAATATGGTTATGTCCTACTCCGTCCCATATGTTCTCCCCGATGATGCATATTTCATATGCGGGAGAAAGGCGTACAAGTGGCTTGCCCCAAACTCTGAAGGATTGTGTTATATTGGAAAAGTACTGCCTGAAGTAATGACTGTATCACATGACAAAATGAAAGACATACACCGTGGTGCCCAAGCTCCTTATACTCACACCCATTACGAGCACGTTGTTAAAAGGCACCTGATAGAGAAGACAGAGCATCCGGCCTCTGATCTGATAAGTGAATCCACCGGGATTCAATTCTTAATCGCGTTAGATTTCACCCGCACCGCTAGAGGAGTGCTGAATTATAAATACATATCGGCGCTCGCAAATTTGTTAGACAATATCACTGAAATGTATGATGACATGTTTAGGTATACTGGAAGAGAACTTCAGGCTTACAAAACAGAACTGGTACAGCATAGAATGGTTCTCAATTACCTCACAGCAGTGACAGGCGGA
The DNA here is from genome assembly GCF_028390025.1 of Pseudophryne corroboree. Classification (NCBI taxonomy): domain Eukaryota; kingdom Metazoa; phylum Chordata; class Amphibia; order Anura; family Myobatrachidae; genus Pseudophryne; species Pseudophryne corroboree. The sequence goes on from NC_086444.1 coordinate 276,686,634, forward strand.
TATTGTGTCACACTGGCAACACAATGCGGCGTGAAATGTTGCACATATATTACGAATAGCACCGAGGACCCGGTCGAGGTCATAGACCAGAAGATGGACGATATTCTCCAATTGAAGTGGGAATTTCGCAGGAGACTCAATCTCACTCTTGCTGCTGTAGGTAATGAGCTGACTGGTTGGGTGTCATGGTTGAACCCGCGAAATTGGTTTTCTGGTTTAGGAGACTGGGCTCAAGGAGTCATAATGGATGTTGGGAAGTTTCTCCTATGTATCTTAGGTGTTGTCATATCGATTGGATTGATATTTAAATGCGGTCAGGCTTTAATGAAGTGCAATCATCGTACTAGGGTAATGAGTTTAAGGAGTGAGGAAACTGTAATTAACCTGGACTTGATTTATGACCCAAATGTAGAAACAATGATGTGATGAAAATGCGATTTCTACGGTCCGTTTCTTTCACCTGTTTTTCCGTTTTCTCCAAGGTAACAAGACCCACTTGGACGAGGAATTTGATGAGCCGATATACAGACAACAGAGGGATTAAAGAAGAAGTTTGACAACCTGATACACAGATTTTTGATGAACTATGCCATGGATCCCCAGTTTCCCTAGAAATTTTAAAATTACGCTAGCCCAACACTTTTGTAAATCTATGGACATTGACAGCTTTTGCTCGCACCTTATGGGCAAAAGCACAAAGAAGACTGCATTCAACAGACACCAAACAAGACCTCAATCGACGACTGTACATTTACCTGACATAGAATACCACCGCATTTACCGTAATTATGTCTTTTCTTCATTTCTACAACCCTCAGGTAATGACACACATAGTCGATATGGAATACAGGCACAGATATCAGCAATCACATATCTCCCCCATTCATGTATCATCAACTAAAATGTGCTCCCCCATTTTGTTACAACCAAAGCCAAAAAGAGCTCGGTAAAGTTTGACAGCCCATCCACAGACCCGTACCACGGGATAAGAAGGAATTCACATGTATACTTCGCAATACCTCGAAGCTTGATTTAAAACACGTACGGCACGATGATACATGACCCCCAAGCACGGATTCATACACACATGCTTCTGCTATCTCACTAGGTCATACCCTTTTCCTACCATCTCCTCTCCTCTCTTACCCAACCATGTAAATGTATTAACCCCTAACATATATTTTTCTCTTTTTGAAATGTTTTCAGGAAGTGGCAGTTATTGTTGACTGCCAAAGGGTGGACTGTCAAAGTCAGAAAAATATCTCTATGCACACTACCATATTTGCACCTCACACAGGTCCGTGCTGCGCATGCGTACGCTCTCCCGTGCGTACGCATACTCACAGTCGCGGGCACCCGCAGGCGCACGGTATGCGTATTTACGGTAGAGTTTATGTGATCGTAGCGTGCGACTCAATCGTTACATATTTTCAGTAATAATGTATTTTGTAGATCATGGTCCCTTTGATAGATTCTGAAAGTTTAGTTAACATAGCATGTTCCTGAACAGGGGGATCCCTCTTTGTATTGTACGAAGGGTCTAACAGGGGTCATACAGTGGTGTTTGGTACCCATCGGAAGAGTATTTAAATAGCAATATTCCGGTGTTGGTTTGGAGCAGATTAATCGCTCGTGCGAATAGTTATGGACATAAGAAGTTTATGTCCATTTACTATTATTTGTTCTTATTTAGTCATGCGGCGGGAAACTCAGTATCCCACCCACCTGAACAGTTGGAAGCAGTCACAGCCCACCTGTATGAATCAACCTATGACCTTTTGTTATAATGCGAAGCCGAATTCCTGTGTCCAATGAACAATGAGATTGTAGGGACCATTGAATTGTATTGTGTGTGGGGCATAAATAGGCAGGCCGACCATATCCAGTTCACTCTCTTCAACGGTTCTCATTGCTGATAATCGGGAGCTGGATATCGAGGCGCATGCGATCGTTTCCCCTTGTGCGTAAGTGTTTCTCCGCAACTATATTGATCTTCTTGTTATTGTGGGCCAATCTCTCTCAAATTCTCTCTCTCTCTCTCCTTCTCTCTCTCTCACTCATTTTCCCTTAAATTGTATTGTATTGTATTTCCTGTGTAGTTATCTGGTTAGGTAGTCTATGTTATATTGTAGTGTATGACTTGTATTGTGTTTAACTCTTTTGCAAGTATAGCATTCATAATATATATTTTAGGCGTTGGACCCTGAGCACGGTATCTGTGTGTTTCTTATAGTATTAAGTATTCTCAGAGCGTCGGTGACGCTCAAACAGCTTTTAAGGTAATAAGGTTATACTGTGTTGCATTTCCTCTCTAACATTACACTAAGGTTTTACTGCACAATACACTGTTTATGGTTTAGATACAAAGGTTTAATATAGTGAGCGTCAGCTCCGCTGGTGATCTCCTCGTGGTCCCGAGCGTTCGCTACGCTATAGCGAATCATTACTTTAGTTAACAGCCAATAACGTGCCTGCCTGTGATCTCTTGGCCGTGAGTGAACGTGACGCTTGAGCGTCTCGATCACGGCAAAGCGATTGTTACGCAACTAGCGTACCCTTACGGTACTTCATACGTAGATAGCGTACAGTGTTCTTAGACCTCATAAAGGGTATTATATACGATAAATATTTAGCTTTATCAGTATTAAATCAACCAGATTAATGTGTGTTTCTCTTACGTCCTAGAGGATGCTGGGGACTCCAAAAGGACCATGGGGTATAGACAGATCCGCATGAGCTTGGGCATACTATAAAGACTTAAACTGGGTGTGAACTGGCTCCTCCCTCTATGCCCCTCCTCCAGACCTCAGTTAGACTTTGTGCCCAGGAGTGACTGGATGCACACTAGGGGAGTTCTACAGAGTTTCTCTAGAAAGACTTTTGTTAGGTTTTTTATTTTCAGGGAGACCTACTGGCTACAGGCTCCCTGCATCGTGGGACTGAAGGGAGAGAAGTCAGACCTACTTCTGCTTAGTTAAGGGCTCTGCTTCTTAGGCTACTGGACAACATTAGCTTCAGAGGGTTCGATCACTTGGTTCGCCTAGCTGCTTGTTCCCAGAGCCCTGCCGTCACCCCCCCTCACAGAAACCAGAAGAAAGAAGCCGGGTGAGTATTAGAAGAAAAGAAGACTACTCGGGGCCCGATACCCTGTACAATACCCCCGCCAATTAGCAGCGGTAGCGCTGCGCGCCATTGATCCCGTACGCGCCAGCGGCTGGTTGGGTGCAGGGCGCTGGGGGGGGCGCCCTGGACAGCAATTTAGATGTGTTTGGTGAATGTATATAGTGCCTAGACACTATATACAGTCCTCTGCCTGCATATTATACCTTTTGATAATAGGGCTGAAGCGTGCTGAAAAGAGGCGGGGCTTACCCCTCACAGCAGTGTTCAACGCCATTTTTCTGTCTGTCCCCGCCAAAATGGTGATAGTCCATGCGAGGGGGGGCACAGAGTTTTTAGTGGTATATTTAAGGATATCTATAACACTATTTGGTTGGAGATGGCCATATAAGCATTGTTGTGCATTTTTCTGTGTGAGTTCCCTGTCAGTATACCCACTGTAGTACACATGTGTCAACATGCGTGAGGGCTCTGTCACAATCCGTTCTGGGGTCACTATCGACATCGCCGATGCCTGTTGGTACTGGATATAGTCAACGGGTCGGTAGTTGTATGCTTGCCATAAGTACACACTGTATGGGAGTCACAGTAGTATGTGGGTGACCCTGTCGGCACCAACTATTATTACGGGGTGTAAATTAACATGCTGTAACTGCTTGAGGCCTGTATATATGTATATTATATGTATATGTATGGTTGGTTCCGTGAGCCTGTAACTCGAACACGGACATGGTAGTGTATGTGGGGGAGTGTTATTGATATTATTTATATATATACTCCCCTCGGACCCCTCAGGGGCGCAATAATGTTATTTTTGCCTAGGTTACTACTTCCTGCTGTCGACGAATACTAGGTTTTCTGTCGACTATAACGTTCCTGGTAGATCCACAAGTGGGGCGTATTAGTACATGATTATACATTCGGAACAAATTACTGTCACTAGGGACCTATTGGGTCCGGACAATTCACTTATGTATATATGTTTTATATATATATATATATATATATAGAGAGAGAGAGAGAGAGAGAGATTTATATATATATTGGGTATTACATTATGTATTTTCATGAATGCTAAAGTAATAGTATTCTTTTTCATGTGCTGGTCGCTCTGTAGATTAAGCTCTACGTCGGCAGTGACGAGTTGGTCTTCAGTCCTCTCAGGGAGTACGAAGGTTTATTCTTTCCCCGACGAGGTGAGAATACTGTGGAAGTCAACTCCTGGTCGACACGGGGCCCTGTCAGATAGGATCGTATACAGGAAGCTAAGTGATATTTATTTTATTCCTATACTTTGACCCTGTTTACATTACATGCACATGCGGGAGTGTTTATATTCGGAAAGGCGTCCGATAGAATTTACCTAAAGTGTGTAAGGTTGGTTTCTCCTGTTGGTTCTTCTTATACCATTACGGCGGCTGTTGTGGGTATACAGGAGGTTGGTCAGGGAAATGCTGAGGCTGTCTCCGGGAGATACTGGAGCTTTTCCCTGGTACGGTGTATCACTGTTGGGGGATACCTCAGCTCAGTCAATCTCGGGGCATGCTGCTGGTGATTCTAACTTCCTGAGTTAGTCTCCTTCACAGGGGTTGGTGACGCATTCTTTGGTGGGATGTAGTCGTTTTAACCAGTTCGATTCCGTTCTTTTTCCTTTTCTGTACTGACAGTGGAAGGTGTAAAAGGTAAGGTTTCTGCAACCTTGTTCAGTTCACAGAACGGGATGTCGTTGTCTGTTTCTACCACATACATTACATGTCGCGGGCAGAGCCAGCCCTAACCAATATGATGCCCTAGGCAAGATTTTGGCTGATGCCCCCTAGCACCACCGCTGGTTCCGCCTCTGACCTTGCACCTCTTTCCCAGCACCATCACCCCTCACCCATAGCAGTCCTTATTTTGGTGTTTGTACCTCCTATATTTTAAATAGGAACAGTTCGCACATTTGGCGCTCAGCCCAAAAAGGGGTGTGTTTTTGCTGGCAAGGGGTATGGCCACACAATAGTACCCACAATTCCAATTACACCACACAGTACTGCAACTTTATTCACTTGATCATACGACAGTGTCCATAATTCATATTACATCCCACAGTAGTATCACTTTACCTTATATACGTTACTCCTCACAGTAGAGCCCCTTATTCACATTACATCACACTGAATTGCTCCTTATTCACATTACACCACACCCTATTGCTCTTTATTCACATTAGACGACACAGTAGTGCCCTTTCTATACGCAACGCCACATAGTAGAGCACCTTATACACATAATGCCACAGAGTAATGCCCCTTACACATAAGAGACACATTATTAATGTCCTTATAAACATAATGCACCTTACACATTATGACAACCTTTATTAATGCCCTTTTACACATAATCTCCCTTACACATATGTTGCACATTATTAATGCCCTTATACACATAATGACACACATAGTGCCCCCTACACATTTGCTGCACATTATTAGTGCCCCTATACACATAATGACAAACATACAGTAGTACCCTGTTACACATATGCCGCACATTATTAATGCCCTTATACACATAATGATACACATAGTGCCCCTTACACATATGTTGCACATTATTAATGCATTTTTACATGACACACACAATGCTCCTTACACATATTCCGAACACTACTGCACAACCAACCCACTCACATGCACACAGCACTCACACGGCCACTAACACTGTGACCTCTGCCTCTGCTTGGATACGGATGTGTACTCATATATCTTACCTCAATGCCAACGTCGGGCACTTTTTTTTTTTAAAAATGCATCTTATTTGCATTGCTATGTGGCTAGGATGCACAAGCAGATTCTGCTGCTTAAAATGATATGCAGCATGCCTATATTCTGTGTGAGACTGTGGCTATATCTGCATACAAAATGCTACAAACAGAATATAGGCATGCCGCATATCATTTTAATCAACAGAAGCTGTTGATGCCCCTAGGCATATCAAATGCCCTAGGCAATTGCCTAGTTTGCCTATGCCTATGGCCGGCTCTGGTCGCGGGGTCTAACTGCCTGGAGGCCACCTTGCTGCGACCTCGTCTACTACGTGTCAGTCAGTCCGGGAATAGACTAGGAACTGGGAGTTACTTATAGAATCCTAGGGGGACTTTCTGGTGTGACAGATGGTTCCCCTCACCGATTTTTCTATTAGATCTTGCTGTTCTTCTATGGAAGGGGAGGTGGTACGCGACGCCATAACAGAGGTACGTAACGTTCAGGGCATTGTCCTGATGTCCCTGATATAAAAAAAATAAATACAAAAATAACGATTTCTACTTACGAGGTTGGACTACAGGATGGAACCTCTCCGACGAGGGAGCTCCACCACGTCATGATAGTAAGGGGTTCAAGGGCACTCTCCTGATTAAGGCGAGGTCAAGCCACAAGTGATGCAAATTGTCGTTTTCTCTCTGACTGTTCTTCGACACAGGGGAAGCCTTTTATTCCCAACGGCACAGACGTCGGAGGTGGCTATCAGAGTAGATACGGAAAGGTTGAGGTTCTGTGTGTTCCTGTGGACGGAAGTCTGAGGATCCGGAGTCGGATCAGATTTGGAGAGAGGCCTTTTTCGGTGAGCTGGTCAAATGCCAGAGTGGTTTTCACGAGACCAGTTAGGAAGGTGGCCTGGGTCTCCCCTACACATGCGCCGGAATATAATCCTAATAGCCAGGATATCGCTCCTGTAGTGTTTGCTCTGTTCTCATCTCCTAGAGGGACGAAGGTTCGGAATCCAGTATGAGATCCTGGTGTCCATGCATGCAGATCTCCGAGTCTGGGGAGCAGTCCTTGCAAGGGAAGTATTTCCAGAGTAAAAGGTCAAGCTGGGAAGCTTGTCTGCATTAAGCCTTCTTGAGTTAAGAGATATTTTCAATGAACATATGCTTCGTGATCTGCCCGTGTTAATTCTGTCGGACGGCTTGACAGCAGTGGTGTATGTAAGCCGCTAGGGCAGAATGAGGAGAAAAGCGGCCATGGCAGAAGCCAATAAGTTTTCCGCTGGGTGGAAAGACTGGTAAACGTTATATTAGTAGTTTTCGTTCCAGAGGTGAACGACAGTGAAATAGATTCCTCTGCAGACGCGATCTCCATCCGGGAGAAATATGGTCGTCATTGAGAAGTTTTTCTCTGAAGTGTCAGGTCTTTGAGGAGTGCCTCAGGTGGACATGTCGCCCCAAAGAGAGTTCTCAGGGATATTGTTCCGGGTCAGGGGACACTCAAGCTATAGCAGTGGACGTCCTCGGGACACCTTGGGTGTTTTAGTCGGTCTATGTGTCCCCCCTGTTTTCACTTTTTAGACGGTGATAATCGTAAGAAGAACAAAGGTTCAGACGATCTTCATTGTTCCGGTCTAACCAAGGTGGGCTTGGTATCCAGTTCTTCAAGATTTACTCGTAGAAGATCCATGACCTTTCCTCTACGTGAGGAACTGTTACAGAATGATCCGGGCGTGTATCAAGACTTATCGCGGATGCGGTTGATGGCGTGGCGATTGAACGCCATATCCTGGCCAGAAGGTGTATTCCCAGGTGAAGTCTTTCCCACACTTCTTCAGGCTAGAAAAGAAGTAACGGCAAGGTGTTACCACCGTGTGTGGAGAAAATAGGTGTCTTGGTGTGAATCCGAGATGGCTACTACGGAAGACTTTCCCCTGGGTCGTTCTTCTCCATTATTTTTGGGAAAGCAGGTGTGGGTGCAGGCTTAAAGTTAGGCTCCTTTTAAGTGCGAAGTTTTGGCCTTGTAAATTTTCTTTCAAGAAGAAATTGGCAACCTTTACGGAAGTTCGGACTTACTGCACATCCAACCTCCATTTGTGCCCCCGTTGGCACCGTGGAACCTGGACGTGGTGTTGCGTTTTCATGTGTCACACTGTTTGGAACCTTTGTGAAAGGTTGGGTTGAAATTTCTCTCTTGGAAAGTGGTCATGCTATTGGCTTTGGCGTCCGCAAGGCGGATGTCGGAGGTAGCGGCTTTGTCTCACAAGAGTCCTGTTTGATCTTCCAGGTGGGTAGAGAGGAATTGAGAACTTGGTTAATAGTTCTGCCAAGAGTGGTTACTGGGTTTCGCAGAAATCAGCCTGTTTTGATCCCGGTGATTACTTAGGCATTAGCTGATTCAAAGTATCTAGATGTAGTCAGGGGTTTGAATATTTAAGTCGCCATTTTGGCTCAGGACGCCTGCGTCTATGCAGTCTGTTACACGATGGATCTGTGCTACGATTCGGCGTGCTCGTTCTATGGCTGGATTGCCGTTACAGAAGTCGGTGGAGACCCATTCTACTAGGAAGGTGACAAGATAAAAGAACCAAAACGTGCGCAAAAGGAAGAGCCAAACTAAAAATATATTAATCTATTTTATTAAATAGTAATTGTAGTTATTAAAAAATATTCAATTCAAATATATATTCCTCGGAGTGACCACAGTAGGATATTACAAATGAATTTAAAATAAATAAAACAACATAATCATAAAATATATTACCAACTAGTTGTTCTCATATATGATTAATATTCTAAAGGATCAATAATGGATACAGATATATATAATCCTGAAGAACAATGGCTGGCCAGCCTTAATTAATACTTAATAAATTGTGCACAAATAGGATGTATCAAAAGATCGAATAGAAAAATGAAAGATTGTTGTCTAGAAGATATCATATAATTTGCATAGATGGTAAGAGCTCAGGATTCTTCCAACAACAGTCTAAAATAGTAATAGTTAGCCGTTATATATGTATCCAAAAGTCTCGTGAGGGAATTAACCTCATACGGCTGCTGATGTAATTGCTAAATGTTGGAGCTAATGAATAGACACCAGTCCCGTCTTTTAGACCAAAAACTAATGAAAGTCTCGGTAAAAGCACCTAGCCTTAGGCAGCTGTTTAATGTGGGCAGCCAATGCCGTGATAATGCAGTCCCGCAACAAGATGATAAATGTGAACAAAAAATACTGGAACAAAGTCCCGAATGACTCAAATAGCACCTAGCCCAACGAGGCCATATATGTGGGTAGCTATAATGACGGGATAATGTATAAATGAATAAACCCCGTATCACTCGTAGCAGTCTCACCCGTGCCAGTGAATGCAATAGCCGTCCGTCCGGCCGGATGTTCACCGGACCTCCGCCGTTACCAATCCACAAGCCGTTCAGTGCTGCACTGCCTGGGTGCTCCTCCGACAGTGCAGCTGGGTAATCCTTTAGGCTGGGATGTTAAAGAGGAAAATAACTGTGGCGGTTATGGGCAGGTTAGGGCTGTTGGTGATGTCCGTTCGTCTCCCAATCGCAGAGAGATGGTGTATAACCGTGGATCACTCCAGAGCCGTTCAACCTAACGCGTTTCTCGACCGTAGGCACTGGTCGTTTCATCAGAGGAAGTGAACTTCCTCTGATGAAACGACCAGTGCCTACGGTCGAGAAACGCGTTAGGTTGAACGGCTCTGGAGTGATCCACGGTTATACACCATCTCTCTGCGATTGGGAGACGAACGGACATCACCAACAGCCCTAACCTGCCCATAACCGCCACAGTTATTTTCCTCTTTAACATCCCAGCCTAAAGGATTACCCAGCTGCACTGTCGGAGGAGCACCCAGGCAGTGCAGCACTGAACGGCTTGTGGATTGGTAACGGCGGAGGTCCGGTGAACATCCGGCCGGACGGACGGCTATTGCATTCACTGGCACGGGTGAGACTGCTACGAGTGATACGGGGTTTATTCATTTATACATTATCCCGTCATTATAGCTACCCACATATATGGCCTCGTTGGGCTAGGTGCTATTTGAGTCATTCGGGACTTTGTTCCAGTATTTTTTGTTCACATTTATCATCTTGTTGCGGGACTGCATTATCACGGCATTGGCTGCCCACATTAAACAGCTGCCTAAGGCTAGGTGCTTTTACCGAGACTTTCATTAGTTTTTGGTCTAAAAGACGGGACTGGTGTCTATTCATTAGCTCCAACATTTAGCAATTACATCAGCAGCCGTATGAGGTTAATTCCCTCACGAGACTTTTGGATACATATATAACGGCTAACTATTACTATTTTAGACTGTTGTTGGAAGAATCCTGAGCTCTTACCATCTATGCAAATTATATGATATCTTCTAGACAACAATCTTTCATTTTTCTATTCGATCTTTTGATACATCCTATTTGTGCACAATTTATTAAGTATTAATTAAGGCTGGCCAGCCATTGTTCTTCAGGATTATATATATCTGTATCCATTATTGATCCTTTAGAATATTAATCATATATGAGAACAACTAGTTGGTAATATATTTTATGATTATGTTGTTTTATTTATTTTAAATTCATTTGTAATATCCTACTGTGGTCACTCCGAGGAATATATATTTGAATTGAATATTTTTTAATAACTACAATTACTATTTAATAAAATAGATTAATATATTTTTAGTTTGGCTCTTCCTTTTGCGCACGTTTTGGTTCTTTTATCTTGTTACTGTTAATTTTTGGGGATTGACAGCTTCCCCATTCTTCCATATTGTGCGGCATCTGGAAGTTCACCAAGGTTGTTAGATACGGGCGCCTCTCTTTCCTTTTTTTGTTACTAGGAAGGTGGACTCATCTTGGGCGGCTGCCGAGGTGTCTCGGCACTTCAACTTTGCCGAGCAGCTACGTGGTCGGGTTCAAACACTTTGCTAAGATTACAAGTTTGATACCCTGGCTGCAGAGGACCTCGTGTTTTCTCAATCGGTGCTGCAGAGTCGTACGCACTCTCCCGCCCGGTCTGGAGCTTTGGTATAGACCCCATGGTCCTTTTGGAGTCCCCAGCATCCTCTAGGACGTAAGAGAAATAGGATTTTAATACCTACCGGTAAATCCTTTTCTCCTAGTCCGTAGAGGATGTTGGGCACCCGTCCCAGTGCGCACTGTCTCTGCAGTAATTGGTTCTGGTTACACTCTTGGGGTGTTTCTTTTCTATCGGCTGTTGCTGGCGTTGTGCATGCCAGAGCATGCGGTGTATTATTATTGGTGGTGTTGACACACAGGTTGTGTTACATATTCTCTCAGCATGTGGCTGTATGTTTCTCTGACGTCCTAGTGGATGCTGGGGACTCCGTAAGGACCATGGGGAATAGACGGGCTCCGCAGGAGACTGGGCACTCTAAAAGAAAGATTAGGTACTATCTGGTGTGCACTGGCTCCTCCCTCTATGCCCCTCCTCCAGACCTCAGTTAGAATCTGTGCCCGGCCAGAGCTGGATGCACCTAGTGGGCTCTCCTGAGCCTGCTAGTAAAGAAAGTAATGTTAGGTTTTTTATTTTCAGTGAGATCTGCTGGCAACAGACTCACTGCTACGTGGGACCGAGGGGAGAGAAGCAAACGTACCTGTTCACAGCTAGGTTGCGCTTCTTAGGCTACTGGACACCATTAGCTCCAGAGGGTTCGAACACAGGCAAAGGTCCTCGGTCGTCCGTTCCCGGAGCCGCGCCGCCGTCCCCCTCGCAGAGCCAGAAGATCAGAAGTTGGTGATGAAATCGGCGGCTGAAGACTCCTGTCTTCATTAAGGTAGCGCACAGCACTGCAGCTGTGCGCCATTGCTCTCACTGCACACCACACACTCCGGTCACTGTAGGGTGCAGGGTGCTGGGGGGGGGGGGGGGGGGGGGGGGGGCGCCCTGGGCAGCAATAAGAGTACCTTTGGCATAAAAAAGACACATAATACAGTCTGTGACTGTATATGTGTAAAACCCCCGCCATTTTTTAGTCAGAAACAGCGGAGAAGCCCGCTGCTGAGGGGGCGGGGCCTTCTCCCTCAGCACACCAGCGCCATTTGTCTTCACAGCTCCGCTGGAAGGACGCTCCCCAGGCTCTCCCCTGCAGTCTCCTGGCACTAAGAGGGTAAAAAGAGAGGGGGGGGGGGGCACATAAATTAGGCAAAAGGTGTATTGATACAGCAGCTATTGGGAAAAATTCACTTCTGGTAGTGTGTATCCCTGTGTATATAGCGCTGTGGTGTGTGCTGGCATACTCTTTCTCTGTCTCCCCATAGACCTTGTGGGGTCCTGTCCTCAGTCAGAGCATTCCCTGTGTGTGTGCTGTGTGTCGGTACGGCTGTGTCGACATGTTTGAGGAGGGTTACGTGGAGGCGGAGCAAGTGCAGATAAATGTGGTGTCGCCCCCGTCGGTGCCGACACCTGATTGGATGGATATGTGGAAGGTCTTAAATGACAATGTAAACTCATTACATAAGAGATTTGATTATGTTGCTGCCGGGGGACAGCCGGGCTCTCAACCCGGGCCTGCCCAGGCGCCTCAGAGGCCGTCAGCGTCTCAAAAACGCCCACTATCTCAGTTGGTTGACACAGATGTCGACACGGAGTCCGACTCCAGCGTCGACGAGGATGAGGCACTATTACAGCCCAAAATGACTAAGGCCATCCGATACATGATTATTGCAATGAAAAATGTATTACACATTTCAGAGGCTGACCCTGTCCCTAACAAAAGGGTAAATATGTTTGGGGAGAAAAAGCAGCCAGTGACTTTTCCCCCGTCACATGAATTAAATGAGTTATGTGAAGAAGCGTGGTCTTCCCCTGATAAGAAAGTGGTGATTCCCAAGAGAATACTAATGGCGTACCCTTTCCCGCCAACGGATAGGTTACGCTGGGAATCCTCCCCTAGGGTTGACAAGGCCCTGACGCGCTTATCTAAAAGTGGCCCTGCCGTCTCAGGATACGACCGCCCTAAAGGAACCTGCGGATAGGAAGCAGGAAGGTATCTTGAAGTCTGTGTATACACACTCTGGTACTCTACTGAGACCGGCTATTGCTTCAGCTTGGATGTGCAGTGCTGTTGCAGCATGGACAGATACTCTGTCAGAGGGGTTGGATACCCTGGACAGGGATACCGTATTGCTAACACTTAGCCATATTAAAGACGTTGTCTTATATATGCGGGATGCCCAGAGGGACATTTGCCTGCTGGGCTCTCGAATATATGCAATGTCCATTTCTGCCAGGAGGGTCTTATGGACTCGGCAATGGACAGGGGATGCCGACTCTAAAAAACACATGGAGGTTTTGCCTTATAAGGGTGAGGAATTGTTTGGGGACGGTCTCTCGGACCTCGTATCCACAGCGACAGCTGGAAAGTCGACTTTCTTGCCACAGGTTTCCTCACAGCCTAAGAAAGCACCGTATTACCAAATGCAGTCCTTTCGTTCTCAAAAAAGCAAGAGAGTCAGAGGTGCATCCTTTCTTGCCAGAGGCAGGGGTAGAGGAAAGAAGCTGCACCATGCAGCCAGTTCTCAGGAACAAAAGTCCTCCCCTGCTTCCACTAAGTCCACCGCATGATGCTGGGGCTCCACAGGCGGAGCCAGGAGCGGTGGGGGCGCGTCTCCGAAATTTCTGCAACCAGTGGGTTCGCTCACAAGTGGATCCTTGGGCTATACAAATTGTATCTCAGGGATACAAGCTGGAATTCGAAGTGACGCCCCCTCACCGTTACCTAAAATCCGCCTTGCCAGCTTCTCCCACAGGGAGGGAGATAGTCCTGACGGCTATTCACAAGCTGTACCTCCAGCAAGTGATAATAATGGTACCCCCCCTTCAGCAGGGAAGGGGTTACTATTCCACACTGTTTGTGGTACCGAAACCGGACGGTTCGGTAAGACCCATTCTAAATTTAAAATCCTTGAACATTTACATGAAAAAGTCCAGGTTCAATATGGAATTGCCAGCCTGGAAGAGGGGGATTTTATGGTATCTCTGGACATCAAGAATGCTTACTTGCATGTCCCCATTTATCCGCCTCACCAGGTGTACCTCAGGTTTGTGGTACAGGACTGTCATTACCAATTCCAGACGTTGCCGTTTGGTCTATCCATGGCACCGAGTGTCTTTACCAAGGTAATGGCGGAGATGATGGTACTTCTCCGGAAGCAAGGAGTTACAGTTATCCCGTACTTGGACGATCTCCTCATAAAGGCGAGGTCCAGAGAGCAGTTGTTGGTCAGCGTAGCGCACTCTCAGGAAGTGTTGCTACGGCACGGCTGGATTGTGAATATTCCAAAGTCGCAGCTGATTCCTACAACGCGTCTGCCCTTCCTGGGCATGATTCTGGACACAGAACAGAAGAAGGTATTTCTCCCGGAGGAGAAGGCTCAGGAGTTAGTGACCATGGTCAGGGATCTCCTGAAACCAAAGCAGGTGTCGGTGCATCACTGCACGCGAGTCCTGGGAAAGATGGTAGCGTCATACGAAGCCATTCCTTTCGGCAGGTTCCATGCCAGGATCTTTCAGTGGGATCTGTTGGACAAGTGGTCCGGATCGCATCTTCAGATGCATCGGCTGATCGCCCTGTCCCCGAGGGCCAGGGTGTCTCTTCTGTGGTGGCTGCAGAGTGCTCATCTTCTCGAGGGCCGCAGGTTCGGCATACAGGACTGGGTCCTGGTGACCACGGATGCAAGCCTCCGCAGATGGGGGGCAGTCACTCAGGGAAGAAACTTCCAGGGGCTGTGGTCAAGTCAGGAGACTCGTCAGCACATAAACATACTGGAATTAAGGGCCATATACAACGCCCTGAGTCAAGCGGAGCCCCTGCTTCGAGACCAACCAGTGCTGATTCAGTCAGACAACATCACGGCAGTCGCCCATGTAAACCGACAGGGCGGCACAAGAAGCAGGGTGGCGATGGCGGAAGCCACAAGGATTCTTCGTTGGGCGGAGAATCACGTACAAGCACTGTCAGCAGTGTTCATTCCGGGAGTGGACAACTGGGAAGCAGACTTCCTCAGCAGGCACGACCTCCACCCGGGAGAGTGGGGACTTCATCAACAAGTCTTCGAACAGATTGCAAATCGGTGGGAACGGCCACAGGTGGACATGATGGCGTCCCGCCTAAACAAAAAGCTAAAAAAATATTGCACCAGGTCAAGGGACCCTCAGGCGATAGCTGTGGACGCACTGGTAACTCCGTGGGTGTTCCAGTCGGTATATGTGTTTCCTCCTCTTCCTCTCATACACAAGGTACTGAGAATAGTAAGAAAAAGAGGAGTGAGAACGATACTCATTGTTCCGGATTGGCCAAGAAGGACTTGGTACCCAGAACTTCAAGAGATGGTCACAGAGGACCCATGGCCTCTGCCTCTCAGACAGGACCTGTTGCAGCAGGGGCCCTGTCTGTTCCAAGACTTACCGTGGCTGCGTTTGACGGCATGGCGGTTGAACGCCGGATCCTAGCGGAAAAGGGTATACCGGATGAAGTAATTCCTACGCTGATAAGAGCTAGGAAGGATGTGACAGCAAAGCATTATCACCGCATATGGCAGAAATATGTTGCTTGGTGTGAGGCCAGGAAGGCCCCTACAGAGGACTTCCAGTTGGGTCGTTTTCTGCATTTCCTACAGTCAGGTGTGACTATGGGCCTCAAATTAGGGTCCATAAAGGTTCAGATCTCGGCCCTATCCATTTTCTTTCAAAAAGAACTGGCTTCACTGCCTGAGGTTCAGACATTTGTAAAGGGAGTGCTGCATATTCAGCCTCCTTTTGTGCCACCAGTGGCACCTTGGGATCTTAACGTTGTGTTGGATTTCCTGAAATCCCACTGGTTTGAGCCACTTAAGACCGTGGAGCTAAAATATCTCACGTGGAAAGTGGTCATGCTATTGGCCTTAGCTTCGGCTAGGCGTGTGTCAGAATTGGCGGCTTTGTCATGTAAAAGCCCCTATCTGATCTTCCATATGGACAGGGCAGAATTCAGGACTCGTCCCCAATTTCTCCCTAAGGTGGTATCATCGTTTCATTTGAACCAACCTATTGTGGTGCCTGCGGCTACTAGGGACTTGGAGGATTCCAAGTTGCTGGACGTAGTCCGGGCTTTGAAAATTTATGTTTCCAGAACGGCGGGTGTCAGAAAGTCTGACTCGCTGTTTATTCTGTATGCAGCCAACAAGGTTGGCGCTCCTGCTTCGAAGCAGACTATTGCTCGCTGGATCTGTAGCACGATTCAGCTGGCTCACTCTGCGGCTGGATTGCCGCATCCAAAATCAGTGAAAGCCCATTCCACAAGGAAGGTGGGCTCTTCTTGGGCGGCTGCCCGAGGGGTCTCGGCTTTACAGCTTTGCCGAGCTGCTACTTGGTCGGGTTCAAACACATTTTCTAAGTTCTACAAGTGTGATACCCTGGCTGAGGAGGACCTTGAGTTTGCTCATTCGGTGCTGCAGAGTCGTCCGCACTCTCCCGCCCGTTTGGGAGCTTTGGTATAATCCCCATGGTCCTTACGGAGTCCCCAGCATCTACTAGGACGTCAGAGAAAATAAGAATTTACTCACCGGTAATTCTATTTCTCGTAGTCCGTAGTGGATGCTGGGCGCCCGTCCCAAGTGTGGACTTCTTCTGCAATACGTGTATATAGTTATTGCTTACTAAAAGGTTATTGTTATGAGCCATCTGTTGATTGAGGCTCAGTTGTTGTTCATACTGTTAACTGGGTATGGTTATCACAAGTTATACGGTGCGATTGGTGTGGCTGGTATTAGTCTTACCCTGGATTCCAAATCCTTTCCTTGTAGTGTCAGCTCTTCCGGGCACAGTTTCCCTAACTGAGGTCTGGAGGAGGGGCATAGAGGGAGGAGCCAGTGCACACCAGATAGTACCTAATCTTTCTGTTAGAGTGCCCAGTCTCCTGCGGAGCCCGTCTATTCCCCATGGTCCTTACGGAGTCCCCAGCATCCAGTACGGACTACGAGAAATAGAATTACCGGTGAGTAAATTCTTATTTTTTCATACCGTGGGCTGGTATTCTGTTGAATGCCATGTTTTGCGGTATGGTCGCGGTGTGAGCTGGTATAACACTCACTGTGTAAATTATAAATTCTTTCCTCGAAATGTCCGTCTCTCCTGGGCACAGTTTTCTAACTGAGGTCTGGAGTTGGGGCATAGAGGGACACCCAGTTTAAGTCTTTATAGTGTGCCCAAGCTCCAGCGGATCCGTCTATACCCCATGGTCCTTTTGGAGTCCCCAGCATCCTCTACGGACTAGGAGAAAAGGATTTACCGGTAGGTATTAAAATCCTATTATCAATTTGATGCCTGTTATTAAGTTGTAGCACATTGCTATGAGTAGTTATGATTAAATGTATGAAAGCTAAAATCACTCTTATTAGAACAATGGATGTTCCAAGCATGTGATGGACAGGAAACTGAGGCCAGCCCTTTTGATGTCTTCAAGGCTGAACCTTGTTTGCATATGAACTGAACAGTGACTCATCATGAATGAGAAAGTTCCCTCCCCTAGACTAGATGTGTGCACTCCCCTAAACTACATAGTGTGTTGCTGAAGAGACACACAGAAGTCTCTGTCCCTTTTTCCCCTGGGTCCTGAGCGAGATGGAGTGTTGGTAATATTTTGCTTCTGTTAGCTGGAGTTGAGATACAGCTAAAGATGGAGGAACTGGAGCGTAGAAAGCATTGAGCAAAATATGGTAATTGTATCGCTGGCCATGTATGCATTTGATTTAGTTTGTATTAACTGCTTACTGTATAAATTGTAGCCATGTAACTATATATATACTGTACATTGTGATATATTGAATACATATCCTTTTAATAACAAATATTTACATCAATGAGCTTTGGAACTCAGACAATGTGTGCGTGTATTGTTTTCTCTTAAGGGATGTAGTGCTTTGCGACATACAGCGCACTTTTATCGTATATGGTAATAAGATGCGCCTGACGTCCACAGTATATATTAGAGTGGGCATTTTAAATATTTGTTAGAAAGCAATTTGGTATTCACAAATGGGGGCTGCGTCTGCGATATCACATTCTTAATGGTGCACTGTACATTACAAATGCGGCTGTGATCAACCGGCTAACGATGGACGCATCGCAACATGCTGACGAATTACATCCACGTGTTTTGTTGTGTTACCAGTAAGCCGCTGATATGAAATTCAAGGGACAATGTGTTTCTCATAATATTTAAGATGCTACAGCGTATTTTTATTATTGCAAAACAAAGTTAAAATAAGTCATATTGTGTTTGATTCAGATTGGATTGTTTATCTGTTAAGTAGATTTAAAAGTACATTTAAAAGTTGCTACATAGCCATGATATAGCTGTGTTAGCATGCTGAGAAATTTTGTATATTTTTTTAAAAAAAACTCAGGCCTAAAGTAACATTGGTGCCTGTGTGGAGTGTGATTTCTTTGTGACAAAGGAGCCACATGGAGTGTCCACAATTTTGTGTAAACCTCATGGATGTGGAAGGGGGAGGAGCAGTGGCCATTTTAGGAAGGTCACTTTCTAAATAGCTGATTTTCAATGTGCTCAGAACAATCAGTTTCCTTTGTCACATCCAGCACCATTTATGAGTTACCAATGAATTTATTTAACCCATGCCATAGTCAATTACAAATAGTTTCAATTGGGCCTAGTGAGAGTAAATGGTGAGATAAGTAAATGGTTTTTTTTCTTCTTGTCTGTGAAAAAAAAAGAGTTTTTTTTTCTTTTCTTCCAAGACTTGTGGAGTATAGCCATTGAAATGCAAATTAACTTGTGTGACTACTTTTTTTTAGTAGTGAACAGCAAATATCTTTGATATACAAATTAGAGGCCCTGAGAGAAACAAGTCATTCAGTGTGCCCACAAATACATATGAAGGGGTTTCATAGAGGTGCAGTATATAGTGAATGGTACATATATACACTGCTCAAAAAATAAAGGGAACACTTAAACAACACACTGTAACCTCAAGTCAATCACACTTCTGTGAAATCAAACTGTCCACTTAGGAAGCAACACTGATTGACAATCAAGTTCACATGCTGTTGTGCAAATGGAATAAACATTAGGTGGAAATTATAGGCAATTAGCAAGACACCCCCAATAAAGGAGTTGTTCTGCAGGTGGTGACCACAGACCACTTCTCAGCTCCTATGCTTTCTGGCTGATGTTTTGGTCACTTTTGAAAGCTGGAGGTGCTTTCACTCTAGTGGTAGCATGAGACGGAGTCTACAACCCACACAAGTGGCTCAGGTAGTGCAGCTCATCCAGGATGGCACATCAATGCGAGCTGTGGCAAGAAGGTTTGCTGTGTCTGTCAGCGTAGTGTCCAGAGCATGGAGGCGCTACCAGGAGACAAACCAGTACATCAGTAGACGTGGAGGAGGCCGTAGGAGGGCGACAACCCAGCAGCAGAACCGCTACCTCCGCCTTTGTGCAAGGAGGAACAGGAGGAGCTCTGCCAGAGCCCTGCAAAATGACCTCCAGCAAGCCACAAATTTGCATGTATCTACTCAAACGATCAGAAACAGACTCCATGAGGGTGGTATGAGGGCCTGACGTCCACAGGTGGGGGTTGTGCTTACAGCCCAACACCGTGCAGGACGTTTGGCATTTCCCAGAGAACACCAAGATTGGCAAATTCACCACTAGCGCCCTGTGCTCTTCACAGATGAAAGCAGGTTCTCACTGAGCACATGTGACAGACGTGACAGAGTCTGGAGACACCAAGGAGAACGTTCTGCTGCCTGCAACATCCTCCAGCATGACCGGTTTGACAGTGGGTCAGTAATGGTGTGGGGTGGCATTTCTTTGGGGGGCCGCACAGCCCTCCATGTGCTCGCCAGAGGTAGCCTGACTGCCATTAGGTACCGAGATGAGATCCTCAGACCCCTTGTGAGACCGTATGCTGGTGTGGTTGGCCCTGGGTTCCTCCTAATGCAAGACAATGCTAGACCTCATGTGGCTGGAGTGTGTCAGCAGTTCCTGCAAGATGAAGGCATTGATGCTATGGACTGGCCCGCCCGTTCCCCAGTGCCTGAATCCAATTGAGCACATCTGGGACATCATGTCTCGCTCTATCCACCAACGCCACGTTGCATCACAGACTGTCCAGGAGTTGGCGGATGCTTTAGTCCAGGTCTGGGAGGAGATCCCTCAGGAGACCATCCACCACCTTCTCAGGAGCATGCCCAGGCGTTGTAGGGAGATCATACAGGCACGTGGAGGCCACACACACTACTGAGCCTCATTTTGACTTGTTTTAAGGACATTACATCGAAAGTTGGATCAGCCTGTAGTGTGTTTTTCCACTTTAATTTTGAGTGTGACTCCAAATCCAGACCTCCATCGGTTAATAAATTTGATTTCCATTGATAATTTTTGTGTGATTTTGTTGCCAGCACATTCAACTATGTAAAGAACAAAGTATTTAATAAGAATATTTCATTCATTCATTCAGATCTAGGATGTGTTATTTTAGTGTTCCCTTTATTTTTTTGAGCAGTGTATAATATTATTATAATTATGTGTATATTTATATCAGTGTATGTTCTGCAAGATAGCTATCCAATCTGAATCATAGCATTTAAATCATAGGTTATTGCAGTCATTATAGATCTGTGTGAAATCGGATACAGTTGTTTGCTATATAGATAAATTTGAAATAAGTGTATTAAGAGAGTAATTATAAAGACATGAAGCGCAGTTCTGGCCTAGTCGTTAAAGGTTTATACAGAAAAACTGGGTGTTGTGTTAAGTGAGCCATTATAGTTAGTATTGCTCACATTTATAGAGACTGTGTGGTTTGTTGAATTGCGGACGCACTTTTTGTACATGTGGTACGGACAAAGTACAGGGTTGCACACGGGGCGTAAAAGGCACGCACGGTCGCGTGTTTACGCAAGGTTGCGTAGGATTGCGGGCGCAAAGTACAAATCACATAATAGTTGTTCAATTATAGGCGGGATAGTGTACATTTAATACAATAGCACATAACTATCCGATTTCAAAAGCAGATTAGTGTAAGACTTTGTTTAAACAGTACTGCCTCTGGGTTAAAACCACCAACCTAAGGGAAGTGGAATTTTCTGTACAGAGAAACACTGTGGATTTGTGTGAGCTGAAAGCGGAGTGAGTGGATTTGAACCCCAGAATTCGGGATCCCGTCGTTGCTACACCAAGAAAGTGGAGGCTTGGCGGCGTGAGGCGGCTGACTCACGTTAGTATAGATAGTAAAATACGCAAATCGTGAGGAGATTTGTAGAGGAGCGTGATATAGAATTGTGCATTGTGCAGAAGTATAGAAATTGTGAATTGAAGTTTAAAGGTTTTGTATTATGCTCTGGCTGAGGATCGCAGCTTGTATATTCGATTCCAGTGGTTGTAGGGTGGATAGGTAACAAGTACCTATACGCTGTGCGATTGGACCGCATGTTTGTGGGTGTGATACATAGCGCAACTTGATACCCCTTTACGAGCTTTTGCGTACAGTCATGGTATCATTAGCGCTGTGTAGAGCATACGCAAGCGTGATTTGTGTAAGTCAAAAAGGGAAATTTTCGCTGGTCTCTCTCAGGAAAATCTTCAACGGTAGATATTCACTGGAAAAGGTAAGTTACTCCTAAAACTTCCAGTGAGTAGAAGCCAGTTAGGTCCTCACTGGGTACGCGGTGGTCACTATTGGAGTGAGTCGTGGTACGTCAGCGGAGAAGGAGCGAGTGAAAGCGCTAGGTGTCTTTCACCGTGTATTGTGTTGTGCATTTGGGGATTGCATTTATAGGCAAAAAGTCTGTGATGGGATCCAATTGCACAAGCAGTGGGCGTTACAAGCAGTGGTCGATTGGTAGCTAGGGTTCAGGCTGAAGATTTGGGACCTAGAAGGTCAGAATTGCGGCCGAGAGGGTCAGCGAGGTTTATTATATGTAAGAAATATGGCTCACACACAGAGGCTTTTTGCAATGAATGGGTACATATGACTGCTAATGATAGGGCATCATTCCCTGGAGTTGGTGAGTTTGATCCTAAGGTATTGCAGGTGGTATGTCTAACCAAAGTCATATAAGACAAGAATGGAAATATAAGAACTGTTTGAACTTGTAGCAACAATAAACAAGTAGGAAGAAAAAGAGAAAGCAAGTACACCGCCATATGTAGATGTGGAAGCAGTTACGGCCAGCATACAAACTATAGAAAATAATAAAAATATGAAAAATATGAATGTAACCTATATATGTACTAATGAATGTTGAAGTTTTATTTAGGAGGAGAAAGCGACCTGATTGGTTTCAGCCATTTCTCATGCACTCAGAGGAGTATCCAACCAGTTAAAGAAGAGCAGTAGCCTGCGGGGGAAGTGGCTGAGACCTGTGGAACTGGTAAGTATGGTATCATTCGTGTACATATATAGTAAAACCCAAAAATAAAATTAAAATCAAGAGAGTAACGTCAGAAATGGAGAAAAACCTGTCCGCACATTAGTATTTGCCAGTAGGAAAGCGGACAGAGACAGGGTAACCCCCGGGTATTTATTTTAGTTACCATATAAGAAGTATTCATTCCTAGTAATGCCCCTAGTCAAGATGAGCACGGAAATGTTTGTTGGACCATGTACAGACCCTTAATACGGGATGAGAAGGATTGAATGAATACTTCGCATGACCTAGAAGCTTGTTAAACAAATTTTTTGGTCTTTTGCAGTAATAGAAAACTCTCCGTCTGGATAAGATCATTGGTAAACACTAATTCTGCAAATGGGAGGTGGCTGTCTCTGTGCTAATGGATGGGCTCAATAAGGCATTGAGAGACCGCAGTTGTTCTTAACACAGAGAACAACAGGTGGAAAGGTTGAGGACGGTAAGTATACAGGCACATACAGGAAAGACCCATCAGTCCAAACCTCAGATCCCTAATGGTAAGTCAAGGTCAATAATATGTTACATTTGTAGGAAGGAAGGGCATTTTGCCAGAGATTGTAGGAGTAGTAGGACACATAGTCAATATAGACCCCCTAGACAGAAAACACAAGCCACATTATTAAACACATAGACGGGACCAAGGGACATATAGTAAGGAATCATAAGCCATATAGAAAACACAGATTCGGCTAATGGGAAGAACAAAATAAATGCAACATTACCCTTTGACAAAACTTGCTGGGGTTAAGATGGGGCCTCTAAACTTTTGCTTCTTTTTCCTAGCAGAAATGGCCCCTGATTAACTTAACAGGAGCTTTGTTAGATATTAAATACATATAATGTGCTCCCGCTCAGGAAGTACAAAGTATGTTAGACACCCACTAAGACTAATGTTACATTTCACTGTTCTAGATTCATGTCCATCACAGGTAGAGGAAATTATCTCACAGATACCGGGTTCCCTATGAATTTAGGATGGACAGGACACTGGATTGATGGCTGGGATAGTCCCAATAGCGATACAACAAACACATAATTTTTTTTAAGGGGAGTAGGTAGTTGAGAGACAATTCCCTGTAGTGCCCAATCCAGTTGTCATTTTAATAAAATCTTCTCCATCTCTACAAACTTATCTGTCACCAACCTCTATTCTGTTTCTCCACATTTTCCTCTTCATCTTTTGCGTTCACACAGGGTGGTACAATACATGGACCCGATTACAGTTCAAACACTACATGCCTGATTGGTCCTTCACAGAGTTTTGCCTGATCCCAGTATATCTCACGTCACCAGTACGATAAGACCAGTATTACTGCAGTGTGCCTTGTCATGCACAAAGGGTGGAGGAAGGATGAGAATACTGGTGAAGGGAAATTTTGTATAGACACTGCTATACCTGTTGGTGAATGGCAAACCTGACATTTTCTTTTTCATTTTCTTCTTCTTTCTCTCCTCTAGAGATGTTTTTTTTTTTTCTTTCTTTTTTTTTTGAGTTATGCTCATGGTACTCTACATTGCAAACACACAACAGTTAAATTAAGATACAAATTTGTGTTCCCTACAGGCAGAGCCGGCCATAGGCATAGGCAAACTAGGCAATTGCCTAGGGGCATCAGCAGCTTCTGCTGATTAAAATGATATGCGGCATGCCTATATTCTGTGTGTAGCATTTCACATGCAGATACAGCCACAGTCTCGCACAGTATATAGGCATGCTGCATATCATTTTAATCAGCAGAAGCTGCTTGTGCATCCTAGCCACATAGCAATGCAAATAAGATGCATTTTCATTAAACAAATGTGCCCGACGTTAGCATTGAGGCAAGATTTATGAGGACACATTTGTATCCAAGCAGAGGCAGAGGTCACAGTGTTAGTGGCAGTGGGAGTGCTGTGTGCATGTGAGTGGGTTGGTTGTGCAGTAGTGTTCGGAATATGTGTAAGGAGCATTATGTGTGTCATGTAAAAAGGCATTAATAATGTGCAACATATGTGTAAGGGGCACTATGTGTGTCATTATGTGTATAAGGGCATTAATAATGTGCGGCATATGTGTAACAGGGTACTACTGTATGTTTGTCATTATGTGTATAGGGGCACTAATAATGTGCAGCAAATGTGTAGGGGGCACTATGTGTGTCATTATGTGTATAAGGGCATTAATAATGTGCAACATATGTGTAAGGGAGATTATGTGTAAAAGGGCATTAATAAAGGTTGTCATAATGTGTAAGGTGCATTATGTTTATAAGGACATTAATAATGTGTCTCTTATGTGTAAGGGGCATTACTGTGTGGCATTATGTATATAAGGTGCTCTACTATGTGGCGTTGTGTATAGAAAGGGCACTACTGTGTCATCTAATGTGAATATAGAGCAATAGCATGTGGTGTAATGTGAATAAGGAGCAATTCAGTGTTATGTAATGTGAATAAGGGGCTCTACTGTGAGGAGTAACGTTTATAAGGTAAATTGGTAGTACTGTGGGATGTAATATGAATTATGGACACTATCACAAGATCAAATGTGAATAAAGTTGCAGTACTGTGTGCCGTAATTGGAATTGGGGTTACTATTGTGTGGCCATGCCCCTTGCCAGCAAAAACACACCCCTTTTAGGGCTGTGCGCCAAATGTCCGAACTGTTCCTATTTAAAATATAGGGGGTACATACACCAAAACAAGGACTGCTATGGATGAGGGGTGGTGGTGCTGGGAAAGAGGTGCAAGGTCAGAGGCGGAACCAGTGGTGGTGCTAGGGGGCACCAGCCAAAATCTTGCCTTAGGCATCATTTTGGTTAGGGCGGCTCTGCCTACAGGAAAAGGAGGTCTGGAAGTCGAAGGGGTATGGTTAGGAGTCCCCAGGACTCTGGAGAGATGGGCAAGGTAAGCCAGTGGCCCCCAGAGCATGTCTCCCAAGCCTAACTGAGGCGGCATATGGTCTGACTCACCTAGGGTAAGGAAGGTATGTGCAAGCTGGTAAGAGCCTACTGGAGTGCACCAGGGTTTTCTTCTCATGCAGGTGAGAAAGAAATGACCTGTCTTACTTGCTTGAGGAAGAATATTGGTAAGGCAATACCAACAGAGCCATCCCATATCCCTCCTGCAGATGGACCTTTTCAGGTAATACAAATCGACTTCGTACAGTTAATACCCTTTAGGAATTATTGTTATGTATTGGTGTGCACTGATGTTTTCTCAAAGTAGGTAGAGGCATTTCCTGCTGCCACGGATGCTGCTGTGTTTACCGCAAAGAAAAATTGCGCAGAAATTTGTGTGTAGATAATGGTACCCCTAGAAGTAGGAGCAAAGCTTGAAATTGGACTATTGTGATCATAGATACTGCAACTAGTATTATGTAGCATCGGAACCACTCCCAGATCTTCACTTAACGAATCACCCTCTTCGAAATTTTTGTTTTTGTGTCTTTTTGTTTTTTTTGGAAGACAACCTCATGTCATGATTGATCCGCACAATGATCAGAAATACACCAATGAGGTGACAGTACAGTACCTTATTGAGATGAGCCAGCATTTGAGAACTTGACAAAAGAACTTGAAACTGTTGATTCCTGGTATGCCAAATACTAACTGTCTTGATTGTGAACCAAGAGACTGTGTGATTGTTCTTACGCTCAGGTTGCCTAATAGACAGGTGGGAAGTACTGTACCAAGTTTTGTTGACAGCACTATCCCAGTGAAAGTAGCCGAGAGAGAGACTTGGGTCCACGATTCCCATTGCAGGAAAGTCGGTAGTCTGGAAGGAACTCGTAAATGGAGTGAGATCCAAAAGTATCACCAGAGAGTCTGTTCCGTGAAGACTGAGAGGCGGCACTGTTGAACACTACCTGAGCATGCTAAAGGATCACAGAAAGACCAGTCGTTGTAATTGATTTGCTATGAACAAGAGTTGTTTTGTTCTAGTTCTCTTTTCTCTCTTTCCCGCTGACAAACATTTTTTTTTCAGGACATTCTATTTTTGCGAGGTGTTTCATGAGGAGTCGAGTGTGGGACTGGAACTTGTTCTGGAGGAAGGAGTGATTTCCTTATAGGATCCCAGGATTAGCCGATTAGTTTGTTAAAGCCAGAGAAAATCAAAGGTCTAGTAGTTACAGAGTTCGGAGGTAACGTGATAGGCTATTGTCTGAGGAAAACTGTATTTTGTAGTTATTGAGACCCCATATTTGAAGATGAGAGCATCCAGAGATGTCAGTCTAGCAGTAAGGTGACAGACATCCCTTGAGTGATTACCACTTACTAGTGGGTAAGGTCTTAAACCAAACGGAATGTTGCATGTGTTCACAGGTACCTCTAAGACGAAAAGATGCAGGATTAGTGCCATATTTTTGTTATAGTTAGCTGAGGTACTTGAATTACACGGAAGGGGGAGGGGACCGGTGGACAAAGAATATAATATAACTAGACCCCCTAGCCTTAATATCCACCAGTACCATAGATAAATCCTTGGTATGTTTAAATCTCACCAATTTCAGGAAATTGGGAGGTAATCAGGAACAATCAGACAATGGCTATTCACACATAGCAGATAAAGAGCTCATTAATATGTGTGAAAAAAAGGTTTATGAGTGGCTTTCCCCGAACTCCGAAGGTTTATGTTATTTAGGAAGGACACTACTAATAACCCTTGTTCAATGATTAAACAGACCTAGCATACGCTCCAGAAATGGAAACAATGTTCAGAAAATGATAGGAATATGTAATTCATGAAAATTTTATATGTCACTTTCACGATTTGTTTGTCTTCTTCATCTACCCAGCAGAACCTCAATCGAATCCGAACATCAGTGTACAAAGACGTAGGTACATGTATGTGTGAAATGTTCATTCAAATCAGACATTATAGGCCAAAGCACTGTCCCAGCATACTCTATAGGTTGAATGTTGTCCCACACCCAACCAGTGGTCCCGTGACCGCATAGTGCATATAGAGGATGTCTCATCTTCCTCCCTGTCTTCCCCAAGTATAGCCAAATGTCTGATTTGCGAAATGAATACATACTTGTGTCTAGGTCACCGATTATTGTCTGAAATATTTTTCTTATGTTAATAATTGATGGCAGTTATTGTTTAATGCCAAAGTCAAAAAATATTACATAGAGAGGAAATACAGACTCCACACATATGAGTCGCTATGCTTGCAAATACGCGCAGTGAGCACAGCAATATACGGTACCATACGCATTTACAGAGACATGCCACAGAGATGGGTTCGACACATATTTCATACAGCACATAATTATAACATATCAAGCGCCAGACAGCATAATGTTTTAAATGTATTTAATGGAGTAACGTCATGTATGTGTATTATTGGAACGAAGCAAGATAGACATGTCGTGTTTAGTATTAAAGCAACCAGATTAATGTGTATATCAATTTGATGCCTGTTATTAAGTTGTAGCACATTGCTATGAGTAGTTATGATTAAATGTATGAAAGCTAAAGTCACTCTTATTAGAACAATGGATACATTCCAAGCATGTGATGGACAGGAAACTCAGGCCAGCCCTTTTGATGTCTTCAAGGCTGAACCTTGTTTGCATATGAACTGAACAGTGACTCATCACGAATGAGAAAGTTCCCTCCCTTAGACTAGATGTGTGCACTCCCCCAAACTACATAGTGTATTGCTGAAGAGACACACAGAAGTCTGTCCCTTTTTCCCCTGGGTCCTGAGGGAGATGGAGTGTTGGTAATATTTTGCTTCTGTTAGCTGGAGTTGAGATACAGCTAAATATGGAGGAACTGGAGCGTAGAAAGCATTGAACAAAATATGGTAATTGTATCGCTGGCCATGTATGTATTTGATTTAGTTTGTATTAACTGCTTACTGTATAAATTGTAACCATGTAACTATAGATATACTGTACATTGTGATATATTGAATACATATCCTTTTAATAACAAATATATACATCAATGAACTTTGGAACTCAGACAATGTGTGCGTGTATTGTTTTCTCTTAAGGGATGTAGTGTTTTGCGACGTACAGCGCACTTTTATCGTATATGGTAATAAGATGCGCCTGGCGTCCGCAGTATATATTAGAGCGGGCATTTTAAATATTTGTTAGAAAGCAATTTGGTATTCACACCTCCCACTAGATTGTTAGCTCTTCAGAGCAGGGCTCTCTTTCCTCTTGTTATCTATGTGAAGAGGGCCTTCTCGACACATTTCACTCGCAGTTCTCCCCTACTCATCGACCATCTTTACCCGCTTTTTCTCCTGCTGGTAAAGGCTCATCTCCATCTATGGTCACCAGCCCCTTGTAGTACTATGATCACTCCCTCACTACTTACATCTTAGCTGTATTATGTCTTGAGAATTGTGGTGCTCTTTGTTACCTGTACTCTATTTCTGTTATTTATTTATTGTAATGCTAAGTTTTGTCTCCCTGTACTGTCCTTTCTACAACACTGCGAAACACTTGTGGCGCCTTATAAATAAAATGTAATAATAATAAAATCAATATAAGGATACCTTTAAATAATGTACTATACACACCTAGGGGGGGAATTCGATTAGCCGGTGGCAGGAGAAACAAAATCTGTGATAAGGGGCGTTTCCTCACAGGCGCAAAAACACATGGAACTGGGAACTTATCCCAGAGTCTTTATTTTTTGCACGATAGCAGCAGGTAAATTTGGCAGTGAAAAAAATAGGAATTTAATACCTACTGGTAATTCCTTTTCTCGTAGTTCGTAATGGATACTGGGATGGTCTTAGTACCATGGGGGTATAGATGGGGTCCATTGGAGCATGGCACTTTAAAACTTCTTCAGAGTGTGCTGGCTTCTCCCCTCTATGCCCCTCCTGCAGACTCGGTCTAGGAAAACTGTGCCCGAGGAGACGGACATACTTTGAGATGCGGAAAATAGACAAGAAAGTGGTGAGAAACGAACCAGCACACAACATAACCAGAGGATAGCAACACTAACCACAACTTGAAAATAGGGACAGCACCAGCAGACCCAAACAACAAACACACAAGAAACAACTCTTGCAGGAAAACATCGAAGCACAGAGGCGGGTGCCCAGTATCCCCTATGGACTATGAGAAAAGGAATTAACGGTAGGTATTAAATTCCTATTTTCTCTAATGTCCTAGGGAATACTGAGATGGTCTTAGTATCATGGGGAAGTCCCAACGCTCCCAGACCAGGTGGGAGAATGCTGAGACCCCTGCAAAACTGAGTGACCAAACTGAAGGTCCTCAGTAGCCAAGGTGTTGAACCTGTAAAATTTAACAAACGTGTTCGACCCCGACCAAGTAGCTTCCCGGCATAACTGCAAAGCCGAGACACCCCGGGCAGCCACCCAAGAAGAACCCACCGACTGCGTGGAGTGGGCCTGAATAGACCTTGGCAGCGGAAGAGCCACCGAAGAGTAAGCCTGATCCAACGTGCGATATACTGCTTAGAAGCAGAGCATCTGGACTTCAGGTATAACAGCCAACTGTCTCTGGATGAAATAGACAAGGCCGAAATCTGGACTTTAATGGAGCCTTAGCGTAGGCCCAAATCCACTCCCATCTGCAAGAAGTGCAAGAAACGTCCCAGATGAAAATCCACAGTAGAATGCTGCCGACCCTCACACCAAGAGGCATACTTCTTCCATATGCGATCATAATGCTTCGACGTGACCACCTTTCTGGCCTGGACCATAGTCAAGATAACCTTGCCGGGAATTCCTTTCCTGGCTAAAATCTCCCTTTCAACTTCCATACCATCAAACGTAGCCGCGGTAAGTCTTGATAAACGAACGGCCCTTGCAGAAGAAGATCTTCCTGAAGTGGCAGAGGCCAGGGCTCTTCGAGGGACATGGCTAGGAGGTCCGCATACCAGGCCCTTTGCAGCCAATCCGGGGCTATCATAATTGCCTGAGCTCTTTCTCTTTTCAGTCTTTTTAGAACTCTGGGAATGAGAGGAATTGGAGGGAACAAGTAGTCCAACTGGTACAACCACGGCGTTGTCAGAGCATCCACCGCTGCAGCCTGTGGGTCCCTCGTCCTGGAACAGTAACGGTGAAGATTTTTGTTGAGTCAAGAAGCCATCAAGTCGATCTGCGGGCAGCCCCACCGATGAATTAACAGCTGAAACACCTGCAGGTGAAGGCCTCATTCCCCTGGGTGCAGATCGTGTCTGCTGAGGAAGTCTGCTTCCAGTTGCCCACACCCAAAATTAATATGGCCGACATGGCCCTGGCATTGCCTTCCGCCCAGAGGAGTATTTTGGACACCTCTCTCATTGCGGCCCTGCTTTTTGTTCCTCCCTGTCGGTTTATGTACACCACCGCAGTTGTGTTGTCCGACTGTACTTGTATAGCTTGACGTTGAAGGAGAGAAGAGGCCTGCAGAAGGTCATTGTAAATCGCCCTGAGTTCCATAATATTTATTGGCAGAGAAGCCTCCTGGTATGACCACCTTCCATGGAACTGAGCCCCCTGAGTCACTGCACACCAGCTGCGGAGGCTCGCATCCGTCGTCAGCAGAACCCAAGCCTGAAATCCAAAGTGTCGACCTTCCACTAGGTGGGAGGCCTGCAATCAGCACAACAGGGAGATCCTTGCCTTTGTTGATAGGGATATCCTCTGGTGCATGTGAAGATCCGATCCTGACCACTTGTCTAGCAGGTCCAGCTGGAAAGGACTGGCATGGAACCTTCCATACTGAATTGCCTCATATAAGGCTACCATCTTTAACAGTAGGTGAATGCAAAGATGTAACGAGATTTTGGTCGTTTTCAGAACAAAGCGAACCAAAGACTGAATTGTCAGTGCTTTGTCCATAGGAAGGAACACCTTCTGAGACACTCTGTCCAGTATCATGCCCATGAACTGAATCCGCTGCGAGAGTTCCAGTTGGAATTTCTGCAGATTGAGAATCCACCGGCGATCCGTGAGACGCGTAGTCCGGTTGATGCTGTCCAACAACTGTGATCTGGATACAGCTTTTATGAGATCATCCAAGTACGAAACAATGTTCACTCCCATCACGCGAAGTTGCAGCATCAGCTCCAAAATTACCTTTGTGAACACCCATGGTGCCGTGGAGAGACCAAAAGGCAAGGCCTGGAACTGGAAGTGACTGTCCTGCAGTGCAAATTTGAGGTACGCCTGATGAGGTGGCCATATAGAGATGTGAAGGTATGCATACTTGATATCCAGGGACACCAGGAATTCCCCCTTGTCCAGGCCAGAAACCACTGCTCTCAGAGACTCCATCTTCAATTTGAACACATGTAGGTACGGGTTCAGTGATTTGAGATTTAAATTCGGCCGAACAGAACCGTCCGGTTTCGGTACCACGAACAGGCTTGAAAAAAATCCCATTTTGTGGAGTGTAGGCGGAACTGGAACAATGACCTGTTTGTGACAGCTTGTGGATGGCTTCATGCAACGTAACCCTTGACACAGGTGAAACTGGCAAGCTGGACTTGAAGAATCTATGAGGTGGGAGTGTTTGAAATTCCAACTGGGAAATTAGGTCTCTTACCCAGGTATCCCGGCAGGAGTCCGTCCAAATGTGACTGAAATATTTTAGGTGAGCACCCACCTGTAAGTCCCCCATAAACTGGGGCCAACCGTCACACAGAAGGCTTGGAAGAGGCAGAGCCTGAGGTCAGTTCCAGGGAACCAACGGCTGCTGGTCTGCGAGGCTTTCCTCAATTCCTCTGGTGACGTTGGAAGCATCCCTGGCCTTGCTTCTAAACCTGGCCACCCAAAAGGACTGTAGAGCGGGGCCGGGATAAGCTTGTCTAGCCACGGCAGATAGGTGGACTTATCGGCAGTCGCTTGTGAAATTAACTTGCGACTGCTTGTGAAATCCACTTGTTTAGTTCATCACCAAATAAAGCCTCACCCGTAAAGGGAAGGTTCTCAACTCCCCTCTTGGAATCAGCGTCTGCTGACCAATGTCGAAGCCATAACGCCCTGCATGCCGACACAGCCATAGCAGTAGAGCAGGCATTGATCAGGCCAATCTCCTTGATTGCTTCAAAATTAGCAGAATCCTGAATATACCGCAGGAGCGTGAGAAGCTCATCTTGAGGCATTGTGTCAAAACCCTCTATCACGTTACCTGTCCATTTAACAATGGCCTGTGTAATCCAACCACAAGCAATTGTGGGTCTCTGAGAAACTCCCACTACTGTGTAAATGGATTTGAGTGTAGTTTCAATCTTACCATCAGCAGGGAACTTTAAGGAGATAGCCCCAGAAACAGGCAGCACAATCTTACGTGACAGTCTGGACACTGAAGTATCCACTGTGGGGGGATTTTCCCATACGTTCTGTCAAAGTCAGAAAAATATCTCTATGCACACTACCATATTTGCACCTCACACAGGTCCGTGCTGCGCATGCGTGCGCTCTCCCGTACGTGCGCATACTCACAGTCGCGGGCACCCGCAGGCGCACGGTATGCGTATTTACGGTAGAGTTTATGTGATCGTAGCGTGCGACTCAATCGTTACATATTTTCAATATATAATGTATTTTGTAGATCATGGTCCCTTTGATAGATTCTGAAAGTTTAGTTAACATAGCATGTTCCTGAACAGAGAGATCCCTCTTTGTATTGTACGAAGGGTCTAACAGGGGTCATACAGTGGTGTTTGGTACCCATCGGAAGAGTATTTAAATAGCAATATTCCGGTGTTGGTTTGGAGCGGATTAATCGCTCGTGCGAATAGTTATGGACATAAGAAGTTTATGTCCATTTACTATTATTTGTTCTTATTTAGTCATGCGGCGGGAAACTCAGTGTCCCACCCACCTGAACAGTTGGAAGCAGTCACAGCCCACCTGTATGAATCAACCTATGACCTTTTGTTATAATGCGAAGCCGAATTCCTGTGTCCAATGAACAATGAGATTGTAGGGACCATTGAATTGCATTGTGTGTGGGGCATAAATAGGCAGGCCGACCATATCCAGTTCACTCTCTTCAACGGTTCTCATTGCTGATAATCGGGAGCTGGATATCGAGGTGCATGCGATCGTTTCCCTTTGTGCGTAAGTGTTTCTCCGCAACTATATTGATCTTCTTGTTATTGTGGGTCAATCTCTCTCTCCCTCTCCCTTCTCCTCTTTCTCTCTTATTTTCCTTTAAATAGTAATTGTATTATATTTCCTGTGTAGTTATCTGGTTAGGTAGTCTATGTTATATTGTAGTGTATGATTTGTATTTGTATTAATTCTTTTGCAAGTTTATCATTCAAAATATATACATATTAGGCGTTGGACCCTAAGCCCAGGTATCTGTGTATTTCTTATAGTGTCTAGTATTCTCAGAGCGTCGGTGACGCTCAAACAGCTTTTAAGTTAATAAGGTTACACTAGGTTGCATCTACACCCTATCTCTACACAAAGGTTTTACAGCATATTACATTGTTTATGGTTTAGATTTAAAGGTTTAACATTGTGAGCGTCAGCGCCGCTCGTGATCTCCTCGTGGTCTCGAGCGTCTGCTACGCTGATAGCGTAGCATTACGGTAGTCGCTCACCTATAAGTGTGCCCGATACCAACAGCGTATTCTCGTGAGCGTCTGTATCGCTCGAGCAGCCCGCTCCCGATACAGCGTCCGTTACGCTATAGTGAACCATTACGTTAGTCAGCAGCCAATAGCGTGCCTGCCTGTGATCTCTTGGCCGTGAGCGAACGTGACGCTTGAGCGTCTCGACCACGGCTAAGCGATTGTTACGCAACAAGCGTACCCTTACGGTACTTCATACGTAAATAGCGTACAGTGTTCTTAGACCTCACAAAGGGTTTTATATACGATAAATATTCAGCTTTATCAATTGGCGGCTCGCCCGTCCTTCACATATCTGCACTAGGTAATTTCAGCAGACATTATCCAGCAGCAAAGGGCGGGAGATCATATTCCTCGTAGTGCTGTTTGGATAAGCGTCTGCTTCTCTTAGTAAAGGGTGCTGAAGGAATCCGGGAACCGGAGGTAAGAACAACACGCTAGTCTCTTTTAAAACTGTTTATTTTTCTGTCTTGCGTACACACGCACGCACATATATATCTGCATTTCTTTTTCATTTGTGTATTTTCGTATATCACTCTTCTGTTTGCCTTTTTATAATTGATAAACGTGCTGAGAGAGATTTGCCGCTATTTTAATAGTTTAAGAGTAAAGGTAATATAGTTAAAGTATAGACAAACACACAGCTGTGCCTAAGAGACAAGGCGAAGTCAGTGTGGTGCGTGGTAGATGATAAAGGATCATCTGCATTGATAAACGTATAAATTGTGTTACGGTGGATCTTTGCTTTGCGTACACGTGTCTCTAACAAAGGACAGAGACTTGTGTACGCAATCCAAGGGCCGACGCACGCAGCGTATATTACGCAACGGAGCGTACGGGTACGCCCACGTAACTCAAATCACAAGCGTCAATTTTTTTTCAACGCGATAAATAGCGCAACGCGGTAAATAACGCAAGGCGATAAATCGCGCAAATCTATTTTAAAATTCGAAATTTAAATTAATAGATCCTTCTCCTAATTTGTAACACATCTGGTCTAAAGAGAAATTTCTGCGCAGAAATAGAAATAGAAACAAAAGTGTATATGTGGTGAGTGAGTGTTTGTTTTTACAATTTTTGAGGTTGAACCACAAGAAAAGTCGAGTTCTCGTGAGGTACATGCGTGTAAGTGACGTACATGGTGGCTAGGGAGGCATCCCTGGTTAAAACATACAATTTGAGCATTAGAGTGTAGCAGACCAGGAGGTCATACTGTAACAGACCAGGAGGTCATAGCAGACCAGCAGGTTCAGGTACAGCAGACAAGGAAGTCCGCTATACAGTCCACAGGCACAACACCAAGAAAGGGTTGGTGCAACACCCATATAGGCCATACAAGCTCTGGCTGAAGGAATTCGCAGCCGCAATTTTCGATTCCACTGGTCGCTCCGTACATAAGATTAGTTGCTTATGTGCTGAACGATTGTACCGCACGTAATTGTGTGCATTAGTAAACCTGACCGGTACTATTTGTGTACGAAGGTCATAAACGCTATTTGTACATTCTAACGTGATTTGTGTAATTTTTTTTTTTATTTTAAGGGAGGTTCGCTGCTCACTCAGGAACTATCCAACAACCAATAGTTACTGGAAAGAGTAAGTGTTCTTCGGATCACCCTCACAGGTTCCAGTAAATAGAGGTTCAGGTCGCAGGGGCCCTAGGTCGAGTACGCCAGCACCATATCGGTGTGATCAGGTCGTATTGGTCGGCGTGGGCGAGTGAGTGGGGTACTCGGTAAACCGCCACCGTCAGCCTATTTTGAACATTTTGGTTTGCGTAAGGGTTGGTTGAATAAAGCAACACCTTCGAACTATGGGGGCCACTTGTTCAGGTAGGGGGCGATCAACCTCGGTTCGGGTTGATTCAGTGAACCGACCAGTCGGGTCGGCAAGATACGTAATGTGTGAGAAATACGGAAGTCACACAGAAGCTTTATGTGATGAATGGGAGAGAATGACAATACATGACGGGGAGAAATTCCCAAGAGTAGGTAGCTTCAGCACAGAAGTGTTAACGAATTTAAGGAGAAGGATATGTCTCATTAAATCAGCCAAGAGACGAATCAAGCATTATGATTATTTACAGTTGTGGCAACAGGAGGGTGACATACAGAGAGGATTGGCTCAGGCGGCGGGATCTGGCTCGATCAGAAAACTGATAGCCACGGCCCCACCGCCACCATATATATCGGGAGAAAAATTGGTTGCGGAGAATGACGCATTAAGGTGTAACAAACAAACACTTAGCAACTGTGTAAATGTTAAAGATAATGTTAACCAATTAACCAATGCAAGTATTAACCCGTGCAAGTTGTACCCTGTTTTGAACTTTCCTCAGGAGTGTGATCAAGAGGACGAATCGGCAACAATTTCAGCGCTCTCTCTAGCAGCCACCATAGCAGAGACCACTGTAGGCACAGCTCAACCCCCGAGATTAGTAACGAAAGCCCCTAGCGGAGGGATAGGTGAGGTCGTATCAACGGGTAAGTACGGCACCATACACTATGCTGAAACTATTTCACCACAGCCTGTAGAATCTACACAGGATGAGGTTGTTAGAGTTAATCCTGTTAAGGTAATAGTAGTTCCAAATGGGAAAACAGACACTTCAGGAGTCACTCCTGTTAGGAACATTGCCATGTACAGCCCATTTTCCCGAATGGAATTAAGGACCATAGTGTCGGAATTCCCTGACCCTAGAAAAAACTTAGTTGCCAGCCAAAAATACATCAGAGACCTAGGTAACACGTTAGAGCCCAACAACAAAGACTGGCAGATATTGCTGAGAGCATGTTTACCCTCCAATGTCGACGCAGCTCAATTTTTAGCTGACTGTGGATTAGATCAGGATGTACCTCTTACAGATGTGTACAACAAAGACAATGTAAAAAGAATAAGCTTACAGTTAAAAGAGTATTTCCCAGCCGTAGTTAAATGGAACAAAATATTCTCCATTAAACAGAAGGAGTCAGAAACAGCTGCAGAGTATTTTCACAGAGCATTATCAGAAATGGCAAAATACACAGGCATAGAGGACATTAAAACAAACATAAACCATCGAGAAGTAGCAGTATCGGTACTGATGGATGGTTTAAAAGAGTCATTGAAGACTAGGGTACAGACCACACAACCATGTTGGCGAGGTCTGTCTGTGGCTACTTTGAGAGAGGCTGCTATTGATCACGATAGGAACATCACCAGACACAGGGAACAACAAGGTGATAAATTAATGTCAGTAAGTATACAGGCCCTGACCACAAGGCAGCCTTTGTTTATATCACCAAACCCTGTGGGTAAGTCAAGTGTGGTTACTTGTTATTCTTGTCATAAACAGGGACACATGGCACGAGATTGTAGAATGAAGAATTCACGAAACTCATACCAACCCCCTAGACAACGACACGACACACGACATTGGGAGCAAGGTCCGCAGAAACGGAGTTATGAGCCACATACAGGGGAAACAAAAAGATACCCCCCGAACAGAGACTGGCAAGCCTCTGGTAGCTCCCAATTAACTCCATCACAAGTAGTTGCTGCCAGCGGGATTCAGGGAGGTCACCATACCCAATAGGGGTGTGGCCATACCTGTAATCTGCAGCCAGTGAAATTGATTGCAAGTCTTGGAGGTGAACCAGAAATTGCAATCAATGTAGCTGGTAAATCATTAAACTTTCTTGTAGACACAGGGGCGGCCAAATCAGTGATAAATTCGACAGTGGGCATGAGAACCACTGGTAAGACAATTCCAGCCATAGGGGTAACGGGAGTAGTCCAGCACTACCCTGTTAGCAAACCAGCCGAGATTACAGTAGGGCCTTTACATACCAAGCATTCCTTTTTGCTGGCTGCATCGGCACCGACTAATCTCCTGGGAAGAGACTTACTGTGTAAAATGGGGTGCGTCATTTATTGTACTCCTGAAGGTGTATTCTTGGACATACCTGAGAATCACGCTCAGGAAGTGCGAGACATGTTAGACTCCCCGTCAAAATTAATGTCACATACCATTATGACAAATAGGACTCCCTCCCAAGTAGAAGAAATGACATCTCAGATACCAGAGTCACTTTGGACTAAAGATGGACAGGACACTGGATTAATGGCAAACGTAGCTCCGGTAGTTGTACAAGTAAAAGATGGTAGGATAGCTCCAAAAATCCCACAGTACCCTCTGAAGCCAGAGGTGGAGTTAGGAGTGTATCCCGTAATAGAGCGCTTGCTACAACAGGGCATTCTGGTAAGAACGTCCAGCACTGCCAATAGTCCCATCTTCCCTGTTAAAAAGAGTGGGGGGAGGGGTTACCGGCTAGTGCAGGATCTAAGGGGGTTTAACAAAATAGTTGAGAGTCAGTTCCCCGTAGTGCCAAATCCAGCTGTCATCCTAATGCAAATCCCTCCCACTGCGAAATTTTTCACTGTTATTGACCTCTGCTCCGCTTTCTTTTCGGTACCTCTGCACCCTGACAGTCAATATTTGTTTGCATTTACATACAGAGGAGTCCAATACACATGGACTCGATTACCACAAGGATTCATAGATAGCCCAAGTATATTTTCTCAGGCTTTGCATGATTGTTTACAGTCTTTCCAACCAGTGAATTGATCAGTATTAATACAGTACGTGGATGATCTACTACTGTGTTCTGATTCATTGGAAGCATCCCTGAAGGATACGAAACAGCTCCTGTTTCATCTTTCAGACACAGGACACAAGGTTTCCAAAGACAAGTTGCAATTATGCCAAACTAAGGTAAAATATTTGGGACACTGTCTAACACAAGGACTGAGACACCTGACCGCTGATAGAATTCAAGCAATTAGAGACATGACTCTGCCACAAACCCAGCAACAGATCAGAACATTTTTAGGAATGTGTGGGTATTGCCGTAACTGGATCCCAGGGTTTTCCATTCTAGCGTTACCCTTGCAGGAGATGGTCTCCTCAAACAAACCTGATCGGATTTCGCATACAGACGAGTCTGAGACAGCATTTGAGAGACTTAAACAGTGCCTAACGCAGGCACCAGCATTAGGTATGCCTGACTATGGGAAACCCTTTGAACTATACGGAACAGAAAGTGCTGGTTGCGCGGCAGGCGTACTAACCCAAAAGCACGGTGATGCCAGCAGGCCGGTAGCATATTACAGCGCTCAGCTAGATACGGTAGCGCGATCCCTCCCCACATGCTTGCGAAGCGTTGCTGCGATAGCATTGCTAGTAACGAAAAGCGA
Organism: Pseudophryne corroboree; assembly: GCF_028390025.1. Lineage (NCBI taxonomy): Eukaryota > Metazoa > Chordata > Amphibia > Anura > Myobatrachidae > Pseudophryne > Pseudophryne corroboree. Next base: position 276,725,758 of record NC_086444.1, read on the forward strand.
AGACGTCGTGCTAGGTCACAACCTCACAATTCATACACCACATGCAGTATCAGCCTTGTTAAATTCTGCCCAAACCAGACACGTCTCATCAGCGCGGTTTACAAGATGGGAATTGGCACTAATGGCCCCCGTAAACATCACCATAAGGAGATGCAGTGCATTAAATCCTGCAACATATCTCCCAGGTGTGCCTGGACAGGCACAAAGGGTGGAGGATGAGAGTGGTAGGGAAGGAGAATTTAATACAAAGGAAGACACACATGATTGTATGGAATATTTGACCCAAAATTTTACCGCAAGGCCTGACATCAGTGACAACCCACTGGAAGATGTAGAACTTACGTTCTACACGGACGGTAGTTGTCATAGACAGTCAGACTCGGGAGACTTGTGTACTGGATACGCAGTCGTAGATGACCAAGGCACCATAGAAGCGGAACCGCTAGGCCCACCTCACTCAGCCCAGGTTGCTGAACTGGTCGCCCTAACCAGAGCATGTGAATTGGCTAAGGGCAAATCAGCCAATATCTACACCGACTCTAGATACGCATTCGGGGTAGTCCATGATTTCGGAGCCCTATGGCGCCTCAGAAATTTCATGACGGCAGCTGGTACACCGGTAGCGCATGCAGCTCACATAAAAAGGCTTCTAACAGCGATACAGGAACCCGATAGAGTGGCTGTTATCAAATGTAAAGCACACACATATAGCCAAGACCCAGTATCACTTGGTAACAGCCGAGCAGACGAAGCTGCTAAATTAGCAGCTGCTACCCCCAGACAGACAGACACCACACAACTGATGGTATTTAATACCATCAACACACAGAAGTTGTGTGAGATGCAAAATTTGTGTTCCACACAGGAAAAGGCAGTCTGGAAGGCAAAGGGATATGGTCAGGAGTCCTCAGGACTCTGGACGGATGGACACGGTAAACCAGTGGCCCCCAGAGCATACCTTCCATGTTTAGCTGAGGCAGCTCACGGGCTGACTCATCTGGGCAAGGAAGGGATGTGCAAGTTGGTAAGAGCATATTGGTGCGCCCCAGGATTCTCCTCTCATGCGAGTAAAAGAGCCATGTCGTGCCTTACCTGTTTGAGAAAGAATATTGGAAAGGCAATACCTACAGAACCATCCCATATCCCACCTGCCGGCGGCCCTTTCCAGGTAATACAGATTGACTTCATTCAATTACCCCCTTGTCGAAATTTGAAATATGTACTTGTTTGTATAGATGTTTTCTCAAATTGGGTCGAAGCATTTCCGGCGGCCACAAATACCGCTATGTTTACTGCTAAGAAAATTGTGCAGGAATTTGTATGTAGATATGGTATCCCTAGAATTATCGAAAGTGATAGGGGTACCCATTTTACAGGTGATGTCTTTCAAGGAATGTGTAAATTGATGGGAATTGATAGCAAGCTGCACACTCCATACCGTCCACAGGCGAGTGCGAAAGTGGAAAGAGTGAACAGCACTATTAAAAATAAACTGAGTAAAGTGATGGCAGAGACAGGATTGACATGGCCAGAAGCTTTACCCATTGTACTGTACAGCATCAGAACCACTCCCAGGTCCCCTCTTAATCTGTCTCCCTTTGAAATCTTGTTTGGTCGACAACCGCATGTTATGATTAACCCTCAGGATGATTTGAAGTGTAACAATGAAGTGACTGTAAAATACTTGATTAACATGAGTAAACAGTTGAGGAATCAAAATGATAATCTGAAGTTAGTGATTCCTGATTTACCAGATAGTAATTGTCATGACATTGAACCTGGGGATTATGTAATGATACGGAATTTTCTACGCTCAGGTTGCCTTATTGACAGATGGGAAGGACCATACCAGGTCTTATTGACTAGCACTACAGCATTGAAGGTTGCTGAGAGAGAGACTTGGGTTCATTCGTCCCACTGTAAAAAGGTTGCTGATCCAGAGAGGTCCCGTGATAAGGAACAGACGGTAGAGGTTGTATCACTGGAGTGTCTGTTCCAGGAGGATTAAGGCGGCACCTGAGCATTGAAAATCACAAGACCAAAAGCAGTTGTCGATCCCCTGTTCCCTTTTATTGTTTTTCTCCAACTTCCCATCCCCTCTCCTTCAAATTATTTTTTCCCCCTTCTCATTCTTCTCCGTTTCCTCCTACAAGATGGACTTGCCCCAAGAGACTGTGATCCGGATTTTCCTGTTGACCATGATGTTGACCAGAGCAGTCTGTTCCGGCGAGAGTACCATGGAGGTCGAGAGAGGTTCTGGAATGGGTTCTGATGACAGAGATGGAGGCGTAGTTTTCCAAGAACAACATAATCAACAAGCAAAGGCGAGTATCAGAAAACGATCCGATAGCATTGACCATAGAAGGAATTGTGAAGGATTGTTAGCTGAAGAAAACTGTATCTGTCGGCTCTGTAACAATGTCATTGAGGATGGGTGCATAAAGAAATGCCAATCCAGTTTTAATATCCATATGGACCGGCATCCATTGAGTGACTATCACTCCTTAGTGGGTAGTGTGTTAAATAAAACAGATTGTTGGGTATGCTCTCAAGTACCTCAAGGTCATAGCAAATCAGGGCTAGTACCATTTCCTTTAACGTTAGGGGAGGTACTTGAGTTAAGTGGTGGGAGACCGGTGGACAGGAGGTTTAATATCTCCAGCCCTCCTAGATTGAAGCTCCACCAATACCATGTGGATAGGTCCCTATTATGTTTTAACATCTCCAATCCCCGAAAGCCGGGAAATTGGGAAGTGTCATGGAGTAATCAGACCATGACCTTTTCGCATAGAGCAGATAGAATGCCTACAGATACAGAGCTTATACGCCACATAGCCAGTAGAGGAAAATCTTTCCGGTATAGGTATACCTTAGGAAATAGGATTACGAGAGTTGGAGAGGTATCACCAGGATACTGTGCACATATCGTACAACCTGATACGTGTACTAAGCAGATGGAAGAATTAGGGTTAGGAGATTTCACATGGAAGGTGTGTAATATGGTTATGTCCTACTCCGTCCCATATGTTCTCCCCGATGATGCATATTTCATATGCGGGAGAAAGGCGTATAAGTGGCTTGCCCCAAACTCTGAAGGATTGTGTTATATTGGAAAAGTACTGCCTGAAGTAATGACTGTATCACATGACAAAATGAAAGACATACACCGTGTTGCCCAAACTCCTTATACTCACACCCATTACGAGCACGTAGTTAAACGACACCTGATAGAAAGAACAGAGCATCCGGCCTCTGACATGATCCATGAATCCACCGGGATTCAGTTTCTAATCGCGTTAGATATCACTCGCACCGCTAGAGGAGTGTTGAATTATAAATACATATCTGCGCTCGCCAATTTGTTAGATAATATCACTGAAATGTATGATGACACGTTTAGGTATACTGGAAGGGAACTTCAAGCTTATAAAACAGAACTGGTACAGCATAGAATGGTTCTTAATTACCTCACAGCAGTGACAGGCGGATATTGTGTCACACTGGCAACACAATACGGCGTGAAATGTTGCACATATATTACGAATAGCACCGAGGACCCGGTCGAGGTCATAGACCAAAAGATGGACGATATTCTCCAACTGAAGTGGGAATTTCGCAGGAGACACAATCTCACTCTTGCTGCTGTAGGTAATGAGCTGACTGGTTGGGTGTCATGGTTGAACCCGCGAAATTGGTTCTCTGGTTTAGGAGACTGGGCTCAAGGAGTCATAATGGATGTTGGGAAGTTTCTCCTATGTATCTTAGGTGTTATCATAACGATCGGTTTGATATTTAGATGCGGTCAGGCTTTAATGAGGTGCAATCGTCGTACTAGGGTAATGAGTTTAAGGAGCAGGGAAACTGTAATTCCAATGGACTTGATTTATGACCCAAATGTAGAAACAATGATGTGATGAAAATGCGATTTCTACGGTCCGTTTCTTTCACCTGTTTTTCCGTTTCCTCCAAGGTAAAAAGACCCACTTGGACGAGGAATTTGATGAGCCGATATACAGACAACAGAGGGATTAAAGAAGAAGTTTTGACAACCTGATACACAGATTTTTGATGAACTATGCCATGGATCCCCAGTTTCCCTAGAAATTTTAAAATTACGCTAGCCCAACACTTTTGTAAATCTATGGACATTGACAGCTTTTGCTCGCACCTTATGGGCAAAAGCACAAAGAAGACTGCATTCAACAGACACCAAACAAGACCTCAATCGACGAATGTACATTTACCTGACATAGAATACCACCGCATTTACCGTAATTATGTCTTTTCTTCATTTCTACAACCCTCAGGTAATGACACACATAGTCGATAGGGAATACAGGCACAGATATCAGCAATCACATATCTCCCCCATTCATGTATCATCAACTAAAATGTGCTCCCCCATTTTGTTACAACCAAAGCCGAAAAGAGCTCGGTAAAGTTTGACAGCCCATCCACAGACCCGTACCACGGGATAAGAAGGAATTCAAATGTATACTTCGCAATACCTCGAAGCTTGATTTAAAACACGTACGGCACGATGATACATGACCCCCAAGCACGGATTCATACACACATGCTTCTGCTATCTCACTAGGTCATACCCTTTTCCTACCTTCTCCTCTCCTCCCCTACCCAACCATGTAAATGTATTAACCCCTGACATATATTTTTCTCTTTTTGAAATGTTTTAGAAGGTGGCAGTTATTGTTGACTGCCAAAGGGTGGACTGTCAAAGTCAGAAAAATATCTCTATGCACACTACCATATTTGCACCTCACACAGGTCCGTGCTGCGCATGCGTGCGCTCTCCCGTACGTGCGCATACTCACAGTCGCGGGCACCCGCAGGCGCACGGTATGCGTATTTACGGTAGAGTTTATGTGATCGTAGCGTGCGACTCAATCGTTACATATTTTCAATATATAATGTATTTTGTAGATCATGGTTCCTTTGATAGATTCTGAAAGTTTAGTTAACATAGCATGTTCCTGAACAGAGAGATCCCTCTTTGTATTGTACGAAGGGTCTAACAGGGGTCATACAGTGGTGTTTGGTACCCATCGGAAGAGTATTTAAATAGCAATATTCCGGTGTTGGTTTGGAGCGGATTAATCGCTCGTGCGAATAGTTATGGACATAAGAAGTTTATGTCCATTTACTATTATTTGTTCTTATTTAGTCATGCGGCGGGAAACTCAGTGTCCCACCCACCTGAACAGTTGGAAGCAGTCACAGCCCACCTGTATGAATCAACCTATGACCTTTTGTTATAATGCGAAGCCGAATTCCTGTGTCCAATGAACAATGAGATTGTAGGGACCATTGAATTGCATTGTGTGTGGGGCATAAATAGGCAGGCCGACCATATCCAGTTCACTCTCTTCAACGGTTCTCATTGCTGATAATCGGGAGCTGGATATCGAGGCGCATGCGATCGTTTCCCTTTGTGCGTAAGTGTTTCTCCGCAACTATATTGATCTTCTTGTTATTGTGGGTCAATCTCTCTCTCCCTCTCCCTTCTCCTCTTTCTCTCTTATTTTCCTTTAAATAGTAATTGTATTATATTTCCTGGGTAGTTATCTGGTTAGGTAGTCTATGTTATATTGTAGTGTATGATTTGTATTTGTATTAATTCTTTTGCAAGTTTATCATTCAAAATATATACATATTAGGCGTTGGACCCTAAGCCCAGGTATCTGTGTATTTCTTATAGTGTCTAGTATTCTCAGAGCGTCGGTGACGCTCAAACAGCTTTTAAGTTAATAAGGTTACACTAGGTTGCATCTACACCCTATCTCTACACAAAGGTTTTACAGCATATTACATTGTTTATGGTTTAGATTTAAAGGTTTAACATTGTGAGCGTCAGCGCCGCTCGTGATCTCCTCGTGGTCTCGAGCGTCCGCTACGCTGATAGCGTAGCATTACGGTAGTCGCTCACCTATAAGTGTGCCCGATACCAACAGCGTATTCTCGTGAGCGTCTGTATCGCTCGAGCAGCCCGCTCCCGATACAGCGTCCGTTATGCTATAGTGAACCATTACGTTAGTCAGCAGCCAATAGCGTGCCTGCCTGTGATCTCTTGGCCGTGAGCGAACGTGACGCTTGAGCGTCTCGACCACGGCTAAGCGATTGTTACGCAACAAGCGTACCCTTACGGTACTTCATACGTAAATAGCGTACAGTGTTCTTAGACCTCACAAAGGGTTTTATATACGATAAATATTCAGCTTTATCAGTTCCTATCCTCAGGGGGAAAGGGAAAATACGTCAGCAACCTTTCAGGGGTCTGAAATTTTTTTCAGGATTAACCCACGTTTCTCTAAAAAGTGTGTTTAATTCCGTTGAGACAGGAAAGGTAGCAGTAGACTTTGGTTTTACATTAAAAAACGATTCCTCTACTGGTTCTGTCTCCTCATCAGGGATATTCAGGACCTCCTGAATAGAGTACTAGATGGGCCAAGTGGTTCTTATCTGCCGTCAAATTCTATGTTTCTATGAGTATATAAGAGCCTCCACTCCTTGAGACAGAGTACCATCTCCCTTGTCAGCCTAAACCTCCCACCCCTACAGATCTGATATCTCGTCATCAGTCAGACTGGAGAACATGGGGCAGCGTGCATTTCTGTTAAACAAGCATAGAAGGCTGAGAAGCTGGCCTAAGGTATGAATTATGCATCATAAAATCATCCATAGATTTTTTTAAATTCTGCCTCTCCTGCCTGGCAGTAGCCAGTTCATATGATATGTCTGTAATCATCCCTTTAATGGAGCCCAGCCACGCTGGCTCTTGAGTGTTGTTTCCCTGAGAAGAGGGGCTGCACTGAGTACACAACAGAGACCCCCCCCCCCCATCCCCGGAGAAGGGGAAAACTTTGTGCTACAGGACTGACACATAACTTTCTTGCCTGACAATCTGTACAGGAGAACACACACACAGGACAGGTTAAATAACACAGTAACCTAGAAAGCCTGTAAGGGTTGAGACAGAGAGGGAGAAATCAGCACACCTTGCCTCTACAGCTAAAGCAGTGCTTTGCCGGGCAGTAACCAGGAGCCTTAGATAAGGTACCCAGAGGTATATATTATTGGATAGAGCAGAAGCATTAACTCCAGAAATCGTATTCAGAGATGTACTTCGTCTTAAGAAAAAGGAAATAGATTTTACCTATCACGCCATTACACTTAGTGACTATTTTAGGGCTAAGAAAATTCCCAGGGGCTTCAGAGTCCGTAATTGCCCCACAATTTGGAGGTTTAATCCAGAATTTTGTCGCAAGTGGATCTCCATTTTGAACAAATGCTTGGCAGATCTTATGTTACTAGTAATTGAGCAGGCAAATAAGGAAGTTGAAAATACAAAAGAAAAGATCACCAAATTTGAAACCATACATCTAACCACTTTAACCATGGATACAGATAATGAATGGCTCACTAAAATGGAAAATCGGGTGTAGTATGGTATGCCCGACTGCTGGCATACCGACAGCGTGGAGAGTGCAAATGAGCCCCTTGTGGGCTCGCTGCACTCGCCGCGCTGCGGGCACGGTGGCGCGCTACACACGCCACGCTATTTAATCTCCCTTAAGGGGGGTCGTGGACACCCACGAGGGAGAAAATCTGACGGTATGCCAGCTTTCGCGATTCCGGCGCCAGTATACTGTGCGCCGGGATTTCGACAGTCGGCAACATGAAGACCATCCGGAAAATCAATTAGCAGTTTACAAACGCAACTTGAGAAAGTTTAAGAAAGAAAAATTTGATAAGGTAGACAAAGACTATGAAAACCATCAAGTTTATAGATGGCTAATTGGTAATAATCCCAATGAGAGGAAGAAACCATTCTTTTGAGGTCGTATATATACCCCCAAACAGGTCTGGATACCGAAACCTCCACGGAGGGCAATAGCACAGGCAGTGATCAAGAGCATAACAGCAACCGCCGTAGGGGCGCACCCCTTTAGCGGTAACAACCCGTACAGGAGGGTTACGAAAAGAAAAACTACCAGACGAGGGGGGCAATACAAGCGGCTCCATCCGTGGAAGGAAACCACCAGTTCAAAGCAAGTGGAAATAATATTCAATCTAACCAGCTATGAGCTATCATTGAATGAACAGAGTCTTAGCTAAGGGACTCTCATTTATACCCACTGCTTCTTTCGATGAATTAAAGTGGCAGGTGGAAAAAAATCAACTCCATTGCAAGCTCAAATTAAGAGAATATTTTCATGATAAGCAATTTGACCACCGGTCTAACATCCCCGACAAATTATTACAGTTCAAAAAACCATCATCATTTGAACCATTATCAAACAATGCAAGCATTAAGACATACATGCGGCTTGTGGAACAGGAGACACAGCAATCTTTAGATACCATCAGTAAGTTTAATCATAAATTGTCCAAACCAGAATTCTTGGTTCTACAGGGTCTGGCTAAGAATGACCAACTTATAATACGTCCAGCAGACAAGGGCGGCACAATCGTCCTACAGGACACTACTGATTACAGGAAAGAAATTTATCGGCAATTAGAAGATCCTGGAGTTTATAGCAAACTCAGGGGCAACCCGACTACGATTTTCACTAAAGAATTGAAAGATGCCTTGATATTTGCAAAAGATGGGGGCCTTATCTCGGAGGAAACAATGTAGTTATTAACACCTGAGGACCCTATAGTGCCATTACACTATACAGTACCGAAGATTCACAAGGGGCTAAATCCCGTGCCGGGGAGGCCCAACATCTTGGCGCGGGGATCGTTATTTCAACCTACAGCTGTTCTTCTGGATTCCATCCTACAGCCGTGTGTGCTACAACATCCACATTTCTTAATGGATATGACTGCCTTCCTGAATGCATTGCAGAATTTGGGTGAACTACCTACAGGAGTTTGGCAGGTGACCATTGATGTCACCAATTTATACACGATAATCCCACATCAGGAAGGGATCACAGCGGTTAAGAAATTACTGCTGAGTAAGACCACCATGGATAAAATCCAAGTAGACATTCTTGCGCATTTGTTGGAGCTTATTCTTACCAAAAAATGTTTTCTTTTTGATAATGCATTCTTTATACAGAATGGGTAGTGGGCTATGGGCTCGGTAGTAGCTCCATCATATGCAAAAACGTATATGTTCGATGTTGAGAATTAGATTTTTTTCACTAATGAGACGATTGCATCACAGATAATCTTATATAAGAGATTTATTGATGATGTACTAATTATTTGGAAGGGACAATCAAGTGACCTAAAAGTTATCTTGGATACACACAACGTTTCTGATAGTTCAGTAAAGTTTACATACAAAATGGATCAAAGTAGTATTGATTTTCTGGATGTAAGGATTTCTATAAATAACACTGTGATCAGTACCACAGTTTCTCTAAACCTACAGATAGGAACACGTTCCTGCATGCTTCTAGCTGTCACCCTAAGGGGCTAAAGTTTGGACTGCCATATTCGCAAATGATCAGAATCCATAGGATTAACAGTACCATTAGGACAGCTGAAACACAGATTTATGATCTGATTCAACGGTTTGCTCTGCGAGGATATATTAATCAACTGATTACTACTAAATACAAGGTTTTACAGATGGATAGCAATGAGCTGTTACACAAGAGGATTAAATCAGAGGACAGACCAAAATTCCCATGGAAGAGTGAATACAATACCATCTCAGCAATAATGAACCGAGCTACTAAGAAAAATTGTCATGTGAATCAAACCGATAAGAAGTTGGATCTTCAACACACTGGTATCATGCCCTGTTATCAACGAGCTAGGAACCTGAGGGACATTTTAGTTAAGACAGACATTTCAACCAAAAATTATCCATGTAGTACCCGCTTGTTGGCCCCATACAAATTAGGCTGCTTTAGATGTCCATGTACCACCTGTAAACATCTTATCATTGGTGATACGTTTTGTCACCCTCATTTGGGCTATAAAATACAGATACAACATCATTTGACGTGTGAATCCACTTTCGTGGTGTATCAGATTATTTGCCCTTGCGGCTTGTGCTACATAGGCAAAACAATACGAAACTTTAAGGAGAGGATGACGACTCATCGCTCTGCTATCAGAGCAGCTCTAACTAACGGAGCGAGTGACCAACCAGTGGCACGCCACTTTGTGGAAGCACGACATTCTCTTATGTCAAAGTCGAAAAATATCGTAATCCACAATGCCTTATACTAACCCCAATGCACATGCCCGCTGCACGTGCACCCAGTCTGCGGTGCGTGTGCATATCCGCAAATTGCGTAAGATCGCTCCGGCGATCACGCGCGTGTTATGCTCATTTACGGTAGAATTTGTGAGCGTGTAGCGGGCGACTCGATCGTAACATATTTAACCTATATAGTGTGTTTTATAGTGATTATTTCCCCTTAACAACGACAGTAAAAATGTTTAGTTTAAATGGTTTGTGGACATGGGGATTCCTCTTTGCATGATATGAAGGGTCAGACAAAGGTTGAATGGTGGTGTCTAGTGTCTAACTAAAGAGTATTTTATTAGAAACATTCCGGTGTTGGTTAGGAAGAGATCGGTCTCTCCAGCGTATAGTTATATGTAAAAGTAGTTTATGGACTTTAAATGTATTTGCTGTTTTATTACACATGAGGTGGGAGTCCTGAGGATGCCTCCCACCTGAGCAGTTGGATAGAGACACATCCCCCCGTACGAACCCACCTATGACCTTTTGTTATAATGCAGAGACAAATTCCTGTGTCCAATGAACAATGAGATTATAGGACCATTGTATTGTACAGTATACTGTGTATATAAAGACCCCCATAGCCAGACCAGCTCACTTCTCTCCACAAGGTTTTCCCCGTGATGACTGAGAGCTGGTTTCCAGATAGCGCATGCGATTCATTCCCAAGTGTGTAAGTTTTCTCTGTGGCCATTTCGTTACTCTGTGTGTATGCAATTGTTCTCTTTTGTTATCCTTTAAGTGTTTGCCATTTATTCTTTCTGTTTATTTGTATTTGCGATAATTCGCTATTGTGTATATTCCTGTATAGTTATTCTGTTTAGTTATTAATGTTAGGACTGTAGTGTATAAGCTGTTAACTGTACTTTTCCCTTTTACTTACTAAAAATCATCTGGTAAGGTGTTGGAACCTTAACAAGTGTTTGTGTGATTCACCATATAAATGCTAAGGGTTTCAGAGCATCTCAATTGCTCAAACAGCTTGCATACTCACAAAGGTTCAGTGTTACACCATTATAGTACCACGGTATTGAGGTTTACAGTGTTAGCATATTCTGTGTTTAAAGTTTATAAAGGTTACTGTCTGTGTGTACGCTCGCTGTGTGTATTCCGTACACCCAGCGCAGCGTGTGTACGTAACTTGCGTACCACGTGTGAGGTCTTTGTACGCAAATAGCGTACGAAGTGCGTAGTACGTGCACGTGGTTTAGCGGCCATTACGGCTACACGGTATTAGTAAATAGCTTATGTTAAAAGGTAAATAATTAGCTTTATCACTTACTAGCCTGAAGTATCGAATGATCGATCATATACCCCCAAGGATTAGGGGAGGGGACAGACATAAAGCGCTATTAAGATGCGAGACAAGATGGATTAAAAAATTGGATGTAATCACTCCTAAGGGTCTGAATGAGGCCCTGTCATTGGCATGCTTTCAATAATTAGCCCCCTTCCAATAATTAGCCCTCTTCCATCATTAATATAGTCTTCCTCATCTTGGCAGCGGGACTATATTATCCATCACTTACTAGATTACTTCATGTCCTCTCTTTATTATTTTTCTTATTATTGCATTAATCATGCAGCCTCTTCAATGTTTTAGCTGCATTAGACCATCCATCAACATCGGATATACAGTTTCTTAGGTTGAGTATTTTGTAATTACCCGAATATAGTTATATGCCCCTTATCCTTATTCATTTTATATGTATAGTTGTATGAGCTGGTCACAGTACACCCTATATGTTTAACAGTTTTATTGTGCAGCCCGTTTATCATAGGGATCCAATAGATGTCATATTGTCTATTTTGTGGATCTGTATGTGCTTAGATGCACATTTACCGTTTTAATATTAGTATTGTGCGCTGCTGATAACATAGGATGCTGCTTTTTTATACTATCCTGCTGCTGTCTCCTTCTTCACTAGTATCCAGGGGCGGATTGGGAACAAAAAGCGGCCCTGGAAAAATTTGTACTAGTGGCCCCACATGGGCAGCACCAGAGGTGTAAGGTCTAGCCATGGGCCATGGCAGCAGCACCCTCCCCCAAGGCTTTCCAGATAGTGGGCATGTCCAGCATCAAGGGGGAAGTTAAAAAGAAATAAAATTAAATATTATGAGCACATTATATGTAACACCTTCAGAATTTAGGAAACTATATCATTCTTTAGAAAGATATATTTTCTTGCTTATTACACCAACCGTATCCCAATCACTATTCACTCAATCTTATATGTCAGCCAAGCAGGCAGACAGAGCATACACTAGATCACAGGTTCTCAAACTCGGTCCTCAGGACCCCACACAGTGCATGTTTTGCAGGTCTCCTCACAGAATCACAAGGAAGTCATTAGCACCACCTGTGGACCTTTTAAAATGTGTCAGTGAGTAATTAATACACCTGTGCACTTGCTGGGTAACCTGCAAAACATGCACTGTGTGGGGTACTGAGGACCGAGTTTGAGAACCACTGCACTAGATCATCTGCAATCACAGGCTAAATGGCAAATTAATTTTCATATATGCAAATTATTTTGCATCTTATTCATTATGTCTATAAAAAGGACCACATGTCCTCAAACAAAACAGGCCCCATGGGTGTGTCGGGCCACCGGGAATCTTCCCTGTAAAGCCTATGGCCAATCCGCCTCTGCTAGTATCATTTGTATTAGGTACACAATTTCGGGTCTCCATGGTGATGGATCCCCGGGATGACGAGAGCCGCACATAGCGCGTTGACGTCATCTCTCAGAGTCTCAGCCGCCGGATGGGTGCCTCATTTATTCACAATGGTGGGGATAAAAGATAAGCACTTTTTTCATTCTTATTTATCCTGACGACAATTTTTATTAAATTGAAACGGTGATCTATTACCAGTGGTCCCTTTGAACGTTTATCACCCGAGTGCCGCACATCAACCGTACTATGGCCCTCATTCCGAGTTGTTCGCTCGGTATTTTTCATCGCATCGCAGTGAAAATCCGCTTAGTACGCATGCGCAATGTTCGCACTGCGACTGCGCCAAGTAACTTTACTATGAAGAAAGTATTTTTACTCACGGCTTTTTCTTCGCTCCGGCGATCGTAATGTGATTGACAGGAAATGGGTGTTACTGGGCGGAAACACGGCGTTTCAGGGGCGTGTGGCTGAAAACGCTACCGTTTCCGGAAAAAACGCAGGAGTGGCCGGGGAAACGGTGGGAGTGCCTGGGCGAACGCTGGGTGTGTTTGTGACGTCAACCAGGAACGACAAGCACTGAACTGATCGCACAGGCAGAGTAAGTCTGGAGCTACTCTGAAACTGCTAAGTAGTTAGTAATCGCAATATTGCGAATACATCGGTCGCAATTTTAAGAAGCTAAGATTCACTCCCAGTAGGCGGCGGCTTAGCGTGTGTAACTCTGCTAAATTCGCCTTGCGACCGATCAACTCGGAATGAGGGCCTATATATATATATATATATATATATACACACACAGTATATCGCTCCACCACTCTACAAACCCCCTTGGTACCAATCAAGGTGCTTTTGAGGGTCCCTTGAAGGAGCTATGCCCTGTCAGCGGGGATGCGGACCATTAACCCTTTAAGAGGTTGGTACCGGTCCCCCATCCCGCAGTTGTCAGTGAAGAAGCTTTAAAATCAGGGCAATGATGAGACATTCCAGGATGACAGCTGCACAGTCACAGCAATCTTGAAAACCTATCTATCTATCTATCTATCTATCTATCTATACTAGCAGTGCCTACCCGTCATTCCGTCATTGACAAGCGATTATTCATTTTGTTCACTGTTGTTGTGTGATTGATTATTAATTTTATTCAATGATAGATTATTATTTTTTAGTTCACTCGTCTGTGTTATTATCTTATCTTTTATTTATTGTCTACCAATTTATTCAGTCTGCGAATACCTTGCCGTAAACCACATTATGGGCCTTATTACTGTCATTTGTTATTGGAATGATTTAAAAATTCTTAAAGATCGCATGGACACATCCGATGCAAAAGGAGCCTGCTCAATCAGGAGTGTTATAGACAAAGACTTGAGTTTGTCTGGCACAAATGTCATCTTATCAGGTATGTGGTGATTGTAACGCAGTAACAACGTACACATGCATAGGAGGATTTAGTGAGGGCGGGTCACCAAGGCATGTGCCCCCCTGTTAATTAGGATTTATTTTATTTTATTCAAGTGCCGTAACACAGTGTGCAAGGGGGCGCCAGTCAGTGTCATGGAGTGCAGTGTACTGAGGGTACTAATACCATTTGCCCATTAAATGCATGTCCCTGACTGCAGTGCTCTTGGCTGGTCTGCTCAGTGTCCTGACAGGAGGCGGAGCTTGTTAGGACCCTGAGCAGCCCTCCAGAAGTCGCAAGAAGGCCACCACCCGCTCGAGTCAGTAGCACTGCAGTCAGGAGCATGCAGGCAATGGCCAAACTGTATTAGTTCCATCAGCACACTGCACCGCACGACACTGACTGGCGCCCCCTTGCACCCCCTCACCTGTACAGGCATGCACACTTATTATTTTATCTGTGTGGCTCCGCCCCTTTTCCCTGTGTAGCCCCGCTCCCTTTTCGGCTGGTCACTGGAGGAATGGAAGGGGAAGGTCTTCAAGCTGCCGACGCTGCTGCCTGTCATACAGTGACCAGCACAGCATCCGGCACTGCAGCAGCAGGGGGAATAGGGCGGCGCAGCACAGGGATGCAGAGCAGGGAGAGCGCCTCTCCAGCAAGGCGCCTACCTGCTTTGCATCCCTATGTTGAGCGGGTAGCACCGGGCCTGAATAAAATAAAATTACAATTTTCCTAAATGACAGGTGTTGCCCCATTATTGTGTGCAGTATTACATATGTGTGATTCTGCCCCCCCCCCCCTCCCCATCATTAACCATGTGTGGCTCTGACCCCCACATTACCTGCTCTGTGGCTTGATAACAAAGATGATTCGATGCATTGATGATTTTATTAGCTAATTAACCAGATTCTCAAGGAATATTTCAGTGAAACCCTGATCAAAATTAGTTTATTAGTTCTTGAATTTATCTCAAACATTCATACAAATGGATGATTTGCGTGCGTGCGTGATGTGTGTGTGTGTGTGTGTGTGTGTGTGTGTGTATTGTGTGATGTATGTCTGTAGCCAATTAACATGACAATAAAATGATTCATAATCTATGTTAATCCATAACTGCAAAATCTGTCATTTGTAGTCTTATAGCATTCTACTGATTAGCCACAAGATGTCCTTACACCGTATATATTTTTAAAAATTTGTTTGCTAATGAGCCAAATGAATATAATAGCAGGAAGATTCATAGCCTATGTCATTCAGAGGATCTCTAGGAACATTTCAGTGAAAACCCCTTCAAAATCGGTTCAGTATTTGTTGAGTTTATCCCGCACATACTTCATACATACAAAATATCTATCTATCGTATCGAGGATAGATCAGGGGAGGATAGGTAGATTTGAGTATCATCTGCGTACAGAAGATACTGAAATCCAAAAGAGCTGTTTAGTTTCCCAAGAGATGAGTGTCACGATCCGGGTTACTGGACGCCATTATCTACCTTTCAGGTGTCTCCTGAGGCTGGCTCAGCGTTCCAGGGCCGGGTCTCAGTCATGCTGCTGACATCCTCACTCCACATCTCCTCCCTGTCATTCCGCAGGCGCTATTACAGTGAGCCCATAAAGTTAAGAATGGCGTTTCCTGCCCTCAGCGGCCTCAGCCGCCATTTCTACACTTCCAGTGTTTAAACAAGTCTGCATGGCGTCTCCTGCCCGCTGGGGCTTCTGCCGCCATCACTGCGATTCAAATGTGCAAACAAGTCTGCATGGTGTCTCCTGTCCGCTGCGGCCTCTGCCGCCATCTCTGTGAATCAATAGTGCAAGTTGGCGTCTGCTGCTCTCCGCGGCCTCCGCCGCCATTGCTGTTATTCCTCACATGGTTCCACAAACAAACTTTCCCTCCAGATGCTAGTATGGGCGCAGCCATGTTAGTTTCAGTCACATGACACTTCTTCCACCAATCCGTTGTAGCACTGAACTCTGCCTGATTGATCAGCCAATCCCTGCACTGCTGCAGGTATAAAAGTCCTGTTCCTGAACCAGGAAGTTGTCAGTGCTTTGGTTGTTAAACCCTGTGTACCAGTCTCCCTGCTTTGTGGTTGTAAGCTCTTTTCAGGAATTCCAGCTCCTGTCTTCTACTCCACTAGAGACCCGCACCAGTTCAACATCCAGCGGTGCAGCCTGACTTCTCAACGTTCTAACATTGGGGGTAATTCTGAGTTGATCGCAGCAGGAACTTCGTTAGCAGTTGGGCAAAACCATGTGCACTGCATGGGAGGCAGATATAACATGTGCAGAGAGAGTTAGATTTGGGTGGGTTATATTTTTTCTGTGCAGGGTAAACACTGGCTGCTTTATTTTTACACGGCAATTTAGATTTCAGTTTGAACACACCCCACCCAAATCTAACTCTCTCTGCACATGTTATATCTGTCCCACCTGCAGTGCACATGGTTTTGCCTAACTACTAACAAATTTGCTGCTACGATCAGGTTTGAATTACCCCCCAAGACACTAACAAGATTATTATTAGCAAATGCGTGGTGATCAAATACTCTGATTCTTAAGACCCGCACACATTGGGCGACACATATGAATGATAACAATCTTTTTTAAAATATCTATTTTTCATATCGTTTAGTGTGTATGCCTGAACGATGAGCGTCGTTCTTGTTCAGGCATTATCTACCGAACATGCAGCTCATCTTTCACTATTTAATTGTGCTGCATCGGGAGTGTGGGGGATGACGTCACTGAACGACAGGGCCATAACTAGGTGTGTGCACAGTGTGCCTTATGTCCCTATTGGAAAATGAGGGTGGGGGGGCGCCAATTCTATTTTTGGCACAGGGCACCAAAAAGTCTAGTTACGGCTCTGCTGAACAATAACGTTCATCGATATCATTCAGTGTGTAAGCACCATACTTACCTACATTGTATTTCTCCTCTCCGGGAGAAGCCCGGAGAGGAGACGCTGCAGGTGTCTTCGGGGGGCGGGGCCAGACTGTGACATCACTAAGCCCCACCCCCTGCATCGGGAAATGCCGCGATTCGCGGGTCCGCGGGAAGGGCTAAAATGATGCGATTTGCGTCATTTTAACCCCTTCTCCACCCGACAGACCCGCAAATGCGGGAGGTTATCTCTCCATTCTGCTCGCATCACTAGGGTGCGAGCAGGATGCAGGAGACCTGCCCACTCTTCCGGGGGTGCGGGGGCTACCCCAAAAAACGGGAGCCTCCCGCAGCTTCCGGGAGAGTAGGTAAGTATGGTATGCACTGCGTGCAAGCGCATGGGGAGCCCATCAGTCCTGACCCCTTATAGAATTTGCTTACGCGTAGATACCATTTGCGTGGCCCTGTCCCATCCCATTGCACTGGGCTCATTATTAACAAGAAACGGCCCTGCCTCCCCCATTCACTGAGTCTTTCAACCTGCATTTCCCCTTCTTCGTTCTGTGTCTCTCAGCATCCTCCCCCCTCTGTTCACTGGTAGCCGCCCTCACCTGTGAACCAGCGGACAGCGAGGCCAGGCACCACTTCTACACAGTAGTCAGACAGGGCAGGGAGCGTGGCTGTGATGTAATGCCGGCGTTGTGCTCCCGGCAGCGCAGTAGTGAGTGACTGGCTTGCCAGCTGCGAATTCAATTGCGGCGCTGGCCGACAGCCAATCAGGAGCCACTGCTCCAGATTGGCTAGCGGCCAGCGTTACATTTGAAATTCCACTGCTGAGCATGTCACTCACTACCGGCCGCAGATGTAGTGTTGAACGGCCCACGTAGATTGTTTGCAAAATTGCTCAGTGTGTATGCTCAATATTGTTTCTCTGACGTCATAGTGGATGCTGGGGACTCCGTAAGGACCATGGGGATAGCGGCTCCGCAGGAGACTGGGCACAAAAGTAAAGCTTTAGAACTACCTGGTGTGCACTGGCTCCTCCCCCTATGACCCTCCTCCAAGCCTCAGTTAGATTTTTGTGCCCGAGCGAGAAGGGTGCACACTAGGTGGCTCTCCTGAGCTGCTTAGTGAAAAGTTTAGTTTTAGGTTCAGTGAGACCTGCTGGCAACAGGCTCACTGCATCGAGGGACTAAGGGGAGAAGAAGCGAACTCACCTGCGTGCAGAGTGGATTGGGCTTCTTAGGCTACTGGACATTAGCTCCAGAGGGACCGATCACAGGCCCAGCCATGGATAGGTCCCAGAGCCGCGCCGCCGGCCCCCTTACAGAGCCAGAAGACAGAAGAGGTCTGGAAAATCGGCGGCAGAAGACGTCCTGTCTTCAACAAGGTAGCGCACAGCACTGCAGCTGTGCGCCATTGCTCTCAGCACACTTCACACTCCGGTCACTGAGGGTGCAGGGCGCTGGGGGGGGCGCCCTGAGACGCAATAAAAACACCTTGGATGGCAAAAAAATGCATCACATATAGCTCCTGGGCTATATGGATGAATTTAACCCCTGCCAGAATACACAGAAAAACGGGAGATAGGCTCCGCCCCCTTCTCGGCGGCCTTATCTCCTCAGCACACTGGCGCCATTTTCCCTCACAGCTCCGTTGGAGGGAAGCTCCCTGGCTCTCCCCTGCAGTCACTACACTACAGAAAGGGTTAAAAAAGAGAGGGGGGCACTAATTACGCGCAGTATTAAAAATACAGCAGCTATAAGGGGAAAAACACTTATATAAGGTTATCCCTGTATATATATAGCGCTCTGGTGTGTGCTGGCAAACTCTCCCTCTGTCTCCCCAAAGGGCTAGTGGGGTCCTGTCCTCTATCAGAGCATTCCCTGTGTGTGTGCTGTGTGTCGGTACGTTTGTGTCGACATGTATGAGGAGAAAAATGATGTGGAGACGGAGCAGATTGCCTGTAATAGTGATGTCACCCCCTAGGGGGTCGACACCTGAGTGGATGAACTGTTGGAAGGAATTACGTGACAGTGTCAGCTCTGTATAAAAGACAGTGGTTGACATGAGACAGCCGGCTACTCAGCTTGTGCCTGTCCAGACGTCTCATAGGCCGTCAGGGGCTCTAAAGCGCCCGTTACCTCAGATGGCAGATATAGACGCCGACACGGATACTGACTCCAGTGTCGACGGTGAAGAGACAAATGTGACTTCCAGTAGGGCCACACGTTACATGATTGAGGCAATGAAAAATGTTTTACACATTTCTGATAATACGAGTACCACCAAAAAGGGGTATTATGTTCGGTGAGGAAAAAACTACCTGTAGTTTTCCTGAATCTGAGAAATTAAATGAGGTGTGTGATGATGCGTGGGTTTCCCCCGATAACAACTGATAATTGCTAAAATGTTATTGGCATTATATCCTTTCCCGCCAGAGGTTAGGGTGCGTTGGGAAACACCCCCTAGGGTGGATAAAGCGCTCACACGCTTGTAAGAACAAGGGCTCTACCCTCTCCTGAGATGGCCGCCCTTAAGGATCCTGCTGATAGAAAGCAGGAGGGTATCCTAAAATGTATTTACACACATACTGGTGTTATACTGCGACCAGCAATCGCCTCAGCCTGGATGTGCAGTGCTGGGTTGGCATGGTCGGATTCCCTGACTGAAAATATTGATACCCTAGATAGGGACAGTATATTATTGCCTATAGAGCATTTAAAAGATGCATTTCTATATATGCGTGATGCACAGCGGAATATTTGCCGACTGGCATCAAGTCTAAGTGCGTTGTCCATTTCTGCCAGTAGATGGTTATGGACACGACAGTGGTCAGGTGATGCGGATTCCAAACGGCATTTGGAAGTATTGCCTTATTAAGGGAGTTATTTGGGGTCGGTCTTTCAGATCTGGTGGCCACGGCAACAGCTGGGAAATCCACGTTTGTACCCCAGGTCGCCTCTCAACATAAGAAGACGCCGTATTATCAGGCGCAGTCTTTTCGTGGGCAAGCGGGCAAAAGGTTCCTCATTTCTGCCCCGTGACAGAGGGAGAGGAAAAAGGCTGCAGAAATCAGCCAGTTCCCAGGAACAGAAGCCCTCTCCCGCCGCTGCCAAGCCCTCAGTATGACGCTGGGGCTTTACAAGCAGAATCAGGCACGGTGGGGGCCCGTCTCAATGAATTTCAGCGCACAGTGGGCTCACTCGCAAGTAGACCCCTGAATCCTTCAGGTGATATCTCAGGGGTACAAATTGGAATTCGAGACGTCTCCCCCTCGCCGTTTCCTAAAGTCGGCTTTACCGATGTCTCCTTCTGACAGGGAGGCAGTTTTGGAAGCCATTCACAAGCTGTATTCCCAGCAGGTGATAATCAAGGTACCCCTCCTGCAACAGGGAACGGGGTATTATTCCACACTGTTGTGGTACCGAAGCCGGACGGCTCGGTGAGACCGATTCTAAATCTAAAATCTTGAACACTTACATACGGAGGTTCAAATTCAAGATTGAGTCACTCAGAGCAGTGATTGCGAACCTGGAAGGAGGGGACTACATGATGTCTCGGGACATCAAGGATGCTTACTTTCATGTCCCAATTTACCCTTCTCACCAAGGGTACCTCAGGTTTATGGTACAGAACTGTCACTATCAGTTTCAGACGCTGCCGTATGGATGGTCCACGGCACCCCGGGTCTTTACCAATGTAATGGCCGAAATGATGATACTCCTTCGAAGGAAGGGAGTTTTAGTTATCCCTTACTTGGACGATTCCCTGATAAGGGTAAGATCCAGGGAACAGTTGGAGGTCGGTGTAGCACTATCTCAGGTAGTGTTGCGGCAGCGCGATGGGATTCTCAATATTCCAAAATCGCAGCTGATTCCGACGACTCGTCTTCTGTTCCTAGGGATGATCCTGGACACAGTCCAGAAAAAGGTGTTTCTCCGAGCTAGTCGGGAACCTTCTATAACCGAGCCAAGTCTCAGTACATCAATGAAATGGTTCTGGGAAAAATGGTGGCTTCCTACGAAGCAATCTCATTCGGCAGATTCCACGCAAGAACTTTCCAGTGGGACCTGCTGGACAAATGGTCCGGGTCGCATCTTCAGATGCATCAGCGGATAACCCTGTCACCAAGCACAAGGGTGTCTCTCCTGTGGTGGTTGCAGAGTGCTCATCTTCTAGAGGGCCGCACATTCAGGACTGGGTCCTGGTGACCACGGACATAAATATACTGAAGCTAAGGGTAATTTACAATGCTCTAAGCTCAGCAAGACCTCTGCTTCAAGGTCACCCGGAGTTGATCCATTGGGACAACATCACGGCAGTCACCCACGTAAACAGACAGGGTGACACAAGAAGCAGGGGGGCAATGGCAGAAGCTGCAAGGATTCTTCGCTGGGCGGAAAATCATGTGATAGCACTGTCAGCAGTATTCATTCCGGGAGTGGACAACTGGGAAGCAGACTTCCTCAGCAGACACGACCTCCACCCGGGAGAGTGGGGACTTCACCCAGAAGTCTTCCACATGTTTATAAAACTCGACAAGTATTGCGCCAGGTCAAGGGACCCTCAGGCAATAGCTGTAGACGCTCTGGTAACACAGTGGGTGTACCAGTCAGTGTATGTGTTCCCTCCTCTGCCTCTCATACCCAAGGTACTGAGAATTATAAGATGGAGAGGAGTAAGCACTATATTCATGGCTCCGGATTGGCCAAGAAGGACTTGGTAACCGGAACTTCAAGAGATGCTCACGGAGGATCCGTGGCCTCTACCTCTAAGAAGGGACCTGCTCCAGCAAGGACCCTGTCTGTTCCAAGACTTACCGCGGCTGCATTTGACGGCATGGCGGTTGAACGCCGGATCCTGGAGGAGAAAGGCATTCCGGATGAAGTCATTCCTATCCTGGTCAAAGCCAGGAAAGATATAACCGCAAAACATTATCACCGCATTTGGCGAAAATATGTTGCGTGGTGCGAGGCCAGTAAGGCCCCGACGGAGGAATTTTCAACTAGGTCGATTCCTACATTTCCTGCAAACAGGAGTGTCTATGGGCCTGAAATGGGGGTCCATTAAGGTTCAAATTTCGGCCTTGTCAATTTTCTTCCAAAAAGAACTAGCTTCAGTCCCTGAAGTTCAGACGTTTGTGAAAGGGGTACTGTATATACAGCCTCCTTTTGTGCCTCCAGTGGCACCTTGGGATCTAAATGTAGTTTTTGGGTTCCAAAAGTCACATTGGTTTGAACCACTTAAATATGTGGAGTTAAAATATCTCACATGGAAAGTGGTCATGCTGTTGGCCCTGGCCTGGGCCAGGTGCGTGTCAGAATTGGCGGCTTTATCCTGTAAAAGCCCTCATCTGATTTTCCATTGGGACAGGGCGGAATTGAGGACTCGTCCTCAGTTTCTCCCTAAGGTGGTTTTCAGCGTTTCACCTGAATCAACCTATTGCGGTGCCTGCGGCTACTAGGGACTTGGAGGACTCCAAGTTGCTAGACGTTGTCAGAGCCCTGGAAATATAGGTTTCCAGGACGGCTGGAGTCAGAAAATCTGACTCGTTGTTTATTCTGTATGCACCCAACAAGCTGGGTGCACCTGCTTCTAAGCAGACTATTGCTCGTTGGATTTGTAGTACAATTCAGCTTGCACATTCTGTGGCAGGCCTGCCACAGCCAAAATCTGTAAAAGCCCATTCCACAAGGAAGGTGGGCTCATCTTGGGCGGCTGCCTGAGGGGTCTCGGCTTTACAACTTTGCCGAGCAGCTACTTGGTCAGGAGCAAATACGTTTGTAAAATTCTACAAAATTGATATCCTGGCTGAGGAGGACCTGGAGTTCTCTCATTTGGTGCTGCAGAGTCATCCGCACTCTCCCGCCCGTTTGGGAGCTTTGGTATAATCCCCATGGTCCTTACGGAGTCCCCAGCATCCACTAGGACGTCAGAGAAAATAAGAATTTACTTACCGATAATTCTATTTCTCGTAGTCCGTAGTGGATGCTGGGCGCCCATCCCAAGTGCGGATTGTCTGCAATACTGGTACATAGTTATTGTTACCAAAAAATCGGGTTATTGCTGTAGTGAGCCATCTTTTCTAGAGGCTCCTCTGTTATCATGCTGTTAACTGGGTTTAGATCACAAGTTATATGGTGTGATTGGTGTGGCTGGTATGAGTCTTACCCGGGATTCAAAATCCTTCCTTATTGTGTACGCTCGTCCGGGCACAGTATCCTAACTGAGGCTTGGAGGAGGGTCATAGGGGGAGGAGCCAGTGCACACCAGGTAGTTCTAAAGCTTTACTTTTGTGCCCAGTCTCCTGCGGAGCCGCTATCCCCATGGTCCTTACGGAGTCCCCAGCATCCACTACGGACTACGAGAAATAGAATTATCGGTAAGTAAATTCTTATTTTTTCCAGGAGATAAAGGGAAATATCGAGCAACATCGCATTGTTTGCACGTTGTCTAATATGTACCCAAATTTAGAAGTGTAGGTGGTATTGGAGCTCTAAACACTTAATGAAATATTTAAAAAAAAACAAAAAAAAAACGGTGGGTTTTACCACACAGGATCACTCCTAGCCCTATTAACCCTCTAGGGTGAGTAGGAATGCTTAGGATTGCATAAGGAGATAGAAATACAAATGAATAACCAAATTCCTTTCATATGATGGCTGATGTTACGTCAGCAAAATCAATAATACAGGGTGGTCTCTAGCTGTTTATGCTAATATACTAAATTACTCTTATAATCTTACTGGATTTCTATATTTTACTAGGAATTCTGGGGCAGCTGTATTAACCTGGAGATGGCATAAGGAAGTGATAAACCAGTGATCAGTGCAAGGTGATAAATGCACCAGCCAATCGGCTCCAATATGTAAATTAACAGGAGCTGATTGGCTGGTGGGGCTGTGGTGGAGTGTTAATGCCACTGTCAATTTGGATAAACAGGACCAGCATGCTTAAATGAACATGCACACTCCACCAGCTATTACACCCAGGTGCAGGTAGCACTCTTTTCTCCTTTAGCCCTCTCTCATTTCTGAATTGCGGCGTGACACCCTGCAACGTCAGCTGATATCAGGGTGTTAGCTATGCTCTAACAGTAACAGCACTTTCCTTCATACCAGCAGAGGTCCGGCTATACTCTCATCCACCCTCTGCTGATTTAACAGGCGATCAAGAGGGTGAGAAAGCAGATATCAGCAGGGACAAGATCTGCTGGACTATTCTCTTTTTTCTATTATAGTTAAGAGTGACCCCCAGTATAGAGTCTTCTTTTTCCCTCACACCAAAGTTCTTAATGAAATATGTAAGTTCATGCAAAAGCAACTGCTATGTATTATTGAATAAGTAGGCCTTCTTTCACCCATATAACCCCAGGGTAGAACTCACTTTGTAAAGGGCCATACTGACGGGGGAGATTTCCCCAGAGATGTGTGCTGAGCGGTCTAGCACAGACCGCTCAGCACAGCGCGATGTGCTGAGCGAAAAGGGGACGGACACGGGGGGCCGCTTATTTCACCCAGTGGTGAAATTAGCGACCTGCTAGATTGTGCCAATCTAGCACCAGCGATAGCAACGCGCGGGACCGTGCATCGATGTCACTGGCACCCCTACACACGGAGCGATGTTCTAAGCAATCTAGTCAGATTACTTAGAAATTAGCTGAACATCGCTCCGTGTGTACCCCCCTTTGTTCTTGTAGGACACAAGACACATGACTCAAAGGCTTAGCAAACAGACCCTTGAGTTTTCAACTAGTTCAGCAACACTCTACATCTTTGTGTGTCTGAATGGCCACCTCCCAGTAACTGCCCAAATTTACAAGACATTTTGGATACTGTGCTTCTCATTCTGTACTGGTGTGTTCAAACCATGGGAACACTTAAATTTCATCTCTTAATCTAAAAATACTACAGTATCTTGCAACTAAAGAATGGTGTGCAAATCAGATAAATAAAAAGATCCAAATTCACAAGTGAAACAATAAGGACTTCCAGGATTTAACTTAGCAAACAATAACAGATAGCTATTACTAGGCAATTGGTTTATAAAACTAGTTTCAGAAGCATTGAGACAAAGAATAATAATTATTCCCCCCCCCCCCCTCAAAACACAATTTGTAGTATGTTTCAGTTTGTTTTTTGTTATTTTCTGGATCAGGGGCCTAATTCAGATTTGATCACAGCAGCAAATGTTAGCTAATGGGCAAAACCACGTGCACTTCAGAGTGGGCAGATATAACATGTGCAGAGAGAGTTAAGGGGGGTACTGACGGGAGAGATGTGTTCTGAGCGATCTTAACACAGACCGCTCAGCACACATCTCTCCCTCCGCTCAGCACAGCGCGATGTGCTGAGCGGACGGGGGGCCGCTCACTTCACACAACAGTGAAGTGAGCGACCCGCTAGATTGAGCCTGCATGCAGCTCAATCTAGCACTGGCGATAGCGATGCGTGGGGCCGCGCATCGCTTTCGCTTGGGGGCAGACACACGACAGATCTGTGCTTAAAATCTAAGCAATCTATTAAGATTGCTTAGATTTTAAACACGGATCTCTCCGTGTGTACCCCCTTTTAGATTTGGGTGGGGTGTGTTCAATCTGTAAATCTAAATTGCAGTGTAAAAATAAAGCAACCAGTATTTACCCTGCACAGAAACAAAAAAACCCACCCAAATCTAACTCTCTCTGCACGTTATATCTGCCCCCCTGCAGTGCACATAGTTTTGCCCATTAGTTAACAAATTTGCTGCTGCGATCAGATCTGAATTAGGCCCCAGGTTAGGTTTTTGATGAAAAGGTTGGACTTCAACATTTTAGTCCAATTAAATTTTATTCTTACAAAAGTTATACAATAGTATTTTATATGAACATGAAGAAGGCATGTTCTGCCTGCCTTACAAATTCTATGTTTAAACCAGTTCTACAGTTTCAGCCTCACCCAACTGACTGCAGTCACAAAGCGAGTTGTGCTGTTCCCTGTATACACCTTAAAAGTCTTTTGTGTAACGTACATGTAGAATGTGAATAAAAGTCTGCGTCAGAACACATGGCTATCAGCAGGGAGAATTAGGTGCGACAACCTTTCAAAGAAACAGGTCAGCCCTCAGCAACGTGCATCTCCAGTTATGGCTGGAGCTGGTGATTGTATGTATGTATGTATGTATGTATGTATGTATGTATGTATGTATGTATATCAATATTTTGTAAAATATGTTGCCAAACAAAGGTTTGTAATAGATAATGCAATTACCATACTTTGTAGAAAATATATATATTTTTTGCTAGAGTACCAAATTACTTTAAAGTTTCAGCATAGAGCAAATAAAGTTCCTTCATAAAATTATAGTACGTAAAACAATGAAAAATAAATAAATAAAAATTTGATAGATGTTTCCAGTGAAAGATGGACACTGTCCTGAGAAAACTGGCTAACTAACTTATTTTCCAGATTGAAAAGTAGTCTAAGCTAAATCATCTTCTGTCCATATCTATAATGTCCACACGTGAATTAATGTTGAGGTCTTTCCCTTAAAGTAGACTTAAAGCCAAAAAATTACGTTGTAGAAAGGGAGGCTCTGAAGAGTCTTGGCTTCCAGTACTTTAGTCCATAACTAGAAGCGGGATTTTAATATATCTATCTTTATAATTTCTTATTTTTTATGTGCGAGAAGTATACAGGAGGCACATCTGAAACATATCTGATATTCTACTGATCATGTAATGGCATACAGAAGCACCTTATTGCTGAACATCTAAAAGAAACTTGACGTTTGCACCAGAATTTACAAATATTCATGACCTCTACATTATTTTATGTTCCTCTCCCGCCCACACCCCCAATTCTGTTACAAAACACAATTCTTACTTTATTTTAATTTTATTTATTTTTTTAAATAAAATGGAGGAAGCAACTTTAGGTTTCTTTAAAAAGCCAAACATGGACAGGCAGTGAATATAAAGTTGATGGATTCATTTACATAGTAAATTTCACAATATATAAATTTGAGCTGAGGGGTAATTGAAGTTTTGTACATTGCTGAATTAAATAATTCAAAAGCACACAACTCCTATCATAGAACTATTCTATATACAAAGACTTAAGTTCCATAACTTAAGTATATTAGGGAATAAAATTGCCTTTAACAAAAAAGGACAACTTAAAGAGTAAAACATAAAAATAAGTTCTGGAATCAGAGTGAAATGTCCATTCCTCATGTACAGACTGAACCGGTGAGAATAATGTAAGATCATACAAAAAAAAAAAATTGTCTTGTCGTGCCACTATAATCATTAGATGTCAACACGTTAAACCCCCCCCCCCCCAAAAAAAAAAAAAAAACCCACACACACACACAGCACAAACTTGTTAGCAGGAGCCCCATGAAAACATGACAGCCGTTCCTTATTGACCTGTATGCTACATGCTGAAGGGTGGATATTGTGATGTTTTGTACAGTGACTCAACGTGCTGGTTCAGGAGACTGTTCTCTTCCAAAAAAAAAAAAAAAATGTTCTAAGTGAAAAACAGCCAAATGTAGATCAGGCTTTGTGGAAAAGTGGTCCTTATCTTGTGATCAACATATCAGTGTTTAGATACCTAGGAGGCTATCAAGAACTGAAAAGGGAAAATTATAGCAAGTGGTGCAGATCCCATAATGAGAAACATGCCACCATGTGTATGTCTCATTACACAACATGTAGAGTGAATGCAGTGAGTGTTACAGATGAATGACTGGCAGGCCCTAACAGGTGATAGCCACCCAGTATGGAACAAATCTCTATTCTGATTGAATAGCCAGGTAGCCAATGGAGACATATGCTTGTAATTCTACAATTTGTATATATGTTAAAATCTTCAATAACTAGGCACCAATAGCTATATGGGAGGAGGATACTGTGGGTTTTCAGAAAGAACGAACATCGGCATTAATAAAGTATGCTGGATGCCACCAATTCGTTGCCTCTGAGGTGGACATACAACACTTTAGAACAATCATAAAAAAAAAAAAAAAAAAAAAACAAGCCAGTATATGAAGATAAATAATAATAAATCAGTTTGCTGCACAGAACGGTATTTAGAAGGGGTCATCGTCAGTCTCTGGGGCAGTATTCCAGAAAAGGGTGGGGTCACCAAGAGGCAAAAGATCACAGGACTGGTGCATGTCGACGACATTAAGGAGCTGAGGAAAAAGTTCAGAGGTAAAAGTGTCCTCCCAAACCTGGTCAGAGTTCAAAGGAGAGGACATGTCACTAAAGGGAGAAGTGCAGCCCTCATACCCAGAGTCACTGCCTGTGTCCTGCAGGTTTGCTGGTTTCTCTGGATTATTTTGGGAACAGGACAAGAAGCTCTGCATTCCAAGTACATGGGGGACTTCATCTTCTTGGACATCTTGCTTCACACAGATGGGGGCAACAACACATGTAGGGCTAAAAGATGCTTCCTCCGTTTTAATTTCTAGCTCAGAATCTTCCTCTGAGCAAAGGGGTTTTGTGTAGACATGGTCGAATCGGATTAATTCATTAATGGCCTCCAGCTTGATTGATGTGGTCCCCACAGGAGAAGATGGGGTGGTGGGTACGGAATCGGATTCAGCTCTTTTAACCTCTTCTTGCTGGTTCCAGGGCAACTCTCCTTCATAGGTAAGCAACATGTCTGAGTCCAGACTTTCCAGTAAGCCCAGCAAGATATCAGACTGTAAAACAATGACATATGTACATATAATTTAAGGGTCATTCTTTAAGTCAAAGAAACATGCAGATTTACAGTCAAATGGTCAACGTGCAAATGATATCTGGCCTATAGATCAACAATGAAAGGTCATTAGGTTGGTCACTAATGGCTGACATGCATTCGGTCGACAGGTTCAAATTGTCAGAGGTTTTTTTAGGTTTTAGCATTTTGATTAACTTTTTTACATAGCATCCACGTGGACTAAGATTATGAATAGTAACCTGTGCCTAGCAGAGTGAGGCAGGGCCGGATCTAGGGGTGGGGGGGGGGGCCCTAACACAGTCATAGCCACACCCACTTTTGAGCAGAAGAGAGCTGGCAGAACGATGGGCTGCAGCTTATACCACAGCAGCACAGAGGAGCCAGGAGAGCAAGGGTTACAGAGCATTTGCCCCTCACTTGCTGGTGTGTGGGTACTAGGGCTAATAAATACAATTACCCCATAGCACAGTCACATGTACATAGAACAATCACAAAGCTCTATCTCAGTCTCACTCAAAAAGTTCAGTCAGAATTGAGAGAGGAGGAGTTAAGATTGCAGATGGGAGGAGTTGGGACTGTAGAGGGAGGAGTTAAGATCAAACAGTAAACCGCCCCCCTTAAAGAAAAGTCTAGATCAGTCCCTGGAGCGAGGCCCCTTTGTGTGAAGCATGGTGAGTGAAGTGGTACACTAATTGGTGTTCCACGTGCTTTGGCAGCAAAAACACAAAATAAAAAACCTTAAAAATGTTGTGTCGACCTTTTGACCCTGTCGACTTTTAATGTCAAATTAATGACCCTGTCAACCTAATACATATTGACCTAATGGGTGGTATTCATGTGACCGCCGGTCTGCTGACTGACAGTCACATGACCTCCTCCACCATCCCGCCGGCTCAGTATCCCGATGGTCGGCATGCCGACCAGCAGGGACTATTTCCACTCGTGGGTGTCCACGACACCCATAGAGTGGGAATAGAACCCGTGGCGACCGCAGGTCGCCACCGAGCCCGCAAGGGGCTTGCTGCACTCGCCCCTCCCCGCCGGGATCCCGGCGTCGGTATGCTGCTGGGATCCCGGCGTCGGTAAGCTGACCGGCGGTCAGCCATACTACACCCGACCTAATAACTGTAGACCTTTTGCTTGTAGATCTAATGACCCACACCTGTGCAAACTGGGCAAGAGTGATCATGTAAATTCAGAATCTGAAAACAATGTTTAATTGTTAAGCATAAAATGGATTGTTCTCAAATGAGTAAGCAGATACAGACAAGCTACAAGCTGGAAAAGGACATTCTAATGTGTTTTCTTTGGCAATATCTCAATAGTCCAACATTATCTAGCTTTTTAAAGGTCATGTCATTGTTTTTAGTTGGAGATTATTTGATGTTCTAAAGGTTTAATTGTTTTAGGTTTCTTACTGATTTAACAGTCTGTTTGATTTTCCAGCTTTGCTAATTTATATGCACCCTGCCACCAAAATATCCAGCTAACAAAAGCTCCAGAGGAGAGATCAGCTGGATGGTGACCACGGCTAAGGGCTGCTAATGTCATCAGAGTGAGGTGTAGATAGACACACCCAGCACAGACAGTTGCATTTATGCAGATAACACACATACTGCAATTAATAGAACCCTAGAACATTTTATGTAAACAGTGTGTTCTTCCCTAGGCTTCCGAGACAAAAGTTGCCGTTTACAATACTGAAGAAATTATTCACAAGAGATTTCACCTTATTGTTTAGCCTACACCACGAAGCAGGGAGATACCAAGCTGTAGCAGTGGCCTATGTGCCTAGCTCCTTGATTGAGGCCAGCTTAATGTTCCATCTGAGCACTTACCTCACAGTCTGAAGTATCAGGGCTGTCAGGATCCATGTAGACACTGTCAGGTTCGGGGACTTCTGGGCCTGCTCCTGCTGCAGAGGGGCACATAGTCTGAGTGCTGCGGACTCAGCGGACCCGGTCACCGTCCTGACTTCATCTTCTCTGGACTGAATCAGAACCTACAGACAATAGAGATTAGAGAGTCACTTAAAGTGGTAAAGCAGGAATCAGAGAGACCATAATCTACAAGGCTCTAGCATTAGTATATATAGTTTTCAAAGTTCATGCAACTTACAAGCTAGTAGCTCATTCTAAAATGAGAAGAGGATACTAGAGAGCCTGTAATTACATTTCCACGTACAGCTGAGAATGTCATAACAGCTTGTGACTGCAGAAAAAACACCATCCTCTCCCAGCAAAGTGCTCTGGCAGTTGTAAGCTCTCAAATAAGTAAGGGAAAGTTGGGCATTATTTTCACTATATTTATATATCAACCACACACTCTGCAGTGTTATGGCCAAGGGCCTTTACATTATGCAAAAAAATATAAAATAATGTCTTGCATTGAGTATTCCTTCCTCACACCTTATAGTCTATGCAAAGCTAGAAAATGACAAGCTGACTCAGATGATTAAGTCCCTAACCGAGACATACCCTTCCTGCAAACACACGGAAGTAAATAGAATCCAAGCTAACAGCTTGTGTGACAGGGGAGGGGTAAGCAAATAAAGCACATTATTGCCTGGAGCCTGTCCTCAAATCATTGCATGATAAAATGTTAATTCTATTCCATCACTCGGCTTCCTGACCATAAACCATTTAGAAACGAGGTTGATGTACCAGCAGAAATTAGATGCTTTATCCAAGAAAAGTAAATCATTCCTGTGTAAACTAAATACATTTAGTGTGGCAGTGGGACTCTGGGAACATATTCTTTATTGTAGATCACCCAGATGTGTCCTCATTCATCATAGCTGCAGTTGCACCAAACAGCAATGTCCCATGCGACTCTAGTGTTGGGCGTCTTTGTCACAATGTGTTGCAACGCGGATGTAACAGGAGTCTGACAGTTAATGTTATGACACTTGTACATCTGTGTAACAGTCTCTGAAACTGTATATGAAGTGCTGCAATGCAACAACCGCAGCTTTTTTCCTATGACAAGTTCCGTTGTGCTACCTAGTTGCATCGTGACTTAAGGATCTACTCAGACCCAAATGCAGCCGTGCATCTGTACGCAGTGACTGCATGTACAGAGTCTGCGCACCAACCATAGTTAGGGACTCATCACCTTGTTTAAGTACAGTGGCGGCCGTTGTGGGGCGGCATTGTGGTGGCGTGTTGGGCAAGACGGGGTGTCAGGAGCGTTTTCGGGCGGCTGCATGACGTCACACGCAGCCATGTATGGTGCACCTGCTCTCTTGTTCCTATATGGAAGCTAGATGTATGAGGATGCAGCTGTAGTTTAAAGAAGTCCTGCTGACTCATCTATACACCCTGTGCTGTCCTGCCGTAGACAAGCAGAACACACCTAGCGTACAGGACACAAGAACACTCATAAGCTGTCCGAACGGAGTGTCGCACACTAAACATTTTTTAGCAAACCTAGCAGCATTCCTAGCCAACAGTATTATTCTGTTTAATAGAACATTATTTGGTTCCAAGCTCATGAGTTGCTGGTGCATTTTGTTTGTGCTCTACAGTTACAGTGACTCTGCAGTTAGAGTTTTGGTTCATAGTGAGGCTCAAGGGGCTCACCTCAACCTCTTCTTCCTCTTTCACCTCCAGGGCATCAAGGCCCAGTCTCTGACGTAGTTCTTGGTTTTCGGTCAACAGACCATGTGACTTTTCTCGTAAAACCTCGTTTTCAATTAAGAGTTTTTCATTCTGGAAGGGAACATTGGAATGATTACATTTTTGGTGTAAAATAAAAGGAGGATTTTTTTGTCTGCTTAAAGAAATTACGATGTTAATGCAATACAGTATTATTAAAAAACTTCAAAATATCTAATCTAAATTCACCTAAATGTGATAACATATAATTGGGATACAGCCTTTGCCTTAAGAGAACTATCAATAGCAAAACTTGAGCCAAGTCTGTCTTTCAGCCAATACAGTGTCAGGAAATGAGCAGAAATCTCAGATATTAGCTAATTCCAGAGTGGGGTGTATACATTAAGAAACAGTAGTATTGGCATAGGGAAGGACTGGCAAATCAAAAGATTAAACAAACATTATGCTGTATAGAACGGTATTCCTACAAATTAATTGTTTGTCCTTATGCTTTCTTGCCTTTCAATTGTTTCCCATGCCTATTCTCATGTCTGCAATATGTTTTTATATGATCCTTGTCCTGTTGATGTGTGAACTTTTTCTAGGTTTGTAATTTTCCTGCCAATAAAATTGTTCCCCCCCCCCCCCCCCCCCCCCCCCACACTGTTTTCCTATAGGGGGGGGGGAATCCACCATACAGTACCGAAGAACTGCCCGTCTCCGCTCTGGCTAGTGGCACAAAGAAAAATACTTTTACTAGGCAGTAGTGCTTTATGCAATAAGAGACACCACATTGCATTTTCTAGGATTAAACGTTGAGATTGTGCAGTTATACCTCCAATTCGAGATCCAAAACTTGCTGCTCAAGTTCACTCATTCTGGCTTTTTTTCGGTCCCTCGCCGTTTGGGCAGCCACTCTGTTTTTTAATTTCCTAATTAAGAGAAAAATTGAAAAAAAAAAATGAAAATCAACCCTCTAACCAGCACAAGTCTGTACTGGAATCAGGACAACCAGTACACATCAAGTTTCAGGTCTAAGCTTGTAGTAGCATGTAGTGAGAGCAAACAGGGATTTCTAGAACACCAGGAAAAGAAAGAGAATCCTTATAAATTCTCACACACGAGGTGTAACCCCCGTGGAAAGCCAGCAGCAAGTTCTTTCTAATCCAGGAAGAGACCATAATTACAGAATGTTGCATCAGCTAAATTATGCTGCTGAGTAAGACAAACAGATGTCCTATTTCCTCGTCATGTCCTGAGGTTTTATGAAGAAGGCAAAAAAATAAAAATTGTTGGCCTAGTTCTTAAAACAAAGTTCATGGGAGATTTAGACTGATAGTTTTATCCTATTCTACCCTCCTTTCATAAGCCTAAAGGGCCCTACACACTGGATGACATTTTAGAAAGATATATCCATCGTTCAGTGTGGAGGCACAGACGATAAACGGTGCACGTACCCGCAGTCGTTCATCGTTGGTCTATCATCATTTATCATCGCAAGGCAATTTGGACAATATTGATGTTTGTAATGTCAAATTGTTCAGTGTGTAGGCAAAAAATCGTAACTGAAAAATAGTTCATATCGCCAAGTTTTAGGGACCTTTAGATTCTAGAGGGTATAATAACTAATGTGCAGGTTTGTAGAAGTGTCGAAGTTGCCCATAGCAACCAGGTTCTAGCTATTAACTTCTAGAAGGTGCTCTAAATATACAAGACTAGTAGTGGTGGATCGAAAGCGACAAGATTTTTCTTTAACGACGCTTCAAAAAAATAAAAATAAAATAAAAAAAGAAGGCAAATGTAACAAACCAGCAAGTAAAATCTGATTGGTTGCTATGGGCAACATCTCCACTTCTATAAACCAGTACTTTAGTAAATATACCCCCAGGAGTCTGGTTAGAGCAACATACACACAAGCTTGTTAAAATCATGGCATATGGAGAACAGTACAACATTTGCAAACACTATATAATTTTCCTAAAGTAGTCACAAGCTTCAGTATGAATGTAACCAATCTCCCCTTAAGTCTGGGGTGGGTGGGCATGAATGCTGAAATGAATAAATAATAATCTGATATATGTAATCAAGTGTAAAGGTCCCCATCCACTACTCAGATTTGGGCAGTTTTCTTCAGATTTCGATGCATCTGACCGTCATATCTGAAGAAAAGTGTCACATTGGATGGCTCTTCCGATCCAATGCTCACTCCCGTGTCAGATATGTCTGAACTACAGATCTCTGAGGCTGCCCCAACTATTTATCTGAATCTGAAGAAAACAGGTGCACATCGGAGTGTTTTTTTTACTTCAGATGTATCTGATCAGATTCATCTGAAGCGTCACTTGACTGGCATCTCCCTGGCCACTCCCACCCACCAAGAGGGGGAACAGCGGCAGCAGCAGCATCAGATGAATCGCATGTAGCATGTGTGCATCAGATATACCTGATGCGATCTGGCACATGATATATTGCATCAGATATATCTGAAGTGAAAGCAATGCAAATTAAAGCCAGGGTCTGATCCGATTCCCGGGACGCTCCCGGGAGAGTTCAAGAGAAATCTGATGCTATCTGCAGTTCAGACAAGTCTGAGTAGTGGATGGCCACCTTAACCTTTTCTAAACACTACGTGCTAGAAATACAGTGAAGACGCATTAGTAGGATGTTTGCAGTTAAACCACTGAGCATATGGCCAGCTTTCATTTTTTTATTGTTGTGGGATTAATGAATTGTCCAGTTAGTAACATGTAGTGGCCTACAGAACATATTATTGGGGCAGATGGATTACCCTAGAGAAGACATAAGGAAGTGATAAACCAGTGATAAGTGCAAGGTGATAAAAAGCACCAACCAATCAGCTCCAATATGTAAATTAACAGTTAATACATCTGCACTTTTAAACATGAGGATTCCATTTAGTATATTAGGGCCAAATGGGCATATACCGTATGTCAATACAGCTTTGTAACAGAGTTTTAGGTTTTATAAGGTCCAGCAATGCTTGGCATACTGAAGTGTAATACAGTTCAGAGAGATTACTCTAATTAACAGATACCACAATGCAGCCTTTGACCTGCACCCAGGGCAAGCCTTGATTTGGAGGCAGTGTTCACCTCTACCACTTAGAAGAACTGCCTGCTTGTTCATCCACTGTGGCAGGTGGGGTAGCATCATTGACGCCTAATAATGAGAGTCACATTACCGATGTAGCACACTCTAGGCAACCCCATTGGTTTTCTAAATGTTAGCATTGACTGCGACTAGGGGGACATTTTACTAAGCAGTGATAAGAGCAAAGACGTGAGCCAGTGGAGAAATTGCCCCATCAACCAATCAGCTGGTCTGTATCATTATATAGTATGCAATATATAGACGTTACTTCAGTGCAGATTGGTTGCCATGGGTAACTTCTCCACTGGCTCACTTCTCCGCTCTTATCACTGCTTAGTAAAATGTCCCCCTATGGCTTATATGCGCACAATTCAAACTCCATTTTGTGTTAGCCATGTGTATGATTCAATCACTAGATGATGCAGACTAAAGGCATCTTGGTGCAGTCCCTAGTAGTGGGACAGTGCTGCTACTGGATGTACACTTGCAATGGACTGACTTTTGTGAAATCACTGACCTCACCCATTATTAGTGCATTTTTAAAAGATTTGCAGAAGCACCTACAAGAGAAGCATTTCTGTGGCTCAAAGCAGAGACATTTGTTAATCACATTCTGCTTAATTACAGAGAGAGTATTAACAAAAGAAAATGTAAATTATCTAGATTTTTATAGCAGCTCACTGAACATGTTATAAGTACTGGCGTCTAGATACCACAGGCAGATAATAAGGAATGCGAGCAAAGTACACAGATGAGGTCACATGCTTTCCTGGTCATAAGGAAACAGATATAATCAGCCTGCACATTTCTGTGTAAAACCTAAAAAAAGCTAATTTCCTCTTTCTACAGATAACTGGCTCAGTTCTGTTACTAGGACACGTATTCTCAGGTCGCAAGATACGCTATGCCCCCACCATGATGGCACTTGGAAGTTCGCCCTCAGGGGGATTAAAGAAGAGTGACAAGGCAGAAGTGGCACACGCTTGGCATGGTTGTGGGCATTCAATGCTCATTTGGGTTGTAATCACTAGTACAAAAACGCAGAAATCCAATACTTTTATTATAGGATCCAGCAATGCAGAAACCAGAAACAAAACCGACACTTACAATAAACCTCAATAGGAACATAGGCTGTCCTAATTAAAAGGGAACTTCCAAAGTAGATAATTCTTACTGAACACTTGTAATTAGTATAATTTTCAACGTCCAGCAAGTGAAATTATTCAAGGTTTCTTAATACAGATTCCCCACATTGCTCCATGACACATATTACATGGGAGTGTCATCATGCTGCCTAAACTTCACACATTGCGCAAGCTGGAAGGAAGTGCCGGGGACAGGAGAGGGGCATAAACACATTTATTCAGCATTTCCAGTGACGTCAGAGCAGCTCCTTGACTTGCCACGCAGGCAGCATCCACTCATCCTTCCACCCACAGCAGGCTCTCACTGCAATATGATTGCCGGAATACAGGGGGGAGACTGTGCACAACATGCCAGATGCGGGGAACTAGGGAGGGACTGCTGTCAGTGAGCAGCTATTCCATATTACATACAATATCAGTTATTATAAATCATGTTGTATGCAACTGGACAGATTTAATAGTGATCTAGGAATCTGACATCACTAAACAAAGAGAGCAATGGTGTCACCATACAACAGGACAGTCTGGCTGTTATGGGACTACAAGTATCAGCATACCCTTAGAAGCCATGGACGGCACCCATGGATGGACCTGTAGCAGCATGAATGGTGACAGGCCACCTATCACATACACTGACAGCACTGGCCCTGCCAGGCTGGATCACATAACCCGGGGACAGAAGACATTGCACATGCAGAAGTGTGTTCTAGAATAGGAGAGGCGACTACTTCGTCAGGGGCAGATCAGGCACACAGCAGGGAGCTCAGCCCCATACAGACTATACTGTATACCGCCTCATACATATTATATATTCCGCCCCATAGCAGTCCCATGCAGCACAGCACACACAGACTACATACAGCACCCAGAGACTACATCCAATGTTACACACTGACAGCTGTTCTCCTCCGCACTCATGCCCCCAGTGCTGCACTAGCAGTAACCCCCCAGGGACCGGAGTCAGGGTAACCGCACCTCCTGAGTGCCTTCTCCTCCGGGCTCAGATGTGTCAGTCGCTGCCGCTTCCTCGGGGGGACAT
This sequence comes from Pseudophryne corroboree, assembly GCF_028390025.1. Classification (NCBI taxonomy): domain Eukaryota; kingdom Metazoa; phylum Chordata; class Amphibia; order Anura; family Myobatrachidae; genus Pseudophryne; species Pseudophryne corroboree. Next base: position 276,763,557 of record NC_086444.1, read on the forward strand.
CGCCGCTGTCAGACTCCGGGCTGCTAGGGCTGTGTATGGGTAACATGACGGACGCCAGAGAATTGCAGTCCCGTTGCTCGGACTGGTTCCCGTGGAAGAATATGACTTTGGGGGCTCCCATGACCACCATGTCCGGGTACAGGCGGCGCAGCTGCGGCTGGAGGAAAAGCTGACACCCGGCCGGCTGTACTATACACTATACTCTACTGACCACACAGCTGCCATTCATATCTAGCTGGCGTGTCCCCTCCCTATTGGACAAGCCCATTGACGTCAGGGAGCCACGCCTGCTATTGGGCTGAGGAAGAACTTAGAAGCTGCTGAAAACCGGGTCACCCAGTCTCTGCTCCCTCTCTCACCTCCTGTATACACTGCAAGATCCTTCTTATAACAAATATGTCTGTGTCCTGTCCCCGCACTACGGCCGTACGGGAAATCTCATTCATATTATGATTCTATGGGGATGGGGCGATAGCCGGAACAGTCCGGAACGCCGGACCGGCTCCCTGTTTAATTATAATCCGATTCTTGGTGCCAAATGTTTGCATGGTGCTGGTGTGATTTAGGACTCTGTAAACTCCACAGATTGTTTTGTTGTCATGTTACTTTTTCCTGTATCACACAGTTTTGGTCTCAATAGATAAAAAATTGAGATAATTTTTAATTAGTTTTTACGATGCTGAAGTTAGCTTCTTGGCCCTCATTCCGAGTTGTTCGCTCGTTCTTTTTCATCGCATCGCAGCGATTTTCCGCAAACTGCGCATGCGCAATGTTCGCACTGCGACTGCGCCAAGTAAATTTGCTAAGAAGTTTGGTATTTTACTCAGTGGCGTAACTAGAAATTTTTCTCCCCCAAGCCAAAAAATTCTTCGGCGCCCCCCCCCCCCCCCCTCATGCTCCATAATTGGGAGCAAGAAAGTGATAAATATGCGCGCGCCTAAGGCGTGCGCGGCAAAAAGGGGTGTGGTTTTGTTGGAATGGGCGTGGTTTCGCATAAAGGGGCGTGGTATTGCAGGAAAAGACTACCTTATACCCCAGTTTTGCAACCTGCACGCCCATACGTTGGCCACCACAGGAAAGAAAAAATAAGATTTTACTCACCGGTAAATCTATTTCTCGTAGTCCGTAGTGGATGCTGGGGACTCCGTAAGGACCATGGGGAATAGACGGCTCCGCAGGAGACTGGGCACATCTAAAGAAAGATTTAGGACTATCTGGTGTGCACTGGCTCCTCCCCCTATGACCCTCCTCCAAGCCTCAGTTAGGAACTGTGCCCGGAAGAGCTGACACAATAAGGAAGGATTTATGAATTCCGGGTAAGACTTATACCAGCCACACCAATCACACCATATAACACGTGATAGGAACCCCGGTTAACAGTATGATAACAAATGGAGCCTCTGAAGAGATGGCTCACAACAAAACCCGATTTTTGTAACAATAACTATGTACAAGTATTGCAGACAATCCGCACATGGGATGGGCGCCCAGCATCCACTACGGACTACGAGAAATAGATTTACCGGTGAGTAAAATCTTATTTTCTCTGACGTCCTAGTGGATGCTGGGGACTCCGTAAGGACCATGGGGATTATACCAAAGCTCCCAAACGGGCGGGAGAGTGCGGATGACTCTACAGCACCGAATGAGAGAACTCCAGGTCCTCCTCAGCCAGGGAATCAAATTTGTAGAATTTAGCAAACGTGTTTGCCCCTGACCAAGTAGCTGCTCGGCAAAGTTGTAAAGCCGAGACCCCTCGGGCAGCTGCCCAAGATGAGCCCACCTTCCTTGTGGAATGGGCTTTTATTGATTTAGGCTGCGGTAATCCTACCGCAGAATGCGCCAGCTGAATAGTGCTACAAATCCAGCGCGCCATAGACTGCTTAGAAGCAGGAGCACCCAGCTTGTTGGGTGCATACAGGATAAACAGCGAGTCAGTTTTTCTGACTCCAGCCGTCCTGTGAAAAGCTGAGACCACCTTCGGGAGAAACTGAGGACGAGTCCTCAATTCTGCCCTATCCATCTGGAAAATCAGATAAGGGCTTTTTTAAAGACAAAGCCGCCAATTCTGAAACCCGCCTGGCCGAAGCCAGGGCCAACAGTACGACCACTTTCCACGTGAGATATTTTAATTCCACAGTCTTAAGTGGTTCGAACCAATGTGATTTCAGGAATGTCAAAACCACATTGAGATCCCAAGGTGCCACTGGGGGCACAAAGGAGGCTGAATATGCAGAACTCCTTTGACAAAAGTCTGAACTTCAGGCAGTGAAGCCAGTTCTTTCTGGAAGAAAATCGACAGAGCCGAAATCTGGACCTTGATGGACCCCAATTTGAGGCCCAACGTCACCCCTGCTTGCAGGAAGTGTAGGAATCGACCCAGTTGAAATTCCTCCTTCGGGGCCTTCATGGCCTCACACCAAGCAACATATTTCCGCCAAATGCGGTAATAATGTCTTGCGGTGACATCCTTCCTGGCTTTGATCAGGGTAGGGATGACTTCCTCCGGAATACCCTTTTCCTTTAGGATCCGGTGTTCAACCGCCATGCCGTCAAACGCAGCCGCGGTAAGTCTTGGAACAGACAGGGTCCCTGCTGCAGCAGGTCTCGTCTGAGCGGCAGAGGCCAAGGGTCCTCTGCCAGCATCTCTTGAAGTTCCGGGTACCAAGCTCTTCTTGGCCAATCCGGAACCACGAGTATGGTTTTCACTCCTCGCATTCTTATTATTCTCAGTACCTTGGGTATGAGAGGTAGAGGAGGAAACACATAAACCGACTGGTACACCCACGGTGTCACTAGAGCGTCCACAGCGATCGCCTGAGGGTCCCTTGACCTGGCGCAATATCTTTTCAACTTTTTGTTGAGGCGGGACGCCATCATGTCCACCCGTGGTCATTCCCAACGGTTTACCCGCATTTGGAAAACTTCTGGAAGAAGTCCCCATTCTCCCGGGTGTAGGTCGCCCATCGGAGAATCCTTGTGGCTTCTGCCATCGCCATCCTGCTTCTTGTGCCGCCCTGTCTGTTCACATGGGCGACCGCCGTGATATTGTCTGATTGGATCAGTACCGGCTGGTTCTGAAGCAGGGGCCTTGCTTGGCATAGGGCATTGTAAATGGCCCTTAGCTCCAGAATATTTATGTGAAGCGAAATCTCCTTGGAAATTTCTTCCCTGTGTGACTGCACCCCAGCCCCGAAGGCTGGCCTCCGTGGTCACCAGGACCCAGTCCTGTATTCCGAATCTGCGGCCCTCTAGTAGATGAGCCCTCTGCAGCCACCACAGCAGCGACAACCTGTTTCTTGCCGACAGGGTTATCCGCTGTTGTATCTGTAGATGGGACCCGGACCATTTGTCCCACAGGTCCCACTAGAACGTCCTTACGTGGAACCTTCAGAATGGAATTATGCTTCGTACGAAGCTACCATTTTTTCCAGGACTCGTGTGCTTCCACTGGAAGAAACACTCTTTTCTGGTCTGTGTCCAGAATCATTCCCAGGAACAGAAGACGTGTCGTCGGGACCAGCTGTGACTTTGGAATATTGATAATCCAGTCGTGCTGTTGTAGCACTTCCCGAGAGAGTGCTACCCCCACTACCAACTGTTCTTTGGACCTCGCCTTTATCAGGAGATCGTCCAAGTACGGGATAATAAAAACTTCCTTCTTGCGAAGGAGTATCATCATTTCGGCCATTACCTTGGTAAAGACCTTCGGTGCCGTGGACAACTCCAACGGCAGCGTCTGGAACTGATAGTGACAGTCCTGTACTACACATCTGAGGTACTCCTGGTGAGAAGGGTAAATGGGGACATGCAGGTACGCATCCTTGATGTCCAGGGAGACCCTGTAATCCCCCTCGTCCAGGCTCGTAATAACCGCCCTGAGCGATTCCATCTTGAACTCGAATCTTCTGATATAAAAGTTCAAGTATTTTAATTTTAAGATGGGTCTCACCGAACCGTTCTGTTTCGGTACCACAACCATTGTGGAATAGTAACCCCTTCCTTGCTGAAGGAGGGGCACCTTGACAATCACTTGTTGTGATTATAGTGTTGAATAGCCACCAACACCGCCTCCCTGGCAGAGGGAGGTGCCGGTAAGGCAGATTTTAGGAAACGGCGGGGGGAAGAACGTCTCGAACTCCAGCCTGTACCCCTGAGATACTACTTGAAGGACCCAGGGATCCATGTGAGAGAGCACACTGGGTGCTGAAATTTCTGAGACGGGCCCCCACTGTACCCGGGTCCGCCTGAGCAGCCCCAGCGTCATGCTGTGGACTTACCGGACGCAGGGAGGACTTCTGCTCTTGGAAACTAGCTGTGTGCTGCAGCTTTTTCCTCTACCTTTGCCTCTCGGCAGAAAGGATGAGCCTCTAGCCCTCTTGCTTTCTTGGGGCCGAAAGGACTGTACTTGATGATACGGTGCTTTCTTTTGTTGTGGGGTAGCCTGTGGCAAAAAAGTCGATTTCCCAGCAGTAGCTGTGGAAACGAGGTCTGAAAGACCATCCCCAAACAGTTTTACCCCCTTATAGGTCAAAACTTCCATGTGCCGATTCGAGTCGGCATCGCCTGACCATTGCCGAGTCCATAACCCCCGTCTGGCGGCAATGGACCTAGCGCTTATTTTTGATGCCAGCCGGCAAATATCCCTCTGTGCATCACGCATGTATAAGACCACGTCTTTTATATGCTCTATTGTCAGCAAAATATTGTCCCTATCCATAGTAATTTTCCGACAGGGAATCTGACCACGCAGCGGGAGCACTGCACATCCATGCCGAAGCAATGGCTGGTCGCAATATAATGCCCGAGTGTGTGACTATATCTTTCAGGTTAACCCCCTGCTTTTTATCAGCAGGTTCCACAGGGCGGCCGTATCCGGAGACGGTAGTGCCACCTTTTTTGATAAGCGTGTAAGCGCTGTATCTACCCTATGGGGTGTTTCCCAACGTGACCTATCCTCTGGCGGGAAAGGGTACGCTGCCAATTACCGTTTAGAAATTATCAATTTCTTACCGGGGGAAGACCACGCTTCCTCACACACCTCATTAAATTTCTCAGATGCAGGAAAAACTACTGGTAGTTTTCTCTCACCAAACATAATACCCTTTTATGTGGTACCTGGTGTCACAACTGAGGGCCTGAGCTGACGGGAGGCAGCCTCAGTTGTAGGGGCTGAGATGTACCGGAACCTGGGAGGTTGTATCAGACCCCTGGACATGTAAGTAACATGAATAATAACTGCCCGAAGGCGTGACCACGACAACTTAGATAAAAGTCAATGATGTTTATTATGACAACTCCGCAACACAGCAGCAGTAAAAGAAAACGTAAAAGTCAGCAAAGAATAAATACAGTTCCTGGGTACTACAGGATGGCAGGAGCCACAGGGCACTGGTAGTGTGAGATAGTTCTTATGATCTTCTAGATGGAAAGTCCTTACCAGGCCCGACTGTAGCAATGGAGATAACCCAGGATTGTGCCAGCTGGTGTTCCAGGAAAAGCTGGGTTGCTGAAGATAAAACAGCTGCTGTGGATACTGGCTGGAACCAGACTGTTGTTAGCACGGAGTGGATACTGGCTGGAACCAGTTAAATAATAAATGAACTTGGGAGCGATGAAATATGAACTGAAATGTAGAACTTGAGAGCGGAGAAATAATAATACCGGTGGAGAGTGGTAAAGTGTAGAAAGGACACCGGCCCTTTAAGGGAAGCTGTACTCTGCTGGAAGCTGAGCTGGAAGCAGGTAATGTTGTAGCTGGAAACAGATGAATCCACAATGGATTGGAGAGTCAGGCTACACCGCAGGTGGAATGCTGGTGCGGGTCTCTATGGTGGAAGTCTTGAGACAGGAGCTGGAACCTGGAAGACAATCACAGGAGAGAGACAAACAGGAACTAGGTTTGACAACCAAAGCACTGACGCCTTCCTTGCTCAGGCACAGTGTATTTATACCTGCAGCAAGGAAGGGATTGGCTAGGCAATTATGCAGATTAACAATACTGACAACAGATTGGAGGAAATGATCAGCTGACAGAATCCAAGATGGCTGCGCCCATGCAGACACTTGGAGGGAAGTTTGGTTTGTAATCCATGTGGTAATGAAAACAGTAATGGCGGCGCCGGCCACTGGAGACAGGAGACGCCAGGCTGACAAGTGCACATCCAACCACGCGGACACAGCGGAGGCCGCGGCTGACGTAATCGCCACTCTGACACTCTGCATGCAGAAGCTCAGGGACGGCGGCGGAGGCCGCGGGAGACGCCATGCCAGATGTAATAAGGCGTTACTGTGACAGCGTCCCAGAGTGACAGGAGAGGATACAGGAATGTACACATCAGGATAACAGATGGGATCCGGTCCTGGAGCGCTGAGCCAGCCTTAGGAGGCATCTGATGGGTAAGAAATGGCGTCCAGATACCCGGATCGTGACAGCACCCCCCCCTTTAGGAGTGGCCCCAGGACACTTCTTTGGCTTTTGAGGAAACTTGGAATGGAATCTCCGGACCAAGGCAGGAGCATGGACATCAGAAGCATTGGTCCATGAACGTTCCTCAGGACCATAACCTTTCCAGTCAATAAGATATTGTAGTTGACCGTAACGGTGACGTGAGTCCAGGATCTTGGCCACTTCATACTCAACGCCTCGTTGAGTTTGGACTTTCGGAGTTGGAGGAAGTGAGGAATGAAACCGATTCAAGATCAGCGGTTTCAACAGGGAAACATGGAATGTCCTGGGTATTTTTAAGAAGGGAGGCAACTGGAGTCTGTAAGCAACAGGATTGATGACTTGTTCAATCTTGAAAGGACCGATATAGCGAGGTGCAAACTTCATACTGGGAACTCTTAACCTCAAATTCTTCGTGGATAACCATACCCGATCACCCACCTTGAGAGCAGGAACTGCTCGACGCTTCTTATCCGCAAACTTCTTGTACCTGAACGATGCCTTGAGCAGAGCTGATCGTACGCTCTTCCAGATATTGGCAAACTGATGCAAGGTGATATCCACTGCGGGAACAGAAGTTGCTGGAAGCGGTTGGAACTCAGGAACTTTAGGGTGGAATCCAAAGTTAGTGAAGAATGGTGTTGAAGCAGATGAAGAATGATACTGGTTGTTATGACAGAACTCGGCCCAGGGAAGTAATTGAACCCAGTCATCTTGAGAGGAGGACACATAGATGCGGAGGAAGGCCTCCAAGTCCTGATTCACCCTCTCGGTTTGACCATTGGTCTGAGGATGGTAAGCCGTGGAAAACTTTAGCTTGACTTGGAGGACTTGACATAAACTTCGCCAGAATTTGGCTGTGAATTGAACTCCTCGATCTGAGATAATTTCTTCAGGAAGACCGTGGAGTCGGAAGATCTCTTGTATGAATACTTGAGCCAACTTGGAAGCTGACGGAAGACCGGTGAGAGGAATGAAGTGTGCCATCTTGGTGAACCGGTCAACTACCACCCAGATGGTATTGAACTTGTTGCACATGGGTAAGTCTGTAATGAAATCCATCGACAAGTGGGTCCATGGTCGACGGGGAACGGATAGTGGAACCAGTTGCCCCGCAGGCGACTGGCGGGATACTTTATGTTGGGCACACTTTGGGCAAGATGCAATAAACTCCAAGACGTCCTTTTTCAGAGTTGGCCACCAATAGGACCTAGAGATAAACTCCAGGGTTTTTTGGATACCTGTATGTCCGGCAAAACGGGAAGCATGGGCCCAATGCATGAGCTTCTTCCTTAGCATCGGCTTCACAAAACTTTTCCCTGATGGGGGCGTAGAGTCCATCCCTACCGTGGAGAATGCCAACGGATTTATAATAGGATGCTTGTCTGAAGACTCTGACTCATTTTCTTGCTCCCATGAGCGGGAAAGGGCATCGGCCTTGCGATTCTGAGAGCCCGGACAGAACTGGAGTTTAAAGTTGAACCTGGAAAAGAAAAGTGCCCATCTGGCCTGACGAGGGTTGAGACATTGTGCGCCCTTCAGGTATAAAAGGTTCTTGTGGTCTGTAAGTATGGTGATTGAATGAGAAGCTCCCTCCAACAGATACCTCCACTCTTCTAGAGCGAGCTTGATGGCTAGCAACTCCTGGTCGCCAATGGCATAGTTGCGCTCAGCTGGGGAGAACTTCCGGGAGAAGAAACTGCAAGGGTGTAAATGGCCATCTTTAGCCCTCTGAGATAACACCGCTCCTACTCCAACAGAGGAGGCATCCACCTCTAAGATGAAAGGAGAGTCGATGTCAGGCTGTTTCAGGACAGGCGCAGAGATGAACCTCTGTTTCAAAAGATGAAAAGCTTGCATGGCTTCTTCAGACCACTTGGACGGGTTAGCACACTTCTTGGTGAAAGCAGTAATAGGCGCCACAATGGTGGAAAAGTCTCGTATAAACTTTCGGTAATAATTGGCGAACCCTAAGAACCTCTGGACCCCTTTGAGGGTTAAGGGTACCGGCCAATTCTGGATTGCTTGTAGTTTCTCAGGATCCATCTCTAGTCCGGAACCGGACACAATGTACCCTAGAAACGGAATGGACTTGACTTCAAAGACGCATTTCTCTAATTTGCAGTAGAGATGATTGACACGGAGACGGGACAGAACCTCCTTTACCCAAAAACGATGTTCCTCTAAATCGTTGGCAAAAATGAGGATATCGTCTAGATAGACCACGACATGACGGTATAGAATGTCTCTGAAGATCTCATTGACAAAATGCTGGAAGACAGCTGGAGCATTGCTCAATCCGAAGGGCATGACGAGGTACTCATAATGTCCGTCACGGGTGTTAAAGGCGGTCTTCCACTCGTCACCCTCACGGATCCGGATGAGATTGTATGCACCTCGCAAGTCCAGCTTTGTAAAGATGGTAGCTCCGCTAACTCTGTCAAAGAGCTCAGTAATCAGGGGTAAAGGATAACGGTTCTTGATGGTAATGTCGTTCAAACCTCTGTAGTCGATGCACGGCCGCAGACCACCATCTTTCTTTTTTACAAAAAAGAAGCCTGCGCCGGCTGGAGAAGAAGAAGGTCGAATGAACCCCTTTGCTAGGTTCTCTTTAATATATTCCTCCATAGAATGCGTCTCAGGCAGAGACAACGGATAAGTTCGGCCTCGAGGTGGAACCTTCCCTGGAACGAGATCAATCGGACAGTCCCATTCTCTATGAGGAGGAAGGATATCAGCAGAAGCTTTACTGAACACATCCGTGAAATCTTGATATGGAGGAGGTGGAACATCAGACGACCTGGGGGAGGAAGAACAGACAGGCAATACTTTAAACAAACATGTCTCAGCACAGGAGGAACCCCATGCCAGGATTTGCGTAGTCGTCCAATCAATTGTAGGATTGTGAAGACGGAGCCATGGAAGGCCCAGGACCACAGGATGTGTGGCTCTTGGAATCACTAAAAAAGAAATAAGTTCGGAATGAAGAACTCCCACTCTCAGACGAACTGGTAGAGTCCTTAAAGAAATAACTGCATCAAAAATTTTGCTGCCATCCACGGCAGTTAAAGAAATGGACGAAGGAAGTCTCTCGGTGGGTAGGGACCACCGTTTAACATAGGCTTCGGTAATAAAGTTCCCAGCTGCTCCGGAATCAAGGAGGGCAATGACGTTCCGATAACGTTGAGCAACTTGAAGCGAGACTGGGAGATTACAATCTTGAGGAGATGGAGAGGAGATCATTACTCCTAGCCGGCCCTCTCCTTGGCGAGCTAGGATTTGGAGTTTCCCGGACGTTTGGGACAGGCATTAATGGTGTGAGACGGAGCTGCACAATAGAGACAGAGAAACTCGGAGAGACGTCTTCGGCGCTCAGCAGGAGTTAAACGGGAACGGCCAAGTTGCATGGGCTCATCTTTAGATGGTGACAGTTGACGAGGAGGAGGAGCAGAAGATTTTGGAGCAGATGATCTTCCACGCTCAGTTGCTCTCTCTCTGAAACGTAAATCAACTTTTGTGCAGAGTGAGATTAGCTCATCTAACTTAGAAGGTAAGTCTCTGGTAGCTAACTCATCTTTAATACGCTCAGATAAGCCATGCCAGAATGCAGCATACAGGGCCTCGTCGTTCCATGCCAGTTCGGATGCCAGGATCTGGAACTGTATCAGATATTGTCCTACAGTACGTGACCCCTGGCGTAAACGGAGAATCTCGGATGAAGCTGAGGTTACCCGGCCTGGCTCGTCGAAGATGCGCCTGAATGTTGACACGAAGGCAGTGTAGGAAGATAGCAGGGTGTCGGACCTCTCCCATAACGGTGATGCCCAATCAAGGGCTGAGCCACTGAGAAGAGAAATAATGTAGGCAATTTTTGTACGGTCACTGGGAAAATTGCCAGGTTGTAGCTCAAACTGAATCTCACACTGGTTGAGAAATCCCCTGCAGAATCTTGGAGATCCGTCAAATTTTGCTGGCGTTGGAAGATGAAGACGTGGAGCAGAAATGGGTAAGGTGGGTGGGGTTATAGCTGGAGTCACTGTGGTTGACGCACCAGACGCGCCTGATCCACGGAGAGTTGTCTGAATCCCATCCAGCCGAGTAGAGAGATCCTGGAGACAGCGGATGATGTGGCCCTGTGCAGCCTCCTGATGTTCTAGTCGGGCTGCCAGTTCTTGCATCGGCCTGGCCGCTTGATCCTGGTCTCCGGCTGGATTCATTAGGTCAGTGCTTACTGTCACAACTGAGGGCCTGAGCTGACGGGAGGCAGCCTCAGTTGTAGGGGCTGAGATGTACCGGAACCTGGGAGGTTGTATCAGACCCCTGGACATGTAAGTAACATGAATAATAACTGCCCGAAGGCGTGACCACGACAACTTAGATAAAAGTCAATGATGTTTATTATGACAACTCCGCAACACAGCAGCAGTAAAAGAAAACGTAAAAGTCAGCAAAGAATAAATACAGTTCCTGGGTACTACAGGATGGCAGGAGCCACAGGGCACTGGTAGTGTGAGATAGTTCTTATGATCTTCTAGATGGAAAGTCCTTACCAGGCCCGACTGTAGCAATGGAGATAACCCAGGATTGTGCCAGCTGGTGTTCCAGGAAAAGCTGGGTTGCTGAAGATAAAACAGCTGCTGTGGATACTGGCTGGAACCAGACTGTTGTTAGCACGGAGTGGATACTGGCTGGAACCAGTTAAATAATAAATGAACTTGGGAGCGATGAAATATGAACTGAAATGTAGAACTTGAGAGCGGAGAAATAATAATACCGGTGGAGAGTGGTAAAGTGTAGAAAGGACACCGGCCCTTTAAGGGAAGCTGTACTCTGCTGGAAGCTGAGCTGGAAGCAGGTAATGTTGTAGCTGGAAACAGATGAATCCACAATGGATTGGAGAGTCAGGCTACACCGCAGGTGGAATGCTGGTGCGGGTCTCTATGGTGGAAGTCTTGAGACAGGAGCTGGAACCTGGAAGACAATCACAGGAGAGAGACAAACAGGAACTAGGTTTGACAACCAAAGCACTGACGCCTTCCTTGCTCAGGCACAGTGTATTTATACCTGCAGCAAGGAAGGGATTGGCTAGGCAATTATGCAGATTAACAATATTGACAACAGATTGGAGGAAATGATCAGCTGACAGAATCCAAGATGGCTGCGCCCATGCAGACACTTGGAGGGAAGTTTGGTTTGTAATCCATGTGGTAATGAAAACAGTAATGGCGGCGCCGGCCACTGGAAACAGGAGACGCCAGGCTGACAAGTGCACATCCAACCACGCGGACACAGCGGAGGCCGCGGCTGACGTAATCGCCACTCTGACACTCTGCATGCAGAAGCTCAGGGACGGCGGCGGAGGCCGCGGGAGACGCCATGCCAGATGTAATAAGGCGTTACTGTGACAGCGTCCCAGAGTGACAGGAGAGGATACAGGAATGTACACATCAGGATAACAGATGGGATCCGGTCCTGGAGCGCTGAGCCAGCCTTAGGAGGCATCTGATGGGTAAGAAATGGCGTCCAGATACCCGGATCGTGACACCTGGGGTATTATCATAAATGTGTAATACATTTTTTATTGCCTCAATCATGTAACGGGTGGACCTCTTTGGAGGGTACGCTAGTCTCATCGTCGTCGACACTGGAGTCGGTATCCGTGTCGACATCTGTTTCTGCCATCTGAGGTAGCGGGCGTTTTTAGAGCCCCCCATGACATTTGAGACACTGGAACAGGCACAAGCTGAGTAGCCGGCTGTTCTGTGTCGTCGACCTTTTGTGTAAGGAGTTGACACTTTCACGTAATCCTTCCATAAGTCCAACCACACCGGTGTCGATCCCGCAGGGGGTGACATCACATTTACAGGCATTCGCTCCGCCTCCACATCATTATCCTCCTCATACATGTCGACACAGCCGTACCGACACACAGCACACACACAGGGAATGCTCTGACAGAGGACAGGACCCCACAAAGCCCTTTGGGGAGACAGAGGGAGAGTATGCCAGCACACACCAGGGCGCTATATATCACAGGGATATCACATATAAGAGTGTTTTCCCTTATAGCTGCCTATATATATTGTAAACTGCGCCTAAATTGTGCCCCCCCTCTCTTTTTAACCCTTTCTGTAGTATTGACTGCAGGGGAGAGCCAGCGAGCTTCCCTCCAACGGAGCTGTGAGGGAAAAATGGCGCCAGTGTGCTGAAGGAGATAGCTCCGCCCCTTTTTCGCAGACTTTCTCCCGCATTTTTATGGATTCTGGCAGGGGTTAAAAAGCACCTATACAGCCTCTGGGGCTATATATGGTGCCAGTTTGCCAGCCAAGGTGTCAGTATTGCTGCTCAGGGCACCCCCCCCCAGCGCCCTGCACCCTCAGTGACCGGAGTGTGAAGTGTGTAATGAGGAGCAATGGCGCACAGCTGCAGTGCTGTGCGCTACCTTGGTGAAGACTGAAGTCTTCTACCGCCGATTTTCCGGACCATCTTCATGCTTCTGGCTCTGTAAGGGGGACGGCGGCGCGGCTCCGGGAACGAACACCAAGGACGGGTCCTGCGGTCGATCCCTCTGGAGCTAATGGTGTCCAGTAGCCTAAGAAGCCCAAGCTATCTGCAAGCAGGTAGGTTCGCTTCTTCTCCCCTTAGTCCCTCGTTGCAGTGAGCCTGTTGCCAGCAGGTCTCACTGTAAAATAAAAAACCTAATATATACTTTCTTTCTAGGAGCTCAGGAGAGCCCCTAGTGTGCATCCAGCTCAGCCGGGCACAAAAATCTAACTGAGGCTTGGAGGAGGGTCATAGGGGGAGGAGCCAGTGCACACCAGATAGTCCTAAATCTTTCTTTAGATGTGCCCAGTCTCCTGCGGAGCCGTCTATTCCCCATGGTCCTTACGGAGTCCCCAGCATCCACTAGGACGTCAGAGAAATAATCCTGATTCATGCCCCTTACATTATTTGTCATTTTTCCTCCTTATAGTAATGCCCAGTATACATTATGCTACACACTGCAATGCCCCTGATACATTATAGCACATACAATGTCTGTGACACATTATGACACACACCGCAATGTCCGTGATACATTATGCCACACACTGCAATGCCCGATCCATTATAGCACATACAATGCCTGTGACACATTATGCCACACACTGCAATGACCTTGAGACATTATACCACAATGCCCGTGATATAGTATACCATACACCGTAATGCCTGTGACACATACCGCAATGCCCTGCCCGTTATACCCTATGCCACACACCGTAATGTCAGTTATGTATTATGCCACACTGCAATGACCCTGAGACATTATACCACATACCACAATGCCCGTGATATAGTATACCACACACCGTAATGCCTGACACATTAAGACACACACCGCAATGTCCGTGATACATTATGCCACACACTGCAATGACCCTGAGACATTATACCACATATCACAATGCCCGCGATATAGTATACCATACACCGTAATGCCTGTGACACATTATGACACACACCGCAATGTCCGTGATACATTATGCCACACAACGTAATGCCCATTACACATTAAGTCCTACAGTAAGGCTTCTAATTACTTTTCAATTACCTGCTCGTTGCCAGGGGTTTCATGCTCTTGGTTCCATGCACGGTGCCAGGGGTTTTCATGCTCAGGGTGTCATGCTCGTTGCCAGGGGTTTCATGCACTGGGTGTCATGCTCGTTGCCAGGTGTTTCATGCACTGGGTGTCATGCTCGTTGCCAGGTGTTTCATGCACTGGGTGTCATGCTCGTTGCTAGGAGGTAGTCCTTGTTGCTAGGGCTGTGCTCCCAGTGCCACATATGCCCCCAGTGCCATATATTCCCCCGCAGTGCCAGATATTCCCCCAGTGCCAGATATTCCCCCCCAGTGCCATATATGCCCCCAGTGCCAGATATTCCCCCCCCAGTGCCATATATGCCCCCAGTGCCAGATATCCCCCCCCCCCGAGTGCCATATATGCCCCAGTGCCAGATATTCCCCCCCAGTGCCATATATGCCCCCAGTGCCAGATATTCCCCCCCCCAGTGCCATATATGCCCCAGTGCCAGATATTCCCCCCAGTGCCATATATGCCCCCAGTGCCAGATATCCCCCCCCCCAGTGCCAGATATTCCCCCAGTGCCATATATGCCCCCAGTGCCAGATATTCCCCCCCAGTGTGTCAAAGTCAGAAAAATATCCCCATACACACTGCCATATTTGCACCGCACACTGGTCCGCGCTGCGCATGCGTACGCTCTCCCGTGAAGGCGCATACCCGCAATAGCGTGCACCCGCGGGCGCACGGTATGCGTATTTACGGTAGAGTTTATGTAATCGTAGCGTGCGACTCATTCGTTACATATTTTCAGTAATAATGTGGTTTGTAGATCATGATCCCTTTGATAGTTTCTGAAAGTTTGGTTAATATAGAATGTCCCTGAGCTGAGGAATCCCTCTTTGTATCGTAGGAAGGGTCTAACAGGAGTCATGCAGTAGTGTTTGGTACCCATCGGAAGAGTATTTAAATAGCAATATTCCGGTGTTGGTTTGGAGCGTATTAATCGCTCGTGCGGATAGTTATGGACATAAGAAGTTTATGTCCATTTCTACTATTTACTCGTACTCAGGTATGCGGCGGGAAACCTAGTTCCCCACCCACCTGAGCTGTTTGAAATCGTCACAGCCCACCTGTATGAATCAACCTATGACCTTTTGTTATGATGCAGGGCCGAATTCCGACGTCCAATGGACAATGGGATTGTAGGGACTGTAGGATTGCATTGTGTGTGGGGCATAAATAGGCAGGCCGACCACATCCAGCTCTCACTCTTCAACGGTTCTCATTGCTGAAAATCGGGTGCTGGATGTCCAGGCGCATGCGATCGTTTCCCCTTGTGCGTAAGTTTCTCTCCGTAATCATTGTCTTACTGTGAGCCAATTTCTCTCATCTCTCTCCATTTCTCTCTCTCTCTCTCTCCTTTCTCTTTTCTCTCACATCTCCCCTAGACTAGTATTGTATTGTATTAGATAGTATTGTATTTTGGTTAGGAAGTCTCTGTTATATTGTAGTGTATCATTTGTACTGTTATCCCCTTTTACAAGTATATTAGATATAATACAGTTAATAGGCTTTGGACCCTAAACCAGTATCTGTGTATTTTCTATAGTGTTAAGTGTTCACTTGAGCGTCGGTGACGCTCAAGCAGCTTTGTAGTTAGTCAGGTTACACAAGGTTGCACTTACACCCTGTACTCACATTAAGGTATTCTGTGCATTTCATTGGTATAAGGTTTAGACATAAAGGTATAGCGTTGTGAGCGTCTGCGCCGCTGGTGATCTCTTCGTGGTCTCGAGCGTCCGCTACGCCATAGCGAATCATTACTCTAGTCATAACCAATAACGTGTTGTCCTGTGATCACTGGGCCGTGAGCGAACGTGACGCTTGAGCGTCTCGCCTACGGCTGAGCGATCGTTACGCAAATAGCGTACCCTTACGGTACTTCTTAAGTAAGCAGCGTACAGTGTTCTTAGACTTCATAAAGGGTTGTTTATACGACAAAGGAATTTAGCATTGTCAATTGGGGACTCGTCCGATCCTTCTCATATCTGCACTAGGTAGATCAGCAGACATTATCCCCCCAGCAAAGGGTGGGAGGTTGTCTCGCAGTGCTGACGGGATAAGCGTCTGCTTCGCTTAGATAAAGAGTGCTGAAGGAATCCGGGAACCGGAAGTAAGAACAAAACGCTTGTGTCTTTTAAAACTGTTTTATTTCTCTTCTGTCTTGCGTATACACGCACGCATACATATATATCTGCATTTCTTTTTCAATTTCGTATATCACTATTCCTGTTTGCCAATTTTTATAGTTGATAGAAAGTGCTAAAAGAGATTTGCTGTTATTTCATAGTAGAGGTAATAGTTAAAATATAGACCAACACACGGCTTGTCTGGGAGACAAGGCAGTCAGTGTGGTGTGCGGTAGATGATCAGGGATCATCTACATTGATAAAAATAGAAATTGTGTTACGGTGGATCTTTGTTTTGCGTACACGTGTCCCTAACAAAAGACTTGCATACGCAATCCAAAGGCAGACGCACGCAGCGTACGTTACGCAACGTAGCGTCCGGTTACGCCCACGTAGCTCAAGTCACGAAAAGTTGAATTAGCGCAAAGCGATAATTAGCGCAAAGGCGATAAATGACGCGACGCGGTAAATAACGCAAATCTATTTTTGGAAAAATCTGAAATTTAGTTTAACAGATCCTGCTCCAAAATTGGTAACACTGCTGGGCTGAAGAAAAATTTCTGCGCAGAAATAGATATAGAAACAAAGTGTACATGTGTTGAGTGAGTGTGTTTTTTATCACATAAGTTTATATAACTTAGAGGTTGAACCAAAAGGAAAGTCGGGTACTCGTCAAGGGACACACGTGTAAGTGACATATACGGTGGCTAGGGAGGCATCCCTGGTTAAATAATATTTGAGCATTAGAGTATAGCGGACCATAAGGTAACAGACCAGGAGGTCATAAGGTAACAGACCAGGAGGTCATTAACAGACGGTAACAGACCAGGAGGTCATAAGGTAACAGGTAAAATAGACAAAGAGGTCCGCTATAAAGGTACAAGAGGCACAACGCCTGGGGTGTTGGTGCAGAACCCATATAGGCCACAAGCTCTTGCTGAAGGAATCGCGGCCGGAAACATCGATTCCATTGATCTTTCAGTACATGACAAGTAGTGCTTATGTACTGAACGATTGGACCGCACGTAATTGTGTGCAGTAGTTAGTAATCTGACCTAATACCATTAGAGTAAAGTGGTCACAAACGCTATTTGTACATTCTGACGTGATTTGTGTAATTTTTTATTTTTGGAAGGGAAGTTCGCTGGTCACTCAGGAACTATCTAACAACCCCACCTTTACTGGAAAGAGTAAGTGTCCTGCGGGTAACCCTCATATGTTCCAGTAAACAGAAGGTTCCATAGGGGCCCTGTATCGAGTACGCCAGCACCATATCGGTGTGATCAGGTCGTATTGGTCGAGGTGGGCGAGTGAGTGGGGTACTCGGTAAACCGCCACCGCCGGCCTATTTTTGGACAATTTGGTTTGCTGTAAGGGTTCGCTGAAGACCGTGATATAAAGATCACAGGAGTAGTAAGCAACACCTGCAGATTATGGGGGCCAATTGTTCAGGTAGGGGGCGATCAACCTTGGTTCGGGTTGATTCAGAGAACCGACCCGTCGGGTCGGCAAGGTACATCATGTGTGAAAAATACGGAAGTCACACAGAATCTTTATGTGATGAATGGGAGAGAATGACTGTACAAGACAGGGACAAATTCCCAAGAATAGGTAGCTTCAGTCCAGAAGTGTTACAAAATTTAAGGAGGAGGATATGTCTCGTAAAATCAACAAAGAGACGAATTCAGCATCATGATTATTTACAGTTATGGCACCAGGAAGGTGAGATACAGAGAGGTTTGGCTCTGGCGGCAGGATCTGGGGCAGTCAGTAAGCTGATAGCCACAGCCCCTCCTCCACCATACATTGCAGGAGAGAAGTTGATTGCGGAGAGAAACGCACTGGGTTGTAAAACACAAACACTTAGTAACCCTGTAAATGTAAATTATGTTAACCAAGTAACTCATGCAATTATTAACCCGTGCAAGTTGTACCCTGTTTTGAACTTTCCTCAGGAGTGTGATCAAGAAGACGATTCAGCAACAATTTCAGCTCTCTCTCTTGCGGCCACCATAGCAGAGACCACAGTAGGCACAGCGACACCCACGAGATTAGCGAAAGCCCCTAGCGGAGGGATAGGTGAGGTCGTGTCAACGGGTAAGTACGGCACCATGCACTACACTGAAACAATTGTACCACAACAAGCTGTAGAATCTACACAGGAAGAGGCTGTTAGAATTGCTCCTGTAAGGGTAATAGCAGTTCCCAATGGAAAAACAGATGTGTCTGGAGCCACTCCCATAAGGAACATTGCCATGTACACTCCATTTTCCCGAATGGAATTAAGAACAATAGTGTCCGAATTTCCTGACCCCAGGAAGGACTTAGTTGCTAGCCAAAAATACATCAGGGATCTAGGCAACACTGTAGAACCCAACAACAAGGATTGGCAGATACTGCTAAGAGCTTGTTTACCTTCCAATGTCGACGCAACTCAATTCTTAGCTGACTGTGCATTGGATAAAGATGTACCGCTTACAGACGTGTACAACAAGGATAATGTAAAAAGGATAAATTTACAGCTAAAGGAGTATTTCCCAGCCGTTGTTAAATGGAACAAGATATTCTCCATTAGACAAAAAGAGTCCGAGACGGCATCAGAATATTTTCACCGGGCACTATTAGAAATGGCAAAGTACACTGGAATAGAAGACATTAAGACCAACCCAAACCATCAAGACGTAGCAGTATCTGTACTGATGGATGGTTTAAAGGAAACATTAAAGACTAGGGTACAGACCACGCAACCATGTTGGCGAGGTCTGTCAGTGTCCACTTTGAGAGAGGCTGCTATTGATCACGACAGAAACATCACTAGGCACAGGGAGTCGCAAAGTGATAAGTTGATGTCAGTAAGTATACAGGCGCTGACCACAAGGCAGCCTGCGTATGTACCACCGAATCCTGTGGGTAAGGCAAGTGTAATAACATGTTTTTCTTGTAACAGACCGGGACACTATGCACGAGAATGTAGAACAAAGAGTGTACAAAGATCTTTTCAACCCCCTAGACAACGACACGACACACGACATTGGGAGCAGGGTCCACAGAGGCGGAGTTTTGAGCCACATACAGGGGAAACAAAAAGATATCCCCCGAACAGAGACTGGCATGCCTCTGGTAGTTCCCAGCTAACTCCCTCACAAGTAGTCGCTGCCAGCGGGGTACAGGCAGGTCACCATACCCAATAGGGGTGTGGCCATACCTGTAATCTGCAGCCAGTTAAGTTGATTGCCAGTCTTGGAAGTGAACCAGAGATTGCAATCAATGTAGCTGGTAAAACTTTAAACTTTCTTGTAGACACAGGGGCGGCCAAGTCAGTGATAAATTCGACAGTGGGCATGAGAACCACTGGTAGGACAATTCCAGCCATGGGAGTAACAGGAGTAGTCCAGCACTACCCTGTTAGCAAACCAGCCGAGATTACAATAGGGCCTTTGCATACCAAGCATTCTTTTTTGCTGGCTGCATCGGCACCAACTAATCTCCTGGGTAGAGACTTACTATGTAAAATGGGTTGCGTCATTTATTGTACTCCTGAAGGTGTATTCTTGGACATTCCTGAGAATCACGCTCAGGAGGTACGAGACATGTTAGACTCCCCATCAAAATTAATGTCACATTCCATTATGACAAATAGGAATCCATCCCAAGTAGAAGAGATGACATCTCAGATACCAGAGTCACTTTGGACAAAAGATGGACAGGACACTGGATTAATGGCAAATGTAGCTCCAGTAGTTGTACAAGTAAAAGATGGTAGGATAGCTCCAAAAATCCCACAGTATCCTCTGAAGCCAGAGGTGGAGTTAGGAGTTTTCCCAGTAATAGAACGCTTGCTACAACAGGGCATTCTAGTAAGAACGTCCAGCACAGCAAATAGTCCCATCTTCCCTGTTAAAAAGAGTGGGGGGAGGGGTTACAGGCTAGTGCAGGATCTAAGGGGGATTAACAAAATAGTTGAAAGTCAGTTCCCCGTAGTGCCTAATCCAGCTGTCATCCTAATGCAAATTCCTCCCACTGCCAAATTTTTCACTGTTATTGACCTCTGCTCCGCTTTCTTTTCGGTACCTCTGCACCCTGACAGCCAATATTTGTTTGCATTCACATACAGAGGAGTCCAATACACGTGGACTCGGTTACCCCAAGGTTTCATAGATAGTCCAAGTATATTTTCTCAGGCTTTGCATGATTGTTTACAGTCTTTCCAACCAGACAGTGGATCAGTATTGATACAGTATGTGGACGATTTATTACTGTGTTCAGATTCACTGGAAGCATCTCTGAAGGATACGAAACAGCTCCTGTTTCATCTTTCAGACACAGGTCACAAGGTTTCCAAAGACAAGTTACAATTATGCCAAACTAAGGTAAAATATTTGGGACACTGTCTAACACAAGGACTGAGACACCTGACCGCTGATAGAATCCAAGCCATTAGAGACATGACACTGCCACAAACCCAGCAACAGATCAGGACGTTTTTAGGAATGTGTGGGTATTGCCGTAATTGGATCCCAGGGTTTTCCATATTGGCGTTACCTTTGCAGGAAATGGTCTCTTCAAACAAACCTGATCGGATTTCGCATACAGACGAATCCGAAACAGCATTTGAGAGACTCAAACAGTGCCTAACGCAGGCACCAGCACTAGGTATGCCAGACTATGGGAAACCCTTTGAACTATACGGAACAGAAAGTGCTGGTTGCGCAGCAGGTGTACTAACCCAAAAACACGGTGACGCCAGCAGGCCAGTCGCATACTACAGCGCCCAGCTAGACACGGTAGCGCGATCTCTCCCCACATGCTTGCGTAGCGTTGCGGCGATAGCATTGCTAGTGACAAAAAGCGAAGATGTCGTGCTAGGCCACAACCTCACAATCCATACACCGCATGCGGTATCTGCCTTATTGAATTCTGCCCAAACCAGACACGTCTCATCAGCAAGGTTTACAAGATGGGAATTGGCATTAATGGCCCCAGTAAACATCACCATAAGGAGATGCAGCGCATTAAATCCTGCAACGTATCTCCCAGGTGTGCCTGGCCAGGCACAAAGGGTGGAAGGTGAGAGTGATGGGGAAGGAGGATTTAATGCAAAGGAAGATACACATGATTGTATGGAATATTTGACCCAAAATTTTACCGCAAGGCCTGACATCAGTGACAATCCACTGGAAGATGCAGAACTCACGTTCTACACTGACGGTAGTTGTCATAGACAGTCAGACTCGGGAGACTTGTGTACTGGATACGCAGTCGTAGATGACCAAGACACCATAGAAGCGGAACCGCTAGGCCCACCTCACTCAGCCCAGGTTGCTGAACTGGTCGCCCTAACCAGAGCATGTGAATTGGCTAAGGGTAAGTCAGCCAATATCTACACCGATTCTAGATACGCCTTCGGGGTAGTACATGATTTCGGAGCCCTATGGCGCCTCAGAAATTTCATGACGGCAGCTGGTACACCGATAGCGCATGCAGCATATATAAAAAGGCTTCTAACAGCGATACAGGAACCCGACAGAGTGGCTGTTATCAAATGTAAAGCACATACATATAGCCAAGACCCAGTATCCCTTGGTAACAGCCGAGCAGACGAAGCCGCAAAGCTTGCAGCTGCTACCCCCATACAGACAGACACCACACAACTGATGGTATTTAATACCATCAACACACAAAAGTTGTGTGAGATGCAGAATTTGTGTTCCACACAGGAAAGAGCAGTCTGGAAGGCAAAGGGATATGGCCAGGAGTCCTCAGGGCTCTGGACGGATGGACATGGTAAACCAGTGGCCCCCAGGGCATACCTTCCATGTCTGGCTGAAGCAGCTCATGGGCTGACTCATCTAGGCAGGGAGGGGATGTGCAAATTGGTAAGAGCATACTGGTGCGCCCCAGGATTCTCCTCTCATGCGAGTAAAAGAGCAATGTCATGCCTTACCTGTCTGAGAAAGAATATTGGAAAAGCAATACCTACAGAACCATCCCATATCCCACCTACCGGCGGCCCTTTCCAGGTAATACAAATTGACTTCATTCAATTACCCCCATGTCGAAATTTGAAATATGTACTTGTCTGTATAGATGTTTTCTCGAATTGGGTCGAAGCTTTTCCAACAGCTACAAATACCGCTATGTTTACAGCTAAGAAAATTGTGCAGGAATTTGTATGTAGATATGGTATCCCTAGAATCATTGAAAGTGATAGGGGTACCCATTTTACAGGTGATGTCTTTCAAGGAATGTGTAAATTAATGGGTATTGATAGCAAGCTGCACACTCCGTACCGTCCACAGGCGAGTGCGAAGGTCGAAAGAGTGAACAGCACTATTAAAAATAAATTGAGTAAAGTAATGGCAGAGACAGGATTGACGTGGCCAGAAGCTTTACCCATTGTTTTGTATAGCATCAGAACCACTCCCAGGTCCCCTCTTAATCTGTCTCCTTTTGAAATCTTGTTTGGTCGACAACCGCATGTCATGATTAACCCTCAGGATGATTTGAAATGTAACAATGAAGTAACTGTAAAGTACTTGATTAACATGAGTAAGCAGTTGAGGAATCAAAATGATAATCTGAAGTTGGTGATTCCTGATTTACCAGATAGTAATTGTCATGACATTGAACCTGGGGATTATGTAATGATACGAAATTTTCTACGCTCAGGTTGTCTTATTGATAGATGGGAAGGACCATAACAGGTCTTATTGACTAGCACCACAGCATTGAAGGTTGCTGAGAGAGAGACTTGGGTCCATTCATCCCACTGCAAAAAGGTTGCTGATCCAGAGAAGTCCCGTGATAAGGAACAGACGGTAGAGGTTGTATCACTGGGGTGTCTGTTCCAGGAGGACTGAGGCGGCACCTGAGCCTTGAAGACCGAAAGCAGTTGTCGACTCCCCTCTCCCTTTTATTGTTTTTCTCCATTTCCCATCCCCTCTCCCTTAAAATTTCTTTTTCCCCCTTCTCATTCTTCTCCATTTCCTCCTCAAAGATGGACTTGCCCCAAGAGACTGTGATCCGGATTATGATGTTGACCATGATGTTGACCAGAGCAGTCTGTTCCGGCGAGAGTACCATAGAGGTCGAGAGAGGTTCTGGAATGGGTTCCGATTATGATGATGGAGGCGTAGTTTTCCAAGATCAACCAAACCAACAAGCAAAGGCGAGTATCAGAAAACGATCCGATAGCATTGATCATAGAAGAAATTGTGACGGATTGTTAGCTGAAGAAAACTGTATCTGTAGGCTCTGTGATAATCTGGTTGAAGATGGATGCATAAAGAAATGCCAATCCAGTTTTAATATCCATATAGACCGGCATCCATTGAGTGACTATCACTCCTTAGTGGGTAACGTATTAAACCAAACAGATTGTTGGGTATGCTCTCAAGTACCTCAGGGTCATAGCAAATCAGGGCTAGTACCATTTCCTTTAACGTTAGGGGAGGTACTTGAGCTAAGTGGTGGGAGACCGGTGGACCGGAGGTTTAATATCTCCAGCCCTCCTAGTTTGAAGCTCCACCAATACCATGTGGATAGGTCCCTCTTATGTTTCAACATCTCCAATCCCAGAAAACCGGGAAATTGGGAAGT
Source organism: Pseudophryne corroboree (assembly GCF_028390025.1). Lineage (NCBI taxonomy): Eukaryota > Metazoa > Chordata > Amphibia > Anura > Myobatrachidae > Pseudophryne > Pseudophryne corroboree. The sequence goes on from NC_086444.1 coordinate 276,787,360, forward strand.
GTCGTGGAGCAATTTAACCATGACCTTTTCACACAGAGCAGATAGAATGCCTACAGATACAGAGCTTGTACGCCACATAGCCAGTAGAGGAAAATCTTTCCGGTATCGATATACCTTAGGAAATAGGATTACTAGAGTTGGAGAGGTATCACCAGGATACTGTGCACATATCGTACAAACTGATACGTGCATTAAGCAGATGGAAGAATTAGGGTCAGGAGATTTCACCTGGAAGGTTTGTAACATGGTAATGTCCTTCTCCGTCCCATATGTTCTCCCCGATGATGCATATTTCATATGCGGGAGAAAGGCGTACAAGTGGCTTGCCCCAAACTCTGAAGGATTGTGTTATATTGGAAAAGTATTGCCTGAAGTGATGACTGTTACACATGACAAGATGAAGGACATACACCGTGGTGCCCAAGCTCCTTATACTCACACTCATTACGAGCACCGAGTTAAAAGACAACTGTCAGAAAGGTTAGAGCATCCGGCCTCTGATCTTATCCATGAATCCACCGGGATTCAGGTTCTGGTAGCGTTAGATTTCACTCGTACCGCTCGAGGAGTGATGAATTATAGATACATTTCCGCACTCGCCAATTTGTTAGATAATATCACTGAAATGTATGATGACACGTTTAGATACACTGGAAGAGAACTTCAAGCTTACAAAACAGAACTAGTTCAGCATAGGATGGTTCTTAATTATCTTACAGCAGTAACAGGCGGATATTGTGTTACATTGGCAACACAGTACGGCATAAAGTGTTGCACGTATATCACAAATAGCACCGAGGATCCGGTAGAGGTCATAGACCAAAAGATGGACGATATTCTCCAATTGAAGTGGGAATTTCGTCGAAAACACAATCTCACCCTTGCTGCTGTAGGTAATGAGCTGACTGGTTGGGTGTCATGGTTGAACCCGCGAAATTGGTTCTCCGGTTTAGGAGACTGGGCTCAAGGAGTCATAATGGATGTTGGAAAGTTTCTACTATGTATCTTAGGTGTTGTTATATTTATTGGATTGATATTTAGATGCGGGCAGGCTTTAATGAGGTGCAAACAAAGTACAAGAGTGATGAGTTTGAGGAGTGAGGAAACTGTAATTAACCTGGATTTGATTTATGACCCAATGATAGAAACCATGATGTGATGAAAATGCGATTATACGGTCCGTTTCTTTCACCTGTTTTTCTGCTTTTCTCCAAGATACAAAGACCCCCTTGGACGAGGAAGTTGACGAGACGCTATACAGACAACAGACAAGCACCAAAGATGAAGTTTTGACAACCTACGATATGGACACTTGATGAACTTTGCCATGGATCCCCAGTTTCCCTAGTATTTTTAAACTCACGCTAGCCCAACATTTTTTGTAAATCCGATGGCTCTGACAAAGCTATTTGCTCATGCCCAAGGAGCAATACAGCGCAAAGAAGACGACTCTCAACAGATACCGAACACAACTTCAACGACAGATGTACATTTCCCTGACATAGAATATCATTGCATTTTCCATAAGTGTTCTTCACCTTCATCTCTACAACCCTCAGGTAATAACACACATAGTATAGGGAATACAGGCACAGATATCAGCAATCACATATCCCCCCATTCATGTATCATCAACTAAAATGTGCTCCCCATTTTGTTCAAAATCCGAAAAGAGCTCGGTAAAGTTTGACAGCCCATCCACAGACCTGTACCACAGGATAAGAAGGAATTCAAATGTATACTTCGCAATACCTCGAAGCTTGATTTACCACACGTACGGCACGATGATACATGACCCTCCAAACATGGACTCATACACACATGCTTCTGCTTTCTCACTAGGTCATACCCTCTTCACACCTACTCCTCTCTCCTCCCTCACCCAACCATGGAAATGAATTAACTACTGACATATATTTTTCTCCTTTTGAAATGTTTTCAGGAAGTGGCAGTTATTATTGACTGCCAAAGGGTGGACTGTCAAAGTCAGAAAAATATCCCCATACACACTGCCATATTTGCACCGCACACTGGTCCGCGCTGCGCATGCGTACGCTCTCCCGTGAAGGCGCATACCCGCAATAGCGTGCACCCGCGGGCGCACGGTACGCGTATTTACGGTAGAGTTTATGTAATCGTAGCGTGCGACTCATTCGTTACATATTTTCAGTAATAATGTGGTTTGTAGATCATGATCCCTTTGATAGTTTCTGAAAGTTTGGTTAATATAGAATGTCCCTGAGCTGAGGAATCCCTCTTTGTATCGTAGGAAGGGTCTAACAGGAGTCATGCAGTAGTGTTTGGTACCCATCGGAAGAGTATTTAAATAGCAATATTCCGGTGTTGGTTTGGAGCGTATTAATCGCTCGTGCGGATAGTTATGGACATAAGAAGTTTATGTCCATTTCTACTATTTACTCATACTCAGGTATGCGGCGGGAAACCTAGTTCCCCACCCACCTGAGCTGTTTGAAATCGTCACAGCCCACCTGTATGAATCAACCTATGACCTTTTGTTATGATGCAGGGCCGAATTCCGACGTCCAATGGACAATGGGATTGTAGGGACTGTAGGATTGCATTGTGTGTGGGGCATAAATAGGCAGGCCGACCACATCCAGCTCTCACTCTTCAACGGTTCTCATTGCTGAAAATCGGGTGCTGGATGTCCAGGCGCATGCGATCGTTTCCCCTTGTGCGTAAGTTTCTCTCCGTAATCATTGTCTTACTGTGAGCCAATTTCTCTCATCTCTCTCCATTTCTCTCTCTCTCTCTCTCCTTTCTCTTTTCTCTCACATCTCCCCTAGACTAGTATTGTATTGTATTAGATAGTATTGTATTTTGGTTAGGAAGTCTCTGTTATATTGTAGTGTATCATTTGTACTGTTATCCCCTTTTACAAGTATATTAGATATAATACAGTTAATAGGCTTTGGACCCTAAACCAGTATCTGTGTATTTTCTATAGTGTTAAGTGTTCACTTGAGCGTCGGTGACGCTCAAGCAGCTTTGTAGTTAGTCAGGTTACACAAGGTTGCACTTACACCCTGTACTCACATTAAGGTATTCTGTGCATTTCATTGGTATAAGGTTTAGACATAAAGGTATAGCGTTGTGAGCGTCTGCGCCGCTGGTGATCTCTTCGTGGTCTCGAGCGTCCGCTACGCCATAGCGAATCATTACTCTAGTCATAACCAATAACGTGTTGTCCTGTGATCACTGGGCCGTGAGCGAACGTGACGCTTGAGCGTCTCGCCTACGGCTGAGCGATCGTTACGCAAATAGCGTACCCTTACGGTACTTCTTAAGTAAGCAGCGTACAGTGTTCTTAGACTTCATAAAGGGTTGTTTATACGACAAAGGAATTTAGCATTGTCAAGTGCCATATATGCCCCCAGTGCCAGATATTCCCCCCCCAGTGCCATATATGCCCCAGTGCCAGATATTCCCCCCCAGTGCCAGATATTCCCCCCCCCAGTGCCATATATGCCCCAGTGCCAGATATTCCCCCCCAGTGCCATATATGCCCCCAGTGCCAGATATTCCCCCCCAGTGTCAGATATTCCCCCAGTGCCAGATATTCCCCCCCAGTGCCATATATGCCCCCAGTGCCAGATATTCTCCCCCCCCCCCCCCCCCGCGCCGCTGCTGCTGCTTTTTGGAGGGACACGGAGGGCACAGCTCGTCTCTCCTGTGTCCCTCCTGCTGCATCATCTCCGGCGGCAGCGGGTCTAATAGGGGGAAGTGCCGGTTCGTGAGCCAATTAGAGCTCACGGACGGCACTTCCCCCTATTAGACCCGCGGCCGCCGGAGATGATGCAGGAGGGACACAGGGAGGCGCGCTGTGCCCTCCGTGTCCCTCCAACAAGCGGCGGAGGGAAGGAGACCGCAGACTGACATGCGGACGCTCGTCCGCATGTCGGTCTGCTGTAAATCAGTGGCGCCCCCGCAGCCCCTCGCCCCCAAGCCACCGCGAGGGCTGCGGGGGCAGTAGTTACGCCACTGATTTTACTCACGGCATTACGAGGTTTTTTCTTCGTTCTGGTGATCGTTGTGTGATTGACAGGAAGTGGGTGTTTCTGGGCGGAAACTGGCCGTTTTATGGGAGTGTGTGAAAAAACGCTGCCGTTTCTGGGAAAAACGCGAGAGTGGCTGGAGAAACGGGGGAGTGTCTGGGCGAACGCTGGGTGTGTTTGTGACGTCAAACCAGGAACGAAACTGACTGAACTGATCGCAGATGCAGAGTAAGTGTCGAGCTACTCAGAAACTGCTTAGAAATTTCTATTCGCAATTTTGAGAATCTTTCGTTCGTAATTTTGCTAAGCTAAGATTCACTCCCAGTAGGCGGCGGCTTAGCGTGTGCAATGCTGCTAAAAGCAGCTTGCGAGCGAACAACTCGGAATGAGGGCCCTTATTCGGCCAGCTTCTTATTCACTTCTTATTCACTTCTTATTCGAGCTCCAGCTTCTTATTCAGAAAATTTCGTTTTGCAAGGGTTAATGAGTCTTGGGTCACAAATTTTACCCCTGAAATCAACAGAGAGTCGTCACTTACATATGACCCACTTGTATTTTGCTTGGCCCAACGCTGGTTTGGGCATGAAATACACTGGCAAAGTGGGCACAACCACCATAATTTACCATTTTGAATAAGTAGCTGTAGTTTTGCAAGGGTTAACCAGTCTTGGGCCACAAATTTGACACCTGAAATCAACAGAGGGTGGTCACTTGCATGTGACCCACTTGTATTTTGCCTGGCCCAACGCTGGTTTGGGCATGAAATACACTGGCAAAGTGGGCACAAACACCATAATTTACTATTTTGAATACGTAGCTGTAGTTTTGCAAAGGTTAACCAGTCTTGGGCCACAAATTTGACACCTGAAATCAACAGAGGGTGGTCACTTACATATGACCCACTTGTATTTTGCTTGGCCCAACGCTGTTTTGGGCATGAAATACACTGGCAAAGTGGGCACACACACCATATTTTACCATTTTGAATACGTAGCTGTAGTTTTGCAAGGGTTAACTAGTCTTGGGCCACAAATTTGACCCCCAAAAACAACAGAGGGTGGTCACTTGCATGTGACCCACTTGTATTTTGCCTGGCCCAACGCTGGTTTGGGCATGAAATACACTGGCAAAGTGGGCACAAACACCATAATTTACCATTTTGAATAAGTAGCTGTAGTTTTGCAAGGGTTAACCAGCCTTGGGCCACAAATTTGACACCTGAAATCAACAGAATGTGGTCACTTACATATGACCCAGTTGTATTTTGCTTGGCCCAACACTGTTTTGGGCATGAAATACACTGGCAAAGTGGGCATGCACACCATATTTTACCATTTTGAATAAGTAGCTGTAGTTTTGCAAGGGTTAACTAGTTTTTTGTTTGTACATTTTTCCTACCTTATATCTGTCTGTTTTTACCCAGTTTTGTTTTTTCACAGTTGTTTACAATTGTAAAGTTCAACGGAATTTGCTGCGCTATATAAGAATCTGTTAATAAGGAGATTTATTTTCAGAACTTAACTTTGTTAAATCTCTTTCTGCGAGGTACACTGGATTCCGCAGGGAATAACATCGGGGTGTAGAGTTGGATATTGATCCGAGGCACCAACAGGCTAAAGCTTTGACTTTTCCCGGGATGCCTTGCACCGCCTCCTCTATAACCCCGCCTGCATGCACAGGGGCTCAGTTTTGTTAACCAGTCCAATGCAGTAGCAGGTAAAAGATACGACAACAGTTAGTAGCCACACAGACCCACATTCTCACAACAGGAGAAGGTACCAGCGGCTAATGCCATACAACCCAAAGAAGCTAAGTGCGTCAGGGTGGGTGCCCTGTGGAATCCAGTGTACCTCGCCTAAAAAGATTTAACAAAGGATAAGTTCTTTCCATAAATCTCCTTTTCTGCAGCTGGGTACACTAGTATTCCACAGGGAATAACATCAGGGATGTCCTAAAGCAGTTCCTCATGGGTGGGGATGCAGTGTAGCGGGCACAAGAAACCCGCGTCCAAAGGAAGCATCCAGGGAGGCGGAAGTATCAAAGGCATAGAACCTAATGAACATGTTCACTTAGGACCACGTAGCCGCCTTGCACAATTTTTCGAGGGAGGCGCCACGGCAGGCCGCCCAAGAAGGTCCAACAGCCCGAGTAGAATGGGCCTTGATAGTTGCAGGAGCTGGAAGACCATAAGCTTGTGCAATCACCATTCTAATCCATCTGGCCAAGTTCTGCTTATTAGCAGGCCAGCCACGTTTATGAAAACCAAAAAGAACAAATAGAGAATCCGATCTCCTAAGGGAAGCGATTCTCTTCATGTAGATACGGAGAGCCCGTACCACATCCAAATACCACTCTTTGGAGGACAAATCAGGAGAGATAAAGGCCGGAACCACAATCTCTTGGCTAAGGTGGAATATGACACTACCTTAGGTAAATAACCAGGGCGAGTTCTAAGAACCGCACGGTCACAGTGAAAAATCAGAAAGTGTGACCGACATGACAAGGCACCCAAGTCCGAAACCCGTCTAGCAGAGGCAATAGCCAGCAAAAACAAGACCTTAAGCGTAAGCCACTTAAGGTCCACAGACTCAAGAGGTTCAAACGTAGCCTCATGCAGGGCATCTAGAACAACAGACAAATCCCAAGGAGCCACCGAAGGGACATAGGGAGGTTGAATCCTTAGAACACCCTGAGTGAAAGTATGAACGTCAGGCAGAGATGCAATTTTTCTCTGAATCCATATCGACAAGGCTGAAATATAAACCTTGAAGGAGGCCAGACGAAGGCCTAAGTCCAGGCCCTGTTGCAGGAATGCCAAAAGTTTTGCAGTACTGAACTTGTATGCATCATAATTCTTAGTCGCAGACCAGGTGAAGTAAGAATTCCAGACTCTATAATAAATCCGAGCCAAAGCTGGTTTACAGGCTTTCAACATCGTTTGAATGACCGCCTCAGAAAAAACTTTGCCACTCAGGACGGAAGCTTCGAGAGCCACGCTGTCAAAGCCAGACGGGCCAAATCCTAGTAGACACAGGGGCCCCGAACTAGGAGGTCTGGGCATTGTGGAAGTAGAAGAGGACGCTCTATCGAGAGACCCTGTAGGTCTGAGAAGCAATGTACTCTGGGACATGCTGGAGCGAGTAGAAGTAGGATTCCTCCTTCTTGCTCGAACTTCCTTATTACCCTGGGCAGGAGTGACACCGGAGGGAACACGTACGGCAGCCAAAAGTTCCATGGAATTACCAGTGTGTCCACGAACGCTGCTTGAGGATCCCTTATTCTTGCTCCGAAGACCGTAACCTTGTCATTGTGTCGAGACGCAATCAGGTCTACATCTGGTAGACCCCACTTGTCTACTAGGAGTTGAAATACTTCTGGATGAAGGCTCCACTCTCTGGCGTGTATGTACTGACAACTGAGGAAGTCCGCTTTCCAGTTGAGGACCCCCAGAATGAACACTGCCGATATGGCTGGCAGATGGCATTCCGCCCAGTGAAGGATCTTTGACACTTCCAACATTGCCATGCGGCTTTGAGTGCCGCCTTGATGGTTTATGTACACCACCGTGGTAGCATTGTCCAATTGTACTTGAAAAGGCCTGTTCTGTACCAGAGTCAGGGCAAGTTTCAGAGCATTGAACACTGCCCGCAACTCCAGAATATTTATCGGGAGGAGAGATTCCTCCCTGGTCCACCGACCCTGAAGAGAATGTAGTTCCAACACTGCACCCCAACCCCGCAGACTGGCATCCGTCGTCAGAAGGACCCAGTTGGAGATCCAGAAGGGACAACCCCTGCTCAATTGTTGGTCCTGTAGCCACCAGGTCAGTGACAGACGAACCTCTGGAGTCAAGGATATCATGTGAGATCTGATCCGGTGAGGCAGACCGTCCCACTTGGCAAGGATTAGCTTCTGCAGAGGGCGAGAGTGGAACTGAGCATACTCCACCATGTCCAAAGCCGACACCATGAGGCCTAGTACTTGCATCGCTGAGTGTATCGACACTCGTGGGCGAGAAAGGAAGTATTGTATACTGTCCTGACGCTTCAGGACCTTCTCCTGAGACCAGAACAACCGTTGGTTGAGTGTGTCCAACAATGCCCCCAGGTGCACCATGCTCTGAGCAGGGACCAGGGAGGATTTCTTCCAGTTGATGAGCCACCCGTGGGCTTGCAGAAATTGGACCGTCAGTTCCAGATGACGGAGGAGAACCTCTGGGGAGTTTCCCAGGATAAACAAATCGTCCAGACCTGGTAGGATCCTGATACCCTAACGGCGGAGTAGGGCAGTGATAACCGCCATGACCTTGTTAAAGATTTGCGGAGCCGTGGTCAGGCAAAAAGGTAAGGCCTGGAATTGATAATGTAGGTTGCCAATAGCAAACCGCAGGTTTTGTTGATGCGATATGGCAATAGGTATATGTAGGTAAGTTTCCTGTGTGTCCATAGCTACCATATAGTTCAAAAACGGAACTTGGAAACCTTCACAAAATTGTTCAAAGACTTGAGGTTTAGAATGGGCAGGGAGGATCTATTCGGTATCGGAACTAGGAACAAAATATGGGCCCTCATTCCGAGTTGTTCGCTCGCAAGCTGCTTTTAGCAGCATTGCACACGCTAAGCCGCCGCCTACTGGGAGTGAATCTTAGCTTAGCAAAATTGCGTACGAAAGATTCTCAAAATTGCGAATAGAAATTTCTAAGCAGTTTCTGAGTAGCTCAACACTTACGCTGCCACTGCGATCAGTTCAGTCACTTTCGTTCCTGGTTTGACGTCACAAACACACCCAGCGTTCGCCCAGACACTCCCCCGTTTCTCCAGCCACTCCCACGTTTTTCCCAGAAACGGCAGCGTTTTTTCACACACACCCATAAAACGGCCAGTTTCCGCCCAGAAACACCCACTTCCTGTCAATCACACAACGATCACCAGAACGAAGAAAAAACCTCGTAATGCTGTGAGTAAAATACCAAACTTCTTAGCAAATTTACTTGGCGCAGTCGCAGTGCGAACATTGCGCATGCGCAATTAGCGGAAAATCGCTGCGATGCGAAGAAAATTACCGAGCGAACAACTCGGAATGAGGGCCATGGTGTTTGTGCCCACTTTGCCAGTGTATTTCATGCCCAAAACAGTGTTGGGCCAAGCAAAGTACAAGTGGGTCATATGTAAGTGACCACGCTTTGTTGATTTCAGGTGTCAAATTTGTGGCCCAAGACTAGTTAACCCTTGCAAAACTACAGCTACTTATTCAAAATGGCAAGTTACAAAATGGTGTGTGTGCCCACTTTGCCAGTGTATTTCGTGCCCAAAACAGCGTTGGGCCAGGCAAAATACAAGTGGGTCATATGTAAGTGACCACCCTGTGTTGATTTCAGTTGTCAAATTTGTGGCCTAAGACTAGTTAACCCTTGCAAAACTACAGCTACTTATTCAAAATGGCAATTTATAAAATGGTGTTTGTGCCCACTTTGCCAGTGTATTTCATGCCCAAAACAGCGTTGGGCCAAGCAAACTACAAGTGGGTCATATGTAAGTGACCACATTCTGTTGATTTCAGGTGTCAAATTTGTGGCCCAAGACTGGTTAACCCTTGCAAAACTACAGCTACTTATTCAAAATGGTAAAATATGGTGTGTGTGCCCACTTTGCCAGTGTATTTCATGCCCAAAACAGCGTTGGGCCAAGCAAAATACAAGTGGGTCATATGTAAGTGACCACATTCTGTTGATTTCATGTGTCAAATTTGTGGCCCAGGACTGGTTAACCCTTGCAAAACTACAGCTACTTATTAAAAATGTTAAATTATGGTGTGTGCCCACTTTGCCAGTGTATTTCATGCCCAAACCAGCATTGGGCCAAGCAAAATACAAGTGGGTCATATGTAATACCCCTTTCACATCGCACTAAAAACCCGGTATCGACACGGCATATTGCCGTGTCGAAACGGGTCCGTGTGCGATGTGAAAGGTCCTTTGGTGAATTAGCGGGTCGTCTGACCGGGTAATTCAACCCGGTAAAAAAGAAGGGTTATTACCGGGTTGATTACCGGGTCAGGCGCAGTGTGAATGGGAGCCGTTCCGATGCGACACGGCTCCCATTCACAGTATAGGCAGAGGCGGCGCAGGAGATGAGCTCATCTCCCGGCGCCGCCTCCACCCCCGCCCCTGCTGCTGCTGCGCCCTCCGCTGCTATGGCAACCGACCCGGAAAGCCAGCAACGGAGCGCAAATGCCGGATCCCACCCGGTAAGTAAGTACACGTTTCACTTACCGGGTAGGATCCGGCATTTGCGATGTGAAAGCAGCATAAGTGACAACCCTGTGTTGATTTCAAGTGTCAAATTTGTGGCCCAAGCCTGGTTAACCCTTGCAAAACTACAGCTACTTATTCAAAATGACAATTTATGTAATGGTGTTTGTGCCCACTTTGCCAGTGTATTTCATGCCCAAAACAGCGTTGGGCCAAGCAAAATACAACTGGTTCATATGTAAGGGAACCTACTCTGTTGATTTCAGGTGTCAAATTTGTTACCCAAGACTCATTAACCCTTGCAAAACTGAATGATCTGAATAAGAAGCTGGAGTTCGAATAAGAAGTGAATAAGAAGCTAGAGCTTGAATAAGAAGCCTATAGACAATATAACATATCCAGAAGTGACCAATGTGCTCCCTGCTTTATTTTACCAGGAATTATACATAGCACAAAAGCTTATTTAAATTTTTGTTTTTCTTGTGAATAAAAAAGCAGTTAATGCGATTGAGCTGCATTAACTGCGAATGCCTCTGATTGACAGGCAGAGGCGTTTGCGTCGGGTGGCGATGGATCATCTGGGGGGTAGCGCAGGGGAAATGGGGGCGCGTCAGCAGTGTTTTCAGGGCGGCTGCGTGTTGTCACACATCGAAAAAATGGCAGGACTCCTGCCATCGGAGCCAGGCAGCGCCGGCAGGAGGTCTACATAGTCTCTGCGACCACGCCCTAATTGTGGCGAGATCGCAATTAGAGCAGTTGGTGGGCGGATTGCTGGGCAGCCGTGCCCTGTGATGGGCGGCCCCCAGCATGCGATTGCTACTCTTATTGAATCAGGCCCATAAAACGGAAAGCACAAGACAAATGCACAATTCGTGTTCCAGTCCTGTTAACGTTTCAGTGTGGGAGAGAGATCTACATTGTATACACATGCATTCTTTTGTAGTATTTTTATTAAACATATAGGTTGAGAGCATATATTTCGCCAATCCTTGGATCTCAGGCCTTGGCCATATTCTATACAGTAAATTATGACAACAAATGATTGCTCCAAGGACTGATATTGTGCTTTGGTAGACTACAACCATTCTGCATTCTTCTAATTGTTATACAGTAATGTTGTATACAATAGAATTAGTGGTCCCAAATGATATTATCACTAACCCCAAATGCTTTGTCGCAGGACTAAATATAACTGATTAACTGAATGGTTTGTTTGCTTTTGCGCACTGGTTATACAAGAGTTTCACAGCATGAAGTACAAAGAGATCAAAATGTGACTTGCCCAAGGCTAAAACAGTTCTTTCAAAATAAATCCCAGTAAATTGCAGGATCATTCTTATCACAGACCTCTCCTGCCATATTGTTTTCTTTGCCTTTCCCTATAATATCAACCTCTTGTATACCTGTAATGTTATTATGTACTATTTGTTTATTTGCATCATTTGTTGCCATACTGGCTGTCCAGTCCAATGGTTTTGTAGCTCTTGAGACATAAACAATGATGATTTAATCTTCTCTAGACCTGTGATCTCTTTAGCCATACAAATTCTTCTGTCTGGGGCTGTCGGGGGAAAAACTAGAATCATCGACTTTTTCACTTACTTTTCCATATTCTCATGAAGGGCCAGGTACTGTAGTTTCCTGGCGCAAATGTTACATAATATTTCTTTAATTTTAAATGAGCCAATAGAACATGACTTTATTTGTACAGCTTTAATTATTAGTCATGCATAAAACAATTAAATAGTTGTGTATTTTCCAAACTCAGGGGCCTGTTTATCATTGATGGCAGTGGGTCCCCATAAACTGCCGTTTTTTAGAGCCGTATATTGCAGCAATGAGAAATTATTTTAAAAGCCAATATAGCAAAACCATCTAAAAGGGACAGAGTCCATCCTGGCGCAGACTGAAAAATAAAGTTATACCTTGCGCTATCATGAAAAATAAAGTTCTTCTAAAGTTGAACCCAGTTACCTACTGTTCATCTAGTTATCCTCCCAGGGTGTAGAATCCTCTCAGGGTGTAGAATCCTCCCAGGGTGTAGAATGGGAAGAAGGAGTCCAGAACTCTTTCGCCTAGGTGTGGTGACTGCTAATTAAACGGGGAGCACTCCTGCCATCTGGTGGACCTAAGGAGGTGAAGAATTCCAGACCTCTGTACCCCTTCTTCCCATTCTACACCCTGGGAGGGTAACTAGATGATTGTGGAGACGTTTATGAAAACCCCGTCTACATATGTGTTATATGCTTTTATTCTTTGTACACATTGTGAGTGTGCTATCAACAAATTTCCTTTGTTTGCTATAACTGTTGTATTGCACTATGGGGGACATTTACTAAGCAGTGATAAGAGTGGAGAAGTGAGCCAGTGGAGAAGTGCCTATGGCAACCAATCAGCACTGAAGTAACATTTATAATTTGCATACTATAAAATTATACAGAGCTGCTGATTGGTTGATGGGGCAACTTCTCCACTGGCTCACTTCTCCGCTCTTATCACTGCTTAGTAAATGTCCCCCTATGTCCCTTTCTCCTTTTTTCCTGTGAGATCGGAAAAGAAGTGATGGGATGGTCATCTATGAGAATTACTAGTGTGCAACATCAAAGTATCATAAGGAAGCATCTTTGAACAATTTGGACACTTAAATCATATTTATGGTTTTGCACCTGTTTGGGAATTTTTTTTATTTCCACTCCCAGAAAACAGCCAGTTACCACCCCAAAATGCCCGCTTTCTGTCAATCAACTTGCATACGCCTAGTGATCAATAAAGTCGCTGAATTTTTTTGCAGTTAGTCCTCATGCGTGAGGCCTTTTGCGTGTGGCCTTTCGCATTTTGGCCTCACGATCCATACGTATGCGAAGTCGATCGATAATCGCCCGCCTTGTGAATCCGTAGAACAGCGATAAGGTCTGAATTACCCCCTATGCGGGGCGCCACGTCTGAGCATATTCATATCTTTATCACTCCCGTTAGGCATCACTACTGACTGAAGAAGTATTAATTACTGTGAAGGAATTGCCAGGGGAATTGCTAGCCAGATAGCAGGTCTGTGTCACCTTGCACAACCTCATATGGGAAATGTCAAAACTTTGTGAATAGATTCTATGGTACCACAATCTTATGGTTCCTATAGCAGAGCACCAGGCATGGAGAGTGAATGCTGTGGGTGCTGTCTGGTAAATCACACCTGCCCTGGGGATCCTCAGTGCTGTATTTGTATTGTAACAGAAATTTATTTTCCCAACATTTTATTAGCAAAGCAGCATTTTAAATGAACACATTGGGGGGAATTCAAATGTTTGAAAAGTCAGTTGGGTGTCTGTTTTTTTCCTATCTAATAGACAGGAAAAAACAGACACCCGACCGACTTTTCAAACATTTGAATTCCCCCCATAGAAAGAAGACTTATACGTGGATACAACCACCAATAATTACAGCCACTCAATATCACTGCAGCTGGTACATATAGAACAAGTAAACTTTAAAACGACAAAAGTGGTAAGGATAGCTGGGGGAACGACAAGGGCGGGGCTAAGGATATAAGACATTGACTTTGCTTGGAACAAGCTCAATAAATTATAGAAATTCAAACTAAATAATGTATAGAAATGATACACCCATGGAGGACAAACGCTAAAACAAGATATAGCAGAGTGGGTTACTTACTAAAAATACATTTTATGTGATTTTTTTAAAATCTAATTGATTACAGCAGCAAGCACAGGTGCGTCGCGCCTATCCCTCCAGGGGGCTCTGATGTGGCTTATATGGTAGTGCAGACAATAGTAGGTGAAGGCTTAGATCATGATGCAGATAATACGCTGCTTAAAGTACAGTCTTCTCTGTATTCCTGGCACATATGAATGAGTTACCAGATTCTATGTTATAACTTCCATCTGCTATTCCCATTTAGCTTAATATGAATATCAGCGTTGGGTGGTAAATTTAAGTTACTACCGTTTATAGCACAGCAATCAGCGTAAATGATTTGAGGAGATTCTGGGGCAGACCCTATAATGGTAGATGTAACTTATAAGATGGAAATCAAATAGGCACCACAGAGTAGTAAGATTGTTTGGCTATCTGAAATTTGGGCAGATCCATGGCGTAATGGCATCCAGTGTCAGGCAGAGAGGATAGAGTGGGTTCTTCCATAGTGTGTCCAGAACAGCTCATGGGATATATATTGTAATGTACAACAGTATAGTGGATGGTCTTCAGTGTTTTGGAAGCCAAAAGATAACAGATATTGTGACAATATGTAGCAAAGTAGGCTATATGTTAACCCAGATTTCTCTAACGTCCTAGTGGATGCTGGGGACTCCGAAAGGACCATGGGGAATAGCGGCTCCGCAGGAGACTGGGCACAAAAGTAAAAAGCTTTAGGACTACCTGGTGTGCACTGGCTCCTCCCCCCATGACCCTCCTCCAAGCCTCAGTTAGATTTTTGTGCCCGAACGAGACGGGTGCAGGCTAAGGGGCTCTCCTGAGCTGCTTAGTGTAAAAGTTTAAAGTAGGTTTTTTATTTTCAGTGAGACCTGCTGGCAACAGGCTCACTGCACCGAGGGACTAAGGGGAGAAGAAGCGAACTCACCTGCGTGCAGAGTGGATTGGGCTTCTTAGGCTACTGGACATTAGCTCCAGAGGGACGATCACAGGCCCAGCCATGGATGGGTCCCGGAGCCGCACCGCCGGCCCCCTTACAGAGCCAGAAGAGTGAAGAGGTCCGGAAAATCGTCGGCAGAAGACGTCCTGTCTTCAATAAGGTAGCGCACAGCACCGCAGCTGTGCGCCATTGCTCTCAGCACACTTCACACTCCGGTCACTGAGGGTGCAGGGCGCTGGGGGGGGGCGCCCTGAGACGCAATAAAAAACCTTTTTTTGGCAAAAAAATACATCACATATAGCTCCTGGGCTATATGGATGCATTTAACCCCTGCCAATTTTTCCATTAAAAAGCGGGAGAAAGGCCGCAGAGAAGGGGGCGGAGCCTATCTCCTCAGCACACTGGCGCCATTTTTTCCTCACAGCTCCGTTGGAGGAAGGCTCCCTGACTCTCCCCTGCAGTCCTGCACTACAGAAACAGGGTAAAACAAGAGAGGGGGGGCACTAAATTGGCATATTAATATATACAGCAGCTATATTAGGGAAAAACACTTATATAAGGTTATCCCTGTATATATATAGCGCTCTGGTGTGTGCTGGCAAACTCTCCCTCTGTCTCCCCAAAGGGCTAGTGGGGTCCTGTCCTCTATCAGAGCATTCCCTGTGTGTGTGCTGTGTGTCGGTACGCTGTGTCGACATGTATGAGGAGGAAAATGGTGTGGAGGCGGAGCAATTGCCTGTGTTAGTGATGTCACCCCTTAGGGAGTCGACACCTGACTGGATGGTCTTATGGAAAGAATTACGTGATAGTGTCGGCACTTTACAAAAGACTGTTGACGACATGAGACAGCCGGCAAATCAGTTAATACCTGTACAGGCGTCTCAAACACCGTCAGGGGCTATAAAACGCCCGTTACCTCAGGTCGATACAGACACTGACACGGACACTGACTCCAGTGTCGACGGTGAGGAAACAAACGTATTTTCCAGTAGGGCCACACGTTACATGATCACGGCAATGAAGGAGGTTTTGAACATTTCTGATACTACAAGTACCACAAAAAAGGGTATTATGTGGGGTGTGAAAAAACTACCCGTAGTTTCTCTAACGTCCTAAGTGGATGCTGGGGACTCCGTAAGGACCATGGGGAATAGCGGCTCCGCAGGAGACTGGGCACATCTAAAGAAAGCTTTAGGACTAACTGGTGTGCACTGGCTCCTCCCCCTATGACCCTCCTCCAAGCCTCAGTTAGATTTCTGTGCCCGACGAGAAGGGTGCACACTAGGGGCTCTCCTGAGCTTCTTAGTGAAAGTTTTAGTTTAGGTTTGTTATTTTCAGTGAGACCTGCTGGCAACAGGCTCACTGCATCGAGGGACTAAGGGGAGAAGAAGCGAACTCACCTGCGTGCAGAGTGGATTGGGCTTCTTGGCTACTGGACATTAGCTCCAGAGGGACGATCACAGGCCCAGCCTGGATGGGTCCCGGAGCCGCGCCGCCGGCCCCCTTACAGAGCCAGAAGAGCGAAGAGGTCCGGAAAAATCGGCGGCAGAAGACGTTCCTGTCTTCAATAAGGTAGCGCACAGCACTGCAGCTGTGCGCCATTGCTCTCAGCACACTTCATACTCCGGTCACTGAGGGTGCAGGGCGCTGGGGGGGGCGCCCTGAGACGCAATAAAACATGATAAAAATACCTTACATGGCAAAAAAATACATCACATATAGCTCCTGGGCTATATGGATGCATTTAACCCCTGCCAGAATATACAGAAAAACGGGAGATAAGGCCGCCGAAAAGGGGGCGGAGCCTATCTCCTCAGCACACTGGCGCCATTTTCCCTCACAGCTCAGTTGGAGGGAAGCTCCCTGGCTCTTCCCTGCAGTCACTACACTACAGAAAGGGTTAAAAAAAGAGAGGGGGGCACTAATTAGGCGCAGTATTAAAACATACAGCAGCTATAAGGGGAAAAACACTTATATAAGGTTATCCCTGTATATATATATATAGCGCTCTGGTGTGTGCTGGCATACTCTCTCTCTGTCTCCCCAAAGGGCTAGTTGGGTCCTGTCCTCTATCAGAGCATTCCCTGTGTGTGTGCTTTGTGTCGGTACGTTTGTGTCGACATGTATGAGGAGAAAAATGATGTGGAGACGGAGCAGAGTGTCTGTAACAGTGATGTCACCACCTAGGGGGTCGACACCTGAGTGGATGTACTGTTGAAAATTACGTGACAGTGTCAGCTCTGTATAAAAAAACAGTGGTTGACATGAGACAGCCGGCTACTCAGCTTGTGCCTGTCCAGACGTCTCATAGGCCGTCAGGGGCTCTAAAGCGCCCGTTACCTCAGATGGCAGATACAGACGCCGACACGGATACTGACTCCTGTGTCGACGGTGAAGAGACAACCGTGATTTCCAGTAGGGCCACACGTTACATGATTGAGACAATGGAAAATGTTTTATACATTTCTGATAATACGAGTACCACCAAAAAGGGGTATTATGTTCGGTGAGGGAAAAACTACCTGTAGTTTTCCTGAATCTGAGAAATAAAATGAGGTGTGTGATGATGCGTGGGTTTCCCCCCGATAACAATTGATCATTTCTTAAAAAGTATTGGCTGTATACCCTTTCCCGCCAGAGGTTAGGGTGCGTTGGGAAACACCCCCTAGGGGGGATAAGGCGCTCACACGCTTGTAAGAACAAGGGCTCTACCCTCTCATGAGATGGCCGCCCTTAAGGATCCTGCTGATAGAAAGCAGGAGGGTATCCAAAAATGTATTCACACACATACTGGTGTTATACTGCGACCAGCAATCGCCTCAGCCTGGAGGTGCAGTGCTGGGTTGGCATGGTCGGTTTCCCTGACTGGAAATATTGATATCCTAGATAAGGATAGTATATTATTGCCTATAGAGCATTTAAAAGATGCATTTCTATATATGCATGATGCACAGCGGAATATTTGCCGACTGGCATCAAGTATAAGTGCGTTGTCCAATTCTACCAGTAAAATGGTCAGGTGATGCGGATTCCAAACGGCATTTGGAAGTATTGCCTTTGAAAGGGGACATATGGGGTCGGTCTTTTAGACCTGGTGGCCACGGCAACAACTGGGAAATCCACGTTTGTACCCCAGGTCGCCTCTCAAAATAAGACGCCGTATTATCAGGCGCAGTCCTTTGTTGGCAAGCGGACAAAAGGTTCCTCTTTTCTGCTCGTGACAGAGGGAGAGGAAAAAGGCTGAAGAGATTAGCCAGTTCCCAGGAACAGAAACCCTTTCCCGCCTCTGCCAAGCCCTCAGTATGACGCTAGGGCCTTACAAGCTCAGGCACGGTGGGGGCCCGTTCTCAATGAATTTCAGTGCGCAGTGGGCTCACTCGCAAGTAGACCCCTGGATCCTTCAGGTAATATCTCAAGGGTACATATTGGAATTCGAGACGTCTCCCCCTCGCCGTTTCCAAAAGTCGGCTTTAACGACGTCTCCCTCTGACAGGGAGGCAGTTTTGGAAGCCATTCACAAGCTGTATTCCCAGCAGGTGATAATCAAGGTACCCCTCCTGCAACAGGGAACGGGGTATTATTCCACACTATTGTGGTACCGAAGCCAGACGGCTCGGTGAGACCGATTCTAAAATCTAAAATCTTTGAACACTTACATACAGAGGTTCAAATTCAAGATTGAGTCACTCAGAGCAGTGATTGCGAACCTGGAAGAAGGGGACTACATGATGTCTCGGGACATCAAGGATGCTTACCTTCATGTCAAAATTTACCCTTCTCACCAAGGGTACCTCAGGTTATGGTACAGAACTGTCACTATCAGTTCAGACGCTGCCGTAGGGATAGTCCACGGCACCCCGGGTCTTTACCAAGGTAATGGCCGAAATGATATCCCTTCGAAGGAAGGGAATTTTAGTTATCCCTTACTTGGACGATTCCCTGATAAGGGTAAGATCCAGGGAACAGTTGGAAGTCGGTGTAGCACTATCTCAGGTAGTGTTGCGGCAGCACGATTGGATTCTCAATATTCCAAAATCGCAGCTGGTTCCGACGACTTGTCTTCTGTTTCCTAGGGATGTTCCTGGACACAGTCCAGAAAAAAAAGGTGTTTCTCCCGGAAGAGAAAGCCAGGGAGTTATCCGAGCTAGTCAGGAACCTCCTAAAACCGAACCAAGTCTCAGTGCATCAATGCACAAGGGTTCTGGGTAAAAATGGTGGCTTCCTACGAAGCAATCCCATTCGTTAGATTCCACGCAAGAACTTTCCAGTGGAACCTACTGGACAAATGGTCCGGGTCGCATTTTCAGATGCATCAGCGGATAACCCTGTCACCAAGGACAAGGGTATCCATCCTGTGGTGGTTGCAGAGTGCTCATCTTCTAGAGGGCCGCAGATTCGGCATTCAGGACTGGGTCCTGGTGACCACGGATGCCAGCCTGCGAGGCTGGGGAGCAGTCACACAGGGAAGGAATATCCAGGGCTTAGGGTCAAGCCTGGATACATCACTTCACATAAATATCCTGAAGCTAAGGGCCATTTACAATGCTCTAAGCTTAGCAAGACCTCTGCTTCAAGGTCAGCCGGTGTTGATCCAGTCTGACAACATCATGGCAGTCACCCACGTAAACAGACAGGGTGGCACAAGAAGCAGGAGGGCAATGGCAGAAGCTGCAGGGATTCTTCGCTGGGCGGAAAATCATGTGATAGCACTGTCAACAGTATTCATTCCGGGAGTGGACAACTGGGAAGCAGACTTCCTCAGCACGACCTCCACCCGGGAGAGTGGGGACTTCACCCAGAAGTCGGCCATATGATTAAAAAACTCGACAGGTATTGCGCCAGGTCAAGAGACCCTCAGGCAATAGTTGTAGACGCTCTGGTAACACCGTGGGTGTACCAGTCAGTGTATGTGTTCCCTCCTCTGCCTCTCATACCCAAGGTACTGAGATTGATAAGATGGAGAGGAGAAAGCACTATATTCGTGGCTCCGGATTGGCCAAGAAGGACTTGGTAACCGGAACTTCAAGAGATGCTCACGGAGGATCCGTGGCCTCTACCTCTAAGAAGGGACCTGCTCCAGCAAGGACCCTGTCTGTTCTAAGACTTACCGCGGCTGCGTTTGACGGCATGCCGGTTGAACACCGGATCCTGAAGGAAAAAAGGCATTCCGGATGAAGTCATCCATATCCTGATCTAAAGCCAGGAAGGATGTAACCGCAAAAACATTATCACCGCAATTGGCGAAAATATGTTGCGTAGTGCGAGGCCAGTAAGGCCCGATGGAGGAAATTCAACTGGGTCGATTCCTACATTTCCTGCAAACAGGAGTGTCTATGGGCCTGAAATTGGGGTCCATTAAGGTTCAGATTTCGGCCCTGTCAATTTTCTTCCAAAAAAGAACTAGCTTCAGTCCCTGAAGTTTAGACGTTTGTAAAAGGGGTACTGCATATACAGCCTCCTTTTGTGCCTCCAGTGGCAATTTGGGATCTCAATGTAGTTTGGGTTCCAAAAGTCACATTGGTTTGAACCACTTAAATCTGTGGAGTTAAAATATCTCACATGGAAAGTGGTCATGCTGTTGGCCCTGGCCTGGGCCAGGCGCGTGTCAGAATTGGCGGCTTTATCCTGTAAAAGCCCTTATCTGATTTTCCATTCGGACAGGGCGGAATTGAGGACTCGTCCTCAGTTTCTCCCTAAGGTGGTTCCAGCGTTTTCACCTGAACCAACCTATTGTGGTGCCTGCGGCTACTAGGGACTTGGAGGAATCCAAGTTGCTGGATGTTGTCAGGGCCCTGAAAATATGTTTCCAGGACGGCTGGAGTCAGGAAATCTGACTCGCTGTTTATCCTGTATGCACCCAACAAGCTGGGTGCTCCTGCTTCTAAGCAGACTATTGCTCGTTGGATTTGTAGTACAATTCAGCTTGCACATTCTGTGGCAGGCCTGCCACAGCTAAAATCTGTAAAAGCCCGTTCCACAAGGAAAGTGGGCTCATCTTGGGCGGCTGCCCGAGGGGTCTCGGCTTTACAACTTGCCGAGCAGCTACTTGGTCAGGGGCAAACACGTTTGCTAAATTCTACAAATTTGATACCCTGGCTGAGGAGGACCTGGAGTTCTCTCATTCGGTGCTGCAGAGTCATCCGCACTCTCCCGCCCGTTTGGGAGCTTTGGTATAATCCCCATGGTCCTTACGGAGTCCCCAGCATCCACTTAGGACGTTAGAGAAAATAAGAATTTACTTACCGATAATTCTATTTCTCATAGTCCGTAGTGGATGCTGGGCGCCCATCCCAAGTGCGGATTGTCTGCAATACTTGTACATAGTTATTGTTACAAAAATCGGGTTATTATTGTTGGGAGCCATCTTTTCAGAGGCTCCTCTGTTATCATACTGTTAACTGGGTTCAGATCACAAGTTATACGGTGTGATTGGTGTGGCTGGTATGAGTCTTACCCGGGATTCAAAATCCTTCCTTATTGTGTACGCTCGTCTGGGCACAGTATCCTAACTGAGGCTTGGAGGTGGGTCATAGGGGGAGGAGCCAGTGCACACCAGTTAGTCCTAAAGCTTTCTTTAGATGTGCCCAGTCTCCTGCGGAGCCGCTATTCCCCATGGTCCTTACGGAGTCCCCAGCATCCACTACGGACTATGAGAAATAGAATTATCGGTAAGTAAATTCTTATTTTTTCCTGAATCAGATGAATTAAATGAGGTGTGTGATGAAGCGTGGGTTTCCCCCGATAAAAAACTGCTAATTTCGAAAAAATTATTGGCATTATACCCTTTCCCGCCAGAGGTTAGGGCGCGTTGGGAAACACCCCCTAGAGTGGATAAGGCGCTCACACGCTTATCAAAACAAGTGGCGTTACCGTCTCCTGATACGGCCGCCCTCAAGGAACCAGCTGATAGGAAGCTGGAAAATATCCTAAAAAGTATATACACACATACTGGTATTATACTGCGACCAGCAATCGCCTCAGCCTGGATGTGCAGTGCTGGGGTGGCTTGGTCGGATTCCCTGACTGAAAATATTGATACCCTGGACAGGGACAATATATTATTGACTATAGAGCATTTAAAGGATGCATTTCTATATATGCGTGATGCACAGAGGGATATTTGCACTCTGGCATCAAGAGTAAGTGCGATGTCCATTTCTGCCAGAAGAGGGTTATGGACGCGACAGTGGTCAGGTGATGCGGATTCCAAACGGCATATGGAAGTATTGCCGTATAAAGGGGAGGAGTTATTTGGGGTCGGTCTATCGGACCTGGTGGCGACGGCAACGGCTGGGAAATCCACCTTTTTACCCCAAGTCACCTCACAGCAGAAAAAGATACCGTCTTTTCAGGCTCAGTCCTTTCGTCCCCATAAGGGCAAGCGGGCAAAAGGCCACTCATATCTGCCCCGGGGCAGAGGAAGGGGAAAAAGACTGCAGCAGACAGCCTCTTCCCACGAACAGAAGCCCTCCCCCGCTTCTGCCAAGTCCTCAGCATGACGCTGGGGTCTTACAAGCGGACTCAGGCACGGTGGGGGCCCGTCTCAAGAATTTCAGCGCGCAGTGGGCTCACTCGCAAGTGGACCCCTGGATCCTGCAGGTAGTATCTCAGGGGTACAAATTGGAATTCGAGACGTCTCCCCCTCGCCGGTTCCTGAAGTCTGCTTTACCAACGTCTCTCCCCGACAGGGAGGCGGTATTGGAAGCCATTCACAAGCTGTATTCCCAGCAAGTGATAATCAAGGTACCCCTCCTACAACAGGGAAAGGGGTATTATTCCACGCTGTTTGTGGTACCGAAGCCGGACGGCTCGGTGAGACCCATTTTAAATCTGAAATCCTTGAACACTTACATAAAAAGGTTCAAGTTCAAGATGGAGTCACGCAGGGCAGTGATAGCGAACCTGGAAGAAGGGGACTATATGGTGTCTCTGGACATCAAGGATGCTTACCTCCATGTCCCAATTTGCCCTTCTCACCAAGGGTACCTCAGGTTTGTGGTACAGAACTGTCACTATCAGTTTCAGACGCTGCCGTTTGGATTGTCCACGGCACCCCGGGTCTTTACCAAGGTAATGGCCGAAATGATGATTCTTCTTCGAAGAAAAGGCGTCTTAATTATCCCTTACTTGGACGATCTCCTGATAAGGGCAAGGTCCAGAGAACAGTTAGAGGTCGGAGTAGCACTATCTCAAGTAGTACTACGACAGCACGGATGGATTCTAAATATTCCAAAATCGCAGCTGATTCCGACGACACGTCTGCTGTTCCTAGGAATGATTCTGGACACAGTACAGAAAAAAGTGTTTCTCCCGGAAGAGAAAGCCAGGGAGTTATCCGACCTAGTCAGGAACCTCCTAAGACCAGGCCAAGTGTCAGTACATCAATGCACAAGGGTCCTGGGAAAGATGGTGGCTTCTTACGAAGCGATTCCATTCGGCAGATTCCACGCAAGAACTTTTCAGTGGGATATGCTGGACAAATGGTCCGGATCGCATCTTCAAATGCATCAGCGGATAACCCTGTCTCCAAGGACAAGGGTGTCTCTCCTGTGGTGGTTACAGAGTGCTCATCTCCTAGAGGGCCGCAGATTCGGCATTCAGGATTGGGTCCTGGTGACCACGGATGCCAGCCTGAGGGGCTGGGGAGCAGTCACACAAGGAAGAAATTTCCAGGGCTTGTGGTCAAGCATGGAAACGTCACTTCACATAAATATCCTGGAACTCAGGGCCATTTACAATGCCCTAAGTCAGGCAAGACCTCTGCTTCAGGGTCAGCCGGTGTTGATCCAGTCGGACAACATCACGGCAGTCGCCCATGTAAACAGACAGGGCGGCACAAGAAGCAGGAGGGCAATGACGGAAGTGGCAAGGATTCTTCGCTGGGCGGAAAATCATGTGATAGCACTGTCAGCAGTGTTCATTCCGGGAGTGGACAACTGGGAAGCAGACTTCCTCAGCAGACACGATCTTCACCCGGGGGAGTGGGGACTTCACCCAGAAGTCTTCCACATGATTGTGAACCGTTGGGAAAAACCAAAGGTGGACATGATGGCGTCCCGCCTCAACAAAAAACTGGACAGATATTGCGCCAGGTCAAGGGACCCTCAGGCAATAGCTGTGGACGCTCTGGTAACACCGTGGGTGTACCAGTCAGTGTATGTGTTCCCTCCTCTTCCTCTCATACCAAAAGTACTGAGAATCATAAGAAGGAGAGGAGTAAAGACTATACTCGTGGCCCCGGATTGGCCAAGAAGGACTTGGTACCCGGAAATTCAAGAGATGCTCACGGAAGACCCGTGGCCTCTACCTCTAAGAAAGGACCTGCTCCAGCAGGGACCATGTCTGTTCCAAGACTTACCGCGGCTGCGTTTGACGGCATGGCGGTTGAACGCCGGATCCTGAAGGAAAAAGGCATTCCGGATGAAGTCATCCCTACCCTGATCAAAGCCAGGAAGGATGTGACCGTACAACATTATCACCGTATTTGGCGAAAATATGTTGCGTGGTGCGAGGCCAGGAAGGCCCCTACAGAGGAATTTCAACTGGGTCGATTCCTGCATTTCCTGCAAACAGGACTGTCTATGGGCCTAAAATTAGGGTCCATTAAGGTTCAAATTTCGTCCCTGTCAATATTCTACCAAAAAGAACTAGCTTCAGTTCCTGAAGTTCAGACGTTTGTCAAGGGAGTACTGCATATACAGCCTCCTTTTGTGACTCCAGTGGCACCTTGGGATCTCAATGTAGTTTTGGGGTTCCTAAAATCACATTGGTTTGAACCACTCACCACTGTGGACTTAAAATATCTCACATGGAAAGTGGTAATGCTGTTAGCCCTGGCTTCAGCCAGGCGTGTTTCAGAATTGGCGGCTTTATCCTATAAAGGCCCTTACCTAATTTTTCATACGGACAGGGCAGAATTGAGGACTCGTCCTCAATTTCTCCCTAAGGTGGTTTCAGCATTTCACTTAAACCAGCCTATTGTGGTGCATGCGGCTACTAGGGACTTGGAGGATTCCAAGTTACTGGACGTAGTCAGGGCCCTGAAAATATATGTTTCCAGGACGGCTGGAGTCAGAAAATCTGACTCGCTGTTTATCCTGTATGCACCCAACAAGCTGGGTGCTCCTGCTTCTAAGCAGACTATTGCTCGTTGGATTTATAGTACAATTCAGCTTGCACATTCTGTGGCAGGCCTGCCACAGCCAAAATCTGTAAAAGCCCATTCCACAAGGAAAGTGGGCTCATCTTGGGCGGCTGCCCGAGGGGTCTCGGCTTTACAACTTTGCCGAGCAGCTACTTGGTCAGGGGCAAACACGTTTGCTAAATTCTACAAATTTGATACCCTGGCTGAGGAGGACCTGGAGTTCTCTCATTCGGTGCTGCAGAGTCATCCGCACTCTCCCGCCCGTTTGGGAGCTTTGGTATAATCCCCATGGTCCTTTCGGAGTCCCCAGCATCCACTAGGACGTTAGAGAAAATAAGAATTTACTTACCGATAATTCTATTTCTCATAGTCCGTAGTGGATGCTGGGCGCCCATCCCAAGTGCGGATTGTCTGCATTACTTGTACATAGTTATTGTTACAAAAATCGGGTTATTGTTGTTGTGAGCCATCTTTTCAGAGGCTCCTTCTGTTATCATGCTGTTAACTGGGTTCAGATCACAAGTTGTACGGTGTGATTGGTGTGGCTGGTAAGAGTCTTACCCGGGATTCAAAATCCTTCCTTATTGTGTACGCTCGTCCGGGCACAGTATCCTAACTGAGGCTTGGAGGAGGGTCATGGGGGGGAGGAGCCAGTGCACACCAGGTAGTCCTAAAGCTTTTTACTTTTGTGCCCAGTCTCCTGCGGAGCCGCTATTCCCCATGGTCCTTTCGGAGTCCCCAGCATCCACTACGGACTATGAGAAATAGAATTATCGGTAAGTAAATTCTTATTATTGCTAATTAGCAAAATACACATGGGGGTAATTCCAAGTTGATCGCAGCAGGATTTTTGTTTGCAGTTGGCCAAAACCATTTGCACTGCAGGGGGAACAGATATAACATATGCAGAGAGAGTTAGATTTGGGTGGGTTCTGTTATTTCTGTGCAGGGTAAATACTGGCTGCTTTATTTTTACACTGCAAATTAGATTGCAGATTAAACACACCACACCCAAATCTAACTCTCTCTGCACATGTTATATTTGCCTCCCCTGCAGTGCACATGGTTTTGCCCAATTGCTGACAAAATTCCTGCTGCGATCAACTTGGAATTACCCCCTAAATTCCTGCTGCGATCAACTTGGAATTACCCCCATGGAGAGATCACAAATAAAGTTAATTACACATACTTAACTTTATTTGTGATCTCGTACCCACCCACAGGAACATACTTACATGTCATTGATAGTTGCCTACTTAAATACCTGGGCAATGGGCCTGGTTCAGAGAAGGACGCAGTAGCAACAGCAGCTCCATCTTTGTAGGCAGCGACTGTGCTAAAATATGCGGATGCCGCAGGAGGTGTATTATGGGGCCCAACAGTTACTCAATACTTACCTCCATGTTAGGTATCAGACTAAATAATACCCCTTTCACATCGCACAAATAACCCGGTATCGACACGGCATATTGCCGCGTCGACACGGGTCAGTGTGCGATGTGAAAGCACTTTGCGTGAATTAGCGGGTCGTCTGACCCGGTAATTCAACCCGGTATAAAAGAAGGGTTCTACCCAGGTTGAATACCGGGTCAGGTGCAGTGTGAATGGGAGCCGCATCAATGCGACACGGCTCCCATTCACAGCATAGGGAGAGGCGGCGCAGGAGATGAGCTTATCTCCCAGCGCCGCCTCCGCCCCTGCTGCTGCTGCGCCCCCCGCTGCTATGGCAACCGACCCGGTATATTGCCGGGTCGGAAAGCCAGCAAAGGAGAGCAAATGCCGGATCCCACCCGGTAAGGACACGTTTCTCTTACCGGGTGGGAACCGACATTTGCGATCTGGAAGTGGTATAAGAGATATCAGATTATTATATCCTCTCCTTCGTGGAATTCACCTTGAGTTTTGTAATCCACATACTGTCACTTACCAGCAGTTTTGGGAGTTAGACCTTTACCTCTCCAGCAGCATAAAAAACGATACCTAAAGGTATAACCACCAGGGCTTACCTAAAAGAGCTGTCACTATCTGAGCACACCATCATTTGAATTTTATTTTTGACTGAATTAGAAATACTTGTGCTCATAAAATCTCAGATTCAACTGAGATCTTTGTTTTATTTTTAAATATTTTCACCTGAGGTGCATCCTAGTTCATGGGATATTACAAAGAGCTAAGGCCGGTGTTTTATTAGGGAATATTGAGACCCGCATTAAGGGGGTAATTCCAAGTTGATCGCAGCAGGAAATTTTTAGCAGTTGGGCAAAACCATGTGCACTGCAGGGGAGGCAGATATGACATGTGCAGAGAGAGTTAGATTTGGGTGTGGTGTGTTCAATCTTCAATCTAATTTGCAGTGTAAATATAAAGCAGCCTGTATTTACCCTGCACAGAAACAAAATAACCCACCCAAATCTAACTCTCTCTGCACATGTTATATCTGCCTCCCCTGCAGTGCACATGGTTTTGCCCAACTGCTAAAAATTTTCCTGCTGCGATCAACTTGGAATTACCCCCTAAGTTAACACCTAGAAACCTTACTCCCTCTAAGGTGAAGTTTTATGTCGCTTTTGAATGTGTGTCACACCATCGTTTCTTTTATATGGTAAAATAATAAAAGTTATATTTTAATTTATCTTTAATGCCCAAGTGTGCCCCAACATAGGGCCTAATTCAGACCTAATAGCTCGCTAGGGTTTTTTTGCACTGCTGTGAGCAGATAGTTGCCGCCCTTAGGGGAGTGTATTTTTGCTTTGCAAGGGTGCGAACGCATGTACAGCCGAGCGGTACAAAAATGTTTTGTGCAGTTTCTGAGTTGCCCAGAACTTACTCAGCCGCTGCGATCACTTTAGCCTGTCCGGGGCCGGAATTAACGTCAGACACCTGCCCTGCAAACCCTTGGACACGCCTGTGTTTTTCCAAACACTCCCAGAAAACGGTCAGTTGCCACCCGAAAACGCCTTCTTCCTGTCAATCTCCTTGCGATCGGCTGTGCGAATGGATTCTTCGTACAATCCATCGCACAGCAACGATCCGCTTTGTGCCTGTGCAACGCGCCTGCGCAATGCGGTGCATACGCATGCACAGTTCTGACCTGATCGCAGTGCAACGAAAAATCCTAGCGTGCGATCAGGTCTGAATGACCCACATAGAGTCTTTCTTCTCTTTCCCCTCTTTCTACTGACATTACTGACTCTGTGAGCACCACCAACATAACATATTAAGGTACCCATCCTAGGGTTGAATATGCATATAGTTGGTTCTTTTCAGAGAGACCCTAAAAGTGGAATCTCTGAACCCACAGTCCTATGCAAAGCCAAACCCCCTATAGTAATCCTCAGGTTACTCAGGATGGGCGGTGTTTCAGTGAATCTGCATCCAGGGATGCAGCCAATGACTTTGGCATGCCCAGAAAATGTGTCCGACGTCCCCATTTTCTGGAACGCTGGTTGTCGCCGCCCTTTGCCCTGCCCCCAAACCCTGCAGATCTGACAATATTATTATTAACCATCGCTGATGTGTGCTTACATCTCTGAATATGACCCAAAGGTTTGGAACAAATAGAGCATTCGCTAACGCTTTGGCAAACGGCTCTAGGTCTATGTTAGTATGGAGATGGGGTGATAGCGACCACTGAGGGCAGGATCTTTGCCTACATTATGAATTACTATAATTTCACTAACATACGAGGTAAATCTTAGTGGCCCCTGTGAAAGAGGGAGTTAAACAGATCTAACCATATCTTAGTAAGGGATGTGCAGGCTCAGTTACCTAGAATCTGAGCCCACCCGAACTTCCGGTTTCCGAGGGAATCCGAGCACTGGATTGGGTTCTCTTTCTCCTTGCTTGGATTCCAAAATGAGGCAAAACATCATCTTTCCAGCATCGGATCTCACGTGTTTTGGATTCGATATAAGTCCATCCCGCAATGATTCGGGCACCATTTCATAGTGGACACCAGACAGAGGGCACATCCACTAGACTGCCAGGTCATTATAGCAATATTTATCATCCTAAATGGGGCACTGCATGGAATACATACAATATGGTGATGGTTACATGACCTACTGCGGCATGCCAACATCAAAGGTAGTAAGTATTCACCCCTCCCCCGAGTCCCCTGCCCTAACCCATGGGGAGTGATGGCTATCGGTAACCCTCAGGGGGGAAGGGGGGAGGCTAGGGTTAACATTCCCACCCTAGCACTAAGGGAGAACCCAGATTCTCACCTTCGGCATCCCATCTGTCAGTTATCCACCGGTGTCGGTCACATGACTGCCAGAATCCCGACAGGCAAAATTCTGAACGCATCCCCACTGCACACAGCCCAGAGGTCTTTAAGAGCAGCATTATTTATTTTTATTCCATTATTTCTTTCAACCGTAACATTAACCTTTTATTTTATTGGTGCACAGTCACACTGATGCTGTAAACTTGCAGTGCAGACGAGAGCTCCTAATACAGGGACAGCATTAACCCTTGATGCACACTGGTGTTTTTTTGTCACTGCAGTGCCTACATCACAGTCCACAGTTCCTAATACAGGGCAGCATTAACCCTTTACTGGTGCTGTTACTGCCGAGCTCCTAATAGTAATAAAGGGCAGCAGTAACCCTTTATTGGTGCACACTGGTGCCCACAAATTTTTTTGTTGAAGTTGTTGTCATTTGTTAAAAAACAGAAAAAAGTTTTTTTTTGCGCATGTGTTCAGGACCAGGCCATGACACTGCGTATATATAAGCATTGTCAGCTGCCGTGTGGAGATGTACTTTGGGGGTCATTCCGAGTTGTTCGCTCGTTATTTATTTCTCGCAATGGAGCGATTAGTCGCTAATGCGCATGCGCAATGTCCGCAGTGCGACTGCGCCAAGTAAATTTGCTATGCAGTTAGGTATTTTACTCACGGCATTACGAGGTTTTTTCTTCGTTCTGGTGATCGTAATGTGATTGACAGGAAGTGGGTGTTTCTGGGCGGAAACTGGCCGTTTTATGGGAGTGTGTGAAAAAACGCTACAGTTTCTGGGAAAAACGCGGGAGTGGCTGGAGAAACGGAGGAGTGTCTGGGCGAACGCTGGGTGTGTTTGTGACGTCAAACCAGGAACGACAAGCACTGAACTGATCGCACTGGCAGAGTAAGTCTCGAGCTACTCAGAAACTGCACAGAGAAGTCTTTTCGCAATATTGCAAATCTTTCGTTCGCAATTTTACTATGCTAAAATTCACTCCCAGTAGGCGGCGGCTTAGCGTGTGCAAAGCTGCTAAAAGCAGCTTGCGAGCTAACAACTCGGAATGACCCCCTTTGTTAAATATAAAAAATATAACTACATTTGTGTGTTCAGGGTCAGGCCGTGCCACTGCATTAATTATATACGTGCTGTGTGAGTTGCAGCATTAAGTTGTCATTTGTGAAACAAAATGAAAAAGGAGTTGTTTTTAAAAAATCTTGTGTGTATTCAATAATGGTCAATAGGTGCCGTGCCACTGTGTTAATAATATAAGCGCTGTGTGAGTCACAGCCTGAAGTTGTCATTTGTGAGAAAAGGAGGTTTGTTTGTAAAACTTGTGTGTGTTCAATGATGTTCAGTAGGTACCATGCCACCGCGTTAACAATATAAGTGCTGTGACTCAATATGAATCACATTCAGTCAATAGAAGAACAGAAGTAGCAACCAAGTACTAGTGCTGCGGCTGCTACCAGAAAAAAGTAACCTTTTCACAGAGACCCACTTATGATGAGGATGAGTTCACTTAGCACACTGGAGTGACACAACATTTTGACATCTGGTCAGGTCTCATAGATTTGCCCAATATTAGTGACACCCTCCACCATGACTCAATCTCATACGGTAACCATCCATAGAATGGTGGAGGATTATTTTAATGACAGTGTACAAATGAGCATGTCAGAAAGTCCCTTTGACTAATTGGAGGTAAAAAAAAGGCTATTTGGAGCCTACTGTACAAACTTGCTTTGGTGTACTTAAGCTGCCTACCCTCCAGTGTGTACTTGGAAAGTGTTTTCAGCACACTTGTGAGTGATCGGTGTAGGAGGCTGCTTCCTCAAAATGTGGAAAAGCTGATGCTCATAAAAATGAACTACAAATTCTATTAGGAAGACCTTTCCCGCTAATTACGTAAAAGTACAGATATTTCTGTACTTGTGGATTCCAGCGGGGATGAGTTAATATTGTGTGGTGATGATGATGTTAACACTGATGGAGATGAAAATGACATCTTCCCACTATAGTAACAAAACAACACTGTTAGTTGCCTTAAGCTCATTGGTAGCTTGTTTTGTGTAGGCCCAAGCAAACCAAGCACTTCAGCCACAAAAGTGTCAGTCCCTGTTGCTAAAGTGCTTGGTTTGGTAAACTGTGCACGTCTTTTTAATACACAACATAAGGGTGGGAGGGTCCAGGACAATTCTGTCTTGCACCAAAAGGACAATTCCATCATGTATACCTCCCAACTGTCCCAATTTTCGCTAGACAGTCACTGTTTTGGGACTGTCCCATCAGTGGGCAGCATTTATTCACATGAGACAGAGGTACTGGGGGCATTCCAGCAGCTCACAGAGCACTGGCCATGCCCTTACAGCTTCGAAAATTGGAGGCATGGTTCGCGATCGTGGCACAGCTGCTTCCCCTTTCTTTAAGCCATGCCCCCTTTTTGGTGGCGCAGCTAAGCCGAGCAAGAAGTGTCCATCTTTACGGAGTACACATGGTGGGAGGTATGCACCATACACCACTCTTCTGCCACTACTGTGTGGCATTTGCTGTGTGCTTGTGCCGCTGCTCTGTCGCTTAGTACCCAGCCAGCTCGCTGCAGCCTTTGGCCAATATTGGTGAAAACAATATTATGAGGTGTGAGGTGGTCAGAATTGACTGGAAAAGATGCTGACCTGCTCGGGATTCAGGCGTCTGTGCTCTGACATGTGTCGGGATTCTATTTTGACTGCTGGGATCTTGAATGTATATCCTGGTAACTTATTATTAATGTTGGGAGGTATGTGTTATATCTGCCCCCCCCCTCCAGTGCACATGGTTTTGCCCAGCTGCTAACAAATTTGCTGCTGCGATCATCTCTGAATTACCCCCCCCCCCCCCCCCCCCCATGTTCAACTGTTAAGAATAAACAATTACTATTTTATGTTCTTCATCTTTTTGTAGTAAAATAAAAGTGAAATGGAAATGTAACACGAGGCTCTTTGGAGAGCTTACTGACATATACAAAATGAAAGTGGGTGCGTACACACGGTGAGATCCTTGCTATGTTCGATTTTGACTATGCGATTTCCCTTGAACTCCCCCAGAGCCCAGATAGCACAGATTGTACAGATTTTGACTATCTGTGCTTGAGATTTTGTCTATGTACGATTTTAACTAAGTGCCAATTTTGACTATACTTTGTACTAGATTGTACACTAGATAGTCAAGATTGACTTGCCTGCACAGTCTATCTAGCCTTACGATACCGACCCCACGGGAGCGAGCACCGGGATCGAATCTGTATCGCAAGCTGCCTAGCACCATGAGATATGCACTAACTTTTCATAAGATTTTGACTATATAGTCAAAATCTCACAGATTTATCTCACCGTGTGTACACACCCTAAGTGTTTGACAACCGGTATGAAAGCAGAAACAGAACATTGTGCAAAGAAGCATAAATTGCAGAGGTTACCCTGTGTTGTTACGGGATCGGTATGAAATCCCGCCAATCATAATCCCGACGGTCTATATACCGACACCCATTGACCGATGGTCGAAATCCCGACAAGGTCTAAATACCGACACGGACTAAATACCGACATGTAAAATACCGACAAGGTCTAAATACCGACATGTAAAATGCCGACAGGTCGAAATACCGACATGCATTTTTTGATGTTTTTTTGTGTGTATGTCGACATAAATCAACATGGACACCATATAAAGTGTACCGCGTCCCCTCGCATGGCTCGCTGCGCTCGCCATGCTTCGGGCACGGTGCCTCGCTGCGCTCGGCACACTATTATATTCCCCCTCCAGGTCCACTGGGACGGTAAAGTATGAACAAGTCGGTTTTAATGAAAAAAATCATGAAAAACGTGTGTCTGTATTTCGACCTGTCGGCATTTTACATGTCGGTATTTAGACCTTGTCGGTATTTTACATGTCGGTATTTAGTCCGTGTCGGTATTTAGACCTTGTCGGGATTTCGACCATCGGTCAATGGGTGTCGGTATATAGTCCGTCGGGATTATGATTGGAGGTAAAGTGACTGCATCCCGTTGTTACACTTGATTCAGTGTTGTTTGTGAAATGTTGCTGTGCTCTTGCATCATGTTGCACTTTATTCTCTTCTTCACAAACAGCTTTAAAGAGGCACTGTACGTTTCAAGAGAGGCTGCTGTGCTGCTCAGTTATATCTAGGGCTATAGTATTACTACAGTATACACGATACGTTTGTCTTTAGAGAGCTGCTAGTTGGCCAAACACTCACGAGACAGTAAATGCAAAACTATACTTTGACTGTCTTTAGAAGAATGATTATTTAGTAATGTGAAACCCTCCTGCTCTGCGTGGCCTTCATGGTCTGTTTAAAAGTGATTATCTGAGTAAAGTACTGTTGTGTAAACATGAACATAGTCTGATTATAAACAGCAGGTGGGTGATTCTGAAGCAAATACTGTACACATGCATGATCTCCGGCATAGATATGTCAATATTATCTGCTTTCAAACCAGGGGCCTAATTCAGTGCACATGGTTTGGGTGGGGTGTGTTCAAACTGAAATCTAAATTGCAGTGTAAAAATAAAGCAGCCAGTGTTTACCCTGCACAGAAACAATATAACCCACCCAAATCTAACTCTCTCTGCACATGTTATCATACCTCCCAACGGTATCCGTTTGGATGGTCGACCATGTTATGGTCGACAGTCATTAGGTCGACCACTATTGGTTGACATTGACATGGTCGACTAGGTCACATGGTCGACACATGAAAATGGTCGACACATGAAAGGTCCACACGTGAAAAGGTCGACATGAGTTTTTCTATTTTTTTTTTCTTTTGTGGAACTTTTCCATACTTTACGATCCACGTGGACTACGATTGGGAACGGTAATCTGTGCCGAGCGCAGCGAGGTACTTTGCCTGAAGCCGCGAGCCATGCGAGGGGACGCAGTGCTGCACTAATTGGGGTTCCCCATCACTTTACGCAAAAAACAACACCAAAAAAAAGTTTAAAAAAACCCATGTCGACCTTTTCATGTGTCAACCTTTTGTCCATGTCGACCATGCCAATGTCGACCAATAGTGGTCGACCTAATGACTGTCGACCATAACATGGTCGACCATTCATACCAGAACCCCTCCCAACATGACCCGCTCCAGGAGGGACACAATGCTCTGCTTCTGGACTTTTCTCTTAATTTATGATTGCCCTCACCTGTGGTGAACAGGTTAATGGATAAGAAAGGTGTTTCACTACAGGTGATGGCAATCATAGATTAAGAGGGAAGTCCAGGAGCAGAGCATTCTGTCCCTCCTGGAGAGGGTCATGTTGGGAGGTATGGAGTATATATAGTTGAAAGTATTGTTGCATACCTCCCAACATGACCCTCTCCAGGAGGGACAGAATGTTCTGCTCCTGGACTTCCCTCTTAATTTATGATTGCCGGCACCTGTGTTGAACAGGTTAATGGATAAGAAAATAAGATTTTACTTACCGGTAAATCTATTTCTTGTAGTCCGTAGAGGATGCTAGGGACTCCGTAAGGACCATGGGGGAATAGACGGGCTCCGCAGGAGATAGGGCACTTTAAGAAAGACTTTAGGATTCTGGGTGTGCACTGGCTCCTCCCTCTATGCCCCTCCTCCAGACCTCAGTTAGGGAAACTGTGCCCAGAGGAGACGGACAGTACGAGGAAAGAATTTTTGTTAATCCAAGGGCAAGATTCATACCAGCCACACCAATCACACCGTATAACTTGTGATAAACTACCCAGTTAACAGTATGAAAAAACAACATAGCATCAGTACATGACCGATGCAACCATAACATAACCCTTATTCAAGCAATAACTATATACAAGTATTGCAGAAGTAGTCCGCACTTGGGACGGGAGCCCAGCATCCTCTACGGACTACGAGAAATAGATTTACCGGTAAGTAAAATCTTATTTTCTCTAACGTCCTAGAGGATGCTGGGGACTCCGTAAGGACCATGGGGATTATACCAAAGCTCCCAAACGGGCGGGAGAGTGCGGATGACTCTGCAGCACCAATTGAGCAAACAGGAGGTCCTCCTCAGCCAGGGTATCAAACTTATAGAACTTTGCAAAGGTGTTTGACCCCGACCAAGTAGCTGCTCGGCACAACTGTAATGCCGAGACCCCTCGGGCAGCCGCCCAAGAAGAGAGCACCGTCCTAGTGGAATGGGTCTTAACCGATTTAGGCAATGGTAATCCTGCCGTATAATGCGCCTGCTGAATCGTGTTACAGATCCAGCGAGCAATAGTCTGCTTTGAAGCAGGAGCGCCAACCTTGATGGCCGCATACAGAACAAACAGAGCTTCAGTCTTCCTGATCCTAGCTGTTCTGGACACATAAATCTTCAAAGCCCTGACCACATCCAGGGACTCGGAATCCCCCAAGTCCCGCGTAGCCACAGGCATGACAATAGGTTGTTTCACATGAAAAGATGAGACCACCTTTGGCAGAAATTGAGGACGAGTCCTCAATTCTGCCCTATCCACATGAAAAACCAGGTTGGGGCTTTTATATGACAAAGCCGCCAATTCCGAAACACGCCTTGCAGAAGCCAAGGCCAATAACATAACCACTTTCCAAGTGAGATATTTAAATTCCACCGTCTTGAGTGGTTCAAACCAAGGTGACTTGAGGAAACTTAATACCACGTTAAGATCCCAAGGTGCCACCGGAGGACAAAGGGAGGCTGAATATGCAGTACCCCCTTCACAAATGTCTGTACTTCAGGAAGAGAAGCCAATTCTTTTTGGAAGAAAATGGATAAGGCCGAAATTTGGACCTTTATGGACCCTAATTTTAGGCCCACATTCACTCCCGTTTGCAGAAAGTGAAGCAGACGGCCCAAATGGAACT
Source organism: Pseudophryne corroboree (assembly GCF_028390025.1). Taxonomy (NCBI): domain Eukaryota; kingdom Metazoa; phylum Chordata; class Amphibia; order Anura; family Myobatrachidae; genus Pseudophryne; species Pseudophryne corroboree. Next base: position 276,823,486 of record NC_086444.1, read on the forward strand.
CCTCCGTAGGAGCAGTTCTGGCCTCACACCAAGACACATATTTTCGCCATATACGGTGATAATATTTCAATGTCACGTCCTTCCTAGCCTTGATCAGGGTAGGAATGACCTCCTACGGAATACCTTTTTCCGCTAGGATCCGGCGTTCAACCGCCATGCCGTCAAACGCAGCCGCGGTAAGTCTTGGAACAGACAGGGCCCCTGCTGCAGCAGATCCTGCCTTAGGGGAAGAGGCCACGGATCTTCTGTGAGCAACTCTTGCAGATCCGGATACAAAGTCCTTTGTGGCCAATCCGGAACAATGAGGATCGTTCTGACTCCTCTTAGCCTTATTATTCTCAACCCTTGGGTATGAGTGGTAGAGGAGGGAACACATAGACCGATCTGAACACCCAAGGTGTCACTAGAGCATCTACCGCTACTGCCTGAGGGTCCCTGGACCTGGCGCAATACCGCTTTAGCTTTTTGTTGAGACGGGACGCCATCATGTCTATCTGAGGCAGTCCCCACCGACCCACGATCTGTGCGAAGACTTCTGGATGAAGTCCCCACTCTCCCGGATGCAGGTCGTGTCTGCTGAGGAAGTCCGCTTCCCAGTTTTCCACCCCCGGGATGAATACTGCTGATAGGGCGCTTACATGGCCTTCCGCCCAGCGAAGAATCCTGGTCGCTTCTGCCATGGCCACTCTGCTCCTTGTGCCGCCTTGGCGGTTTACATGAGCCACTGCCGTGACATTGTCTGACTGAATCAGAACCGGTTTGTCCCGAAGCAATGCCTCCGCTTGGCGTAGGGCGTTGTATAAGGCCCTCAACACCAGGACGTTGATGTGGAAACCAGTCTCCAGATTTGACCAGAGACCTTGGAAATTTCTTCCCAGTGTGACCGCTCCCCAACCTCGGAGGCTTGCGTCTGTGGTCACCAGGATCCATTCCTGAATTCCGAACCTGCGGCCTTCTAGGAGGTGAGCACTGTGCAGCCACCACAGGAGAGATACCCTGGCTCTGGGAGACAGGGTGATCCTTTGATGCATTTGTAAATGGGACCCGGACCATTTGTCCAGTAGATCCCATTGAAAGGTCCTCGCATGGAACCTGCCGAAGGGGATGGCCTCGTACGATGCCACCATCTTCCCCAGGACACGTGGGCAATGATGCACTGAAACTGTTTTTAGCTTTAATAGGTTCCTGACCAGGGCCATGAGCTCCTGAGCCTTTTCCATCGGAAGAAAACCCTTTTTCTGGTCTGTGTCTAGAATCAGACCCAGAAAGGGTAGGCGCGTTGTAGGGACTAGCTGGGACTTCGGTAAATTGAGAATCCAGCCGTGCCCCTGCAACATCCTCACCGACAGCGACACGCTGTCCAGCATCTTCTCCCGAGATCTCGCCTTTATGAGGAGATCGTCCAAGTATGGGATAATTATGACCCCCTGCTTGCGCAGGAGCACCATCATTTCCGCCATTACCTTGGTGAAAATTCTCGGGGCTGTGGAAAGCCCAAACGGCAACGTCTGAAATTGGTAATGACAGTCCTGTACTGCAAATCTCAGGAACGCCTGATGAGGAGGAAAAATCGGAACATGAAGGTATGCATCCTTTATGTCCAGGGACACTATCCAATCCCCCCCCTCCAGGCTGGCGATGACCGCTCTGAGCGCTTCCATCTTGAACTTGAACTTTTTCAAGTACAAGTTCAGGGATTTTAGATTCAAAATGGGCCTGACCGAACCGTCCGGTTTCGGGACCACAAACAGGGTTGAGTAATACCCCTTTCCTTGCTGGAGAAGAGGAACTTTGACTATCACCTGTTGAAGATACAATTTTTGAATCGCAGTCAACACTAACTCCCTCTCTGACGGGGAAGCTGGCAGAGCCGATTTGAAAAACCGGCGAGGAGGCACGTCTTCGAATTCCAGCCTGTATCCCTGAGAAACAATCTCTATAGCCCAGGGATCCACCTGTGAGTGAACCCAGACCTGGCTGAAAAATCGAAGACGCGCCCCCACTTGAGCTGACTCCCCCCGGGAAGCCCCAGCGTCATGCGGTGGACTTTGCAGATGTAGGGGAGGACTTCTGCTCCTGGGAACTAGCTGCATGCAGCTTTATTCCCTTGCCTTTTCCTCTGGCAAGGAAGGACGATCCCCGTACCTTCTTGCTTCTATTGGAACGAAAGGACTGCATTTGATAATGAGGTGCCTTTTTAGTATGCTGCGGGGGGACATAAGGTAAGAAATTTGATTTACCAGCCGTAGCAGTAGAGACAAGGTCCGAGAGGCCTTCTCCAAACAACTCCTCTCCCTTGTAAGGCAACGACTCCATATGCCGCTTTGAGTCGGCATCCCCCGTCCACTGTCGGGTCCACAGGAGCCGCCTAGCAGAAATAGACATAGCATTTATTCTGGAGCTTAGTAAACAAATGTCTCTTTGAGCATCCCTCATATACAAAGCAGCATCTTTGATATGCTCTAGGGTCATTAGAATGGAATCCTTATCTAGGGTTTCAAGTTCCATAGATAAGGAATCTGTCCATGCTGCGATAGCACTACACACCCAGGCCGATGCCATAGCCGGTCTAATGATAGTACCGGAATGTGTGTAAATGTGTTTCATGGTAACCTCCTGCTTACGATCAGCAGGATCCTTGAGGGAAGCTGTATCCTGAGAAGGCAGTGCCACCTTCTTGGATAAGCGTGTCAGCGCCTTGTCTACCTTCGGCGAAGATTCCCATCGTATCCTGTCCTTTTGTGGAAAGGGATACGCCATAAGAATCCTTTTGGGAACTTGCAGTCTCCTATCTGGAGATTCCCAAGCCTTTTCGCACAAGTCGCTTAGTTCAAATGAGGACGGAAAAGTGACCTCAGGCTTTTTTCCTTTATACATGTGTACCCTCGTGTCAGGGACAGGGGGTTTCTCAGTGATATGCAGAGCCTCTTTAATGGCCATAATCATGTAACGAATACCTTTCGCCACCTTTGGCTGTAATTTTGCATCCTCATAGTCGACACTAGAGTCAGTCTCTGTGTCGGTATCTGTGTCAGTGATCTGGGATATGGTGCGTTTTTGAGACCCCGAAGGTCCTGGTGCCACCGGGACAGGCATGGTCTGACTACCTGACTGATCCCTAGCTTCAGCCTTGTCTAATCGTTTATGCAGTAAATTTACATTTGCATTCAAGACATTCCACATATCCACCCAGTCCGGTGTCGGCGTTGCCGACGGCGACCTGACCATCATGCACTCCCCCTCCTCCTTAGGTGAGCCTTCCTCGTCAAACATGTCGACACACATGTACCGACACACTTCACACACACAGGGAATCTCTTTTCTGAAGACAGGTTCCCCCTGAGGCCCTTTGGAGAGACAGAGAGAGAGAGAATGCCAGCACACACCCCAGCGCTATATATCCCTGGAGAAAAACACAGAATGTTTACCCAGTAGCGCTGCTGTAGTGTATAAACGCCAATAATGTGCCCCCCCTCTACTTTAAAACCCCCTTTCACCGTGTGTCAAGCAGGTGAGAGTCCGGGGAGCTTCCTCTCAGCGGTGCTGTGTAGAGAAAATGGCGCTGGTGAGTGCTGAGGGTGAAGCCCCGCCCCCTCGGTGGCGGGCTTCTATCCCGCTCAAACTTATTAAAAAATGGCGGGGGCTCTTTTATATACATGTACAGTCCCCACATGTACATGTATATACACTTTTGCCATAGGAGAGGTGTTTTATTGCTGCCCAGGGCGCCCCCCCCTGTGCCCTGCACCCTTACAGTGACCGGAGTGTGTGAGGTGTAGCGGAGCAATGACGCACAGCTGCAGTGCTGTGCGGTACCTCTGTGAAGCACCGAAGGCTTCTGCCGCCTGAGACGTCTTCTGTCTTCGTTTCTTCTGGCTCTGTGAGGAGAACGGCGGCGCGGCTCTAGGGTGAACGCCCAGGACGAACCTGCGTTCATTCCCTCTGGAGCTAATGGTGTCCAGTAGCCGAGGAAGCAGAGCCTAACATTTAAGTAGGTCTGCTCCTCTCTCCTCAGTCCCTGGATGCAGGGAGCCTGTTGCCAGCAGTGCTCCCTGAAAAAGAGAAAAAATCCTAACAAAAAAGCTTTCTAAGCAGGAAACTCAGGAGAGCTTCCTGCAGTGCACCCATTCTCCTCTGGGCACAGTCTAAAACTGAGGTCTGGAGGAGGGGCATAGAGGGAGGAGCCAGTGCACACCCAGAATCCTAAAGTCTTTCTTAAAGTGCCCTATCTCCTGCGGAGCCCGTCTATTCCCCCATGGTCCTTACGGAGTCCCCAGCATCCTCTAGGACGTTAGAGAAAGGTATTTCACCACAGGTGATGGCAATAATTAATTAAGAGGGAAGTCCAGAAGCAGAGGATTGTGTCCCTCCTGGAGAGGGTAATGTTGGGAGGTAAGTGTTATATCTGCCCCCCCTCCTCCAGTGCACATGGTTTTGCCCAACTGCTAACAAATTTGCTGCTGCGATCATTTCTGAATTACCCCCCCATGTTCAACTGTTCAGAATAAACAACATGCTCCATGATACAATTGCCTTTAAGAGTTATTATTTTAGTAAATTGTTGGATTTTTATTCTGGTACACTCATCAGAACATTGTTGAGGGAATGTATCCAGTGGTGGAACTATTACCATGGGAAGGGTGCGATCTGCATTTAGGGATCTGCAACATTGGTGAGGTTTGAAAAATGTGTTTTGATTAAACCATATTTGAAAGTAGAAATGCACATTACGTACCTCCCAACATGACCCAATCCAGGAGGGACAAAATGACCTGTTCCTAGACTTCCCTCTTAACCACTTGCCCGGCATGGTCCCATCAAATTTGACCACACCAGCAAGTGCTTTATCTGACCTGGTCGCATAGGATGCGACCAGTCAGATAGATAGTGTGTGCTGCTACAGGGAAGAGAAACTTTCCTCTGCTGCCGTCCTCAGAGGATCCAGAAGGTCCCGCTGCCTCCCTGCACCCTCCCCCAGTGTTTGAGTGCTGCCGATCATTGCTGATCGGTTAGTAAGGCAGGACCCCCCACCCAGCTGCTGCAGACAATAGCAGTCGCTGGGGAAGTGTAAAGTAACCCCTCCCAATCCCTCCCTTTGTACCTGGTGGCTGTCCAGGCAGTCAAAATGAATGTCGCGATAGTCGCGATCAGGTCCAGTGCTACCTGCTCAGCAAAGGGATGCAGAGCAGGTAGGTGCCAGTCTGGAGAGGCGCTCTCCCTCCTCTGCATCCCTATCGCTGCGCTTATCTCCCCTGCTGCTGCTGCCGGCTGCTGAGCCTATTACACTGACAGGCAGCAGCACCAGAAGCTTGAAGCCTCCTCCCCCTTCCCCTGTGACTGTGGCAGTGTTCGGACAAAAAGGGGTGGGGCTACACAACAATGAGGGGTGGAGTTACACGGAACCATGCTGCTAGTGCTACAGATCCTGCCAGCCAGACGGCTCGGTAAGTGGATGAAAAGAGTGAGTCAGAGAAAGAAAGTGTGTGTATGTGTATTTATGTGCGTGGGTGGGCCAGTGGAGGAACTAGCGCCGGTGCAGCTGGTGCAATGCATTGGGCCCAACACTATAAAGGGGCCCATTACCAGCGGCATTACAATGAGTCAGATTGACTCATTACATGCCTCCCATCGCTGTGCCACTGGCTGCAAGAAAAGAGTATGCCGGAGCCGAAGGAGAGGAGTTGCGGGGAATGGGGGAGAGGGAAATGTGAGCCGCAGCACTGTCATCACTTTACATGAAGGGTAACGAGAGGATGATCACAGCTCATCACCCTTTAAGACAAGTCGGCGCCACTTCACCTATCTCCACTGGGCGCTCACAGACACTGCATGCTTGGAGGATTGACACATCAAAGGCATGAACAGCTGCAGGGGGGGCTCGGAGCAGTGGCGTATCTATAATGGATGCAGTGTGTGCAGTGCACATGGGCCCCTGGGTCCAGAGGGGGCCCACACCGCACACACTGCACCCATTTCTTCTATACTTACATTTCTGGCGTCCATCAGTCTCCATGCGTGGGCCCCCTCCTCTCCTGTAGCCGGCAGCGCTGTTAGTGCTATGAGCATTAGAGACTCTGGCACAGTACCAAAGTCTACAGTACTTGTACAGGTCTCCGAAAAAATGGGCGCCATGCCATTTTCCCGGACACCTGCTCAAGCGCTGTTGTCTCTGTGCTTAGTGCAATAACAGTGCTGCTGGCTACGGGAGAGGAGGGTGCCAACACACGGGGTCTGCACATGGGTCCCCTCCAGTGGCTCAGAGCCTCAGCCACTGCAGAGAGCAAGCCTGAAGCCAGTCCAGCTGCGATCCTAAAAATATGTTTCTGTTCTGAAAATTAAAAAAAATGTGACTCCCGGGCACACCCATTCAGTCTCTCCCTCCCTCTCCATCTTTCTCTCCCTTTCCTTCTGTCTCCCTCCCCCTGTCTCTTTCCCTCCTCTCCCTTTTCCTCGTTCTCTCTACCACCTCCTCTCTCTTCTTTCTTTCTTTCTTTCTTTCTTTCTTTCTTTCTTTCTTTCTTTCTTTCTTTCTTTCTTTCTTTCTTTCTTTCTTTCTTTCTTTCTTTCTTTCTCCATTTCCCTTCTGCTCTCTCCATCTTTCCATCTGTCTACCTCTCTGTCCCCCTCTCCCTTTTGCCTCTCTCTCTTTCTCCATCTGTCTCCCTCTCTCTTCATTTTTCCTCTCCCTTTCCATCTGTCTCCCAAGCTGCTTCAAGGGCCCACTCCTCCCCCTGCACTCAGTCAATGGCTGCCTCCAAGGTCTGTAGCTCCCCTTCACCCCAGCTAACAACATCCGCTGCCGATAGCATAAACCTGGGCCTAATGCCGGAAAGTACCTGCCCCCATCAGAGACCTCTGCTGGAGTCAGGTAGTGCTCGCTCCCTCTCCCTTTCTCTCTCTCTCCCTGATACTCTCTCTCACTTGCTACTCTTTCTCTCTACCTGACAACGCTGTCTCTCTCCCTCACTCTTCCTTCACGCTCCTTCTCTTTCCCTGATACTGTCTCTCTCTCTCCCTGACACAGTCTCTCTATCTCCCCCTCCCTGACTCTCTCTCCCAGACACTGTCTCTTTTTCCCTCTCTCCTTGACACTGTATCTCTCTCTCCTTGACACTGCCTCCCTCTGACTCTCACTGACCCTGTCTTTCCTTCTCTTCATGACAATGTACCTCTCCCCCTGCCATTGTCTCTCTCTGACACTGTCTCTCTCTCCCTCTCACTGACACTGTCTCAATTTCTATCTCCCTGCCACTCTCCATGACACCCTCTCTCTTTTGTTCTCTCTCTCCCTGTCTCTCCATTTTTCTCTCCCTGATATTCTCTCTTACTCTCTCTTGCTACTCTCTCTCTGTCCCTGAAACTCTATCTCTCTCCCCTCCCTCTCTCTTTTGCTCCTCCCCTTCTCTCTCTCTCTGGCACCCTCTCTCTCCCTGATGCCTTCTCTCTCTCTCCCTTTCTCTTTCTCCCTAACACCCTCTCTCACTCCTCTTTCTTTCTCTCATTCCTTTTTTCCATGAAACCCTTCTCTCCCTGCTCCTCCTCTCTCTCTTTCTCTCTCCCCCTGATACGCTTTTTGTCTCTTACTCCCCTCACTTTCTCTCTCTCCTGCTCCCCTATGGGGCATTGTAGTGACAATGGCAGGGGGCCCTTTCAAGATTTTGCTATGGAGCCAGCAAAGTTCTAGTTATGCCCCTGCTCTCCCTACTTCTCCTTTTTAATCTCTCCCGCTCTCTCTCTCTTTCTCCCCCTCCCGATCCCTCTCACCCTTTTACTCCCTCCCTCCCCCTCTCTGTATGTAGGTGTGCTATATCCTAATTTCTTACTGTGTCCAATCATGTTAATGCGTTCTCTGTGTTTATACTATGCTGCTGTGTGTGTGTGTGTGTGTGTGTGTGTGTGTGTGTGTGTGTGTGTATATATATATATATATATATATATATATATATGTATCCTCTTCCCCACAAGGCTGTGCAACCTTTTTTTAGGCACACTCAGAGTCCCTGCTTTGTTGGGGGTATCCCAAATCATAATGTTGCACCTGGGCCCACCACTCACTTGTTCCACCACTGGTGTGGGCATTAGGTGTATAAGCGGCATTACTACTGGGGGCATTATGTATAAGCAGCACAACTACAGGGGGCATTATGTATAAGCAGCACCACTATTGGGGACATTATGTGTATAGGCGGCATTACTACTGGGGGCATTATGTGTATAAGCGCCACTACTACTGGGGGCATTATGTGTATAAGCAGCACTAGTATATGCGGTGTAGTGTGAATAAGATATTGCTACTATGAGGCCAGACACCTTTTTTCTGACACGCGCCTTAGGTGCACGCTATCCCTTTGTACAGTGTGGGAGGGCGCAAATTTTTGGTTTGCAGGGGAGAGCCGGACATCCTAGCACTGGCCCTGGTGTTTCCAATGCTCCGATGTTTAGTTTTGTCTTTTTTACAAATATAAAAGAAAATGGTTTTTCTTTTCTTTTTTTAACTAAAATAATTTTGGATAAGGTTAAATACATGGTCTACACCTAATTTGCTCATAAAAAAAAAACAAATGAAGAAAAAAAAAATTGGCCGTTAAGTGGTTAACATATGATTGCCATCACCTGTGGTGAAACACCTTTCTTATCTACAGTATTAACTAGTTCACCACAGGTGATGGCATTCATACTGTATATTAAGAGGGAAGTCCTGGAACAGAGCATTTTGGTCCTCCTGGAAAGGGTCATGTTGGGAGGTATGCATTATTTATCAATAAAGATTTTAGGTAATCTGACTGTATGTCAGACACACTGACAGTGGGATACAGGAAAGGCCAGTCCTCTTGGGTGAATCCAGTTAGCATATTGCACATCAGTTAATCTGCATTTACAAGGTTGCACTGTAATGGCATAGATCACAAAGCAGGACATCTGATAATTGCACGTAATGGGAATCTCGTAACAACTGGGTGTGTGTGTAACACTGAGCATGGAAGACTATCAACAATTAACTCCTTTCAGCAGATTTAATGGTTACCAATTACTGAAAGCAGTTTAGAAGTTATCTTGTGTAACATATCAGAAGTGCACATTTAGTTAAAGGCTTTCAAGTAAAATTGTTTCTTGCAAGTAAAGCATACTTGCTTAGCTGACCCTCTCCATGAGGGAGAAAATGCTCTGTTCCTGGACTTTCCTGGTCATGTATGATTGCCATCACCTGTGGTTAAACACCTTTCTTATCAATGAACTAGCTCACCACAGGTGATGGCAATCATACATGACCAGGAAAGTCCAGGAACAGAGCATTTTCTCCCTCATGGAGAGGGTCAGGTAGGCAAGTATGAAGTAAAGTGACAAAGTATTCCCAAGTAATTAGGTTAAAAATTAATTTCTCTGACGTTCTAGTGGATGCTGGGAACTCCGTAAGGACCATGGGGATAGCGGCTCCGCAGGAGTCTGGGCACATCTAAAGAAAGCTTTAGGATCACCTGGTGTGCACTGGCTCCTCCCCCTATGACCCTCCTCCAAGCCTCAGTTAGATTTCTGTGCCCGACGAGAAGGGTGCACACTAGGGGCTCTCCTGAGCTCTTTGTGAAAGTTTTAGTTTAGGTTTATTATTTTCAGTGAGACCTGCTGGCAACAGGCTCACTGCATCGTGGGACTAAGGGGAGAAGAAACGGACTCACCTGCGTGCAGAGTGGATCGGGTTTCTTAGGCTACTGGACATTAGCTCCAGAGGGACGATCACAGGTTCAGCCTGGATGGGTCCCGGAGTCGCGCCGCCGGCCCCCTTACAGAGCCAGAAGAGCGAAGAGGTCCGGTGAAATCGGCGGCAGAAGACGATCCTGTCTTCAGATAAGGTAGCGCACAGCACCGCAGCTGTGCGCCATTGCTCTCAGCACACTTCACACTCCGGTCACTGAGGGTGCAGGGCGCTGGGGGGGCAGCGCCCTGAGACGCAATAAATCGATAAAAACCTTATATGGCTAAAATAAATGCATCACATATAACTCCTGGGCTATATGGATGCATTTAACCCCTGCCAAAACATACAGAAAAACGGATGATAAGGACGCCGAGAAAGGGGCGGAGCCTATCTCCTCAGCACACTGGCGCCATTTTCCCTCACAGCTCAGTTGGAGGGAAGCTCCCTGGCTCTCCCCTGCAGTCACTACACTACAGAAAGGGGTTAAAAAAGAGAGGGGGGCACAAATTAGGCGCAGTATAAACAATACAGCAGCTATAAAGGGAAAAACACTTATATAAGGTTATCCCTGTATATATATAGCGCTCTGGTGTGTGCTGGCAAACTCTCCCTCTGTCTCCCCAAAGGGCTAGTGGGTCCTGTCCTCTATCAGAGCATTCCCTGTGTGTGTGCTGTGTGTCGGTACGTTTGTGTCGACATGTATGAGGAGAAAAATGATGTGGAGACGGAGTAGAGTGTCTGTAATAGTGTTGTCACCCCCTAGGGGGTCGACACCTGAGTGGATGTACTGTTGAAATTGCGTGACAGTGTCAGCTTTGTATAAAAGACAGTGGTTGACATGAGACAGCCGGCTACTCAGCTTGTGCATGTCCAGACGTCTCATACAGGGGCTCTAAAGCGCCCGTTACCTCAGATACAGACGCCGACACGGATACTGACTCCTGTGTCGACGGTGAAGAGACAACCGTGATTTCCAATAGGGCCACTCATTGCATGATTGATGCAATGGAAAATGTTTACACTTTTCTGATAATATGAATACCACCAAAAAAAGGGGTATTATGTTTGGTGAGGAAAAACTTCCTGTAGTTTTCCTGAATCTGAAAAATAAAATGAGGTGTGTGATGATGCGTGGGTTTCCCCCCGATAACAATTGATAATTCTAAAAAGTTATTGGCAGTATACCTTTTCCCGCCAGAGGTTAGGGTGCGTTGGGAAACACCCCCTACAGGGGATAAGGCGCTCACACGCTTGTAAGAACAAGGGCTCTACCCTCTCTTGAGATGGCCGCCCTTAAGGATCCTGCTGATAAAAAGCAGGAGGGTATCCTAAAATGTATTTACACACATACTAGTGTTATACTGCGACCAGCAATCGCCTCAGCCTGGATGTGCAGTGCTGGGTTGGCGTGGTCGGATTCCCTGACTGGAAATATTGATATCCTAGATAAGGACAGTATATTATTGCCTATAGAGCAATTAAAAGATGCATTTCTATATATGCATGATGCACAGCGGAATATTTGCCGACTGGCATCAAGTATAAGTGCGTTGTATTCTACCAGTAAAGTGGTCAGGGACTCCAAACGGCATTTGGAAGTATTGCCTTAAAAAAGGGGATGTACCCTAGGTCGCCTCTCAAAATAAGACGCCGTATTATCAGGCGCAGTCCTGGTTGGCAAGCGAACAAAAGGGTTCCTCTTTTCTGCTCGTAACAGAGGGAGAGGAAAATGGCTGCAGAGATCAGCCAGTTCCCAGGAACAGAAACCCTTTTCCGCCTCTGCCAAGCCCTCAGTATGACGCTAGGGCTTTACAAGTTCAGGCACGGTGGGGGCCCGTTCTCAGTGAATTTCAGTGCGCAGTGGGCTCATTCGCAAGTAGACCCCTGGATCCTTCAGGTAATATTTCAGGGGTACAAATTGGAATTCGAGACGTATTCCCCTCGCCGTTACCAAAAAGTCTGTTTTACTGACGTCTCCCGCTGACAGGGAGGCAGTTTTGGAAGCCATTCACAAGCTGTATTCCCAGCAGGTGATAATTAAGGTACCCCTCCTGCAACAGGGAACGGGGTATTATTCCACACTATTGTGGTACCGAAGCCAGACGGCTCGGTGAGACCGATTTTAAAATCTAAAATCTTTGAACACTTACATACAGAGGTTCAAATTCAAAATTGAGTCACTCAGAGCAGTGATTGCAAACCTGGAAGAAGGGGACTACATGATGTCTCGGGACATCAAGGATGCTTACCTTCATGTCAAAATTTACCCTTCTCACCAAGGGTATCTCAGGTTATGGTACAGAACTGTCACTATCAGTTCAGACGCTGCCGTAGGGAGGGTCCACGGCACCCCGGGTCTTTACTGAAGTAATGACCGAAATGATGATATTCCTTCAAAGGAAGGGAATTTTAGTTATCCTTTACTTGGACGATTCCCTGATAAGGGTAAGATCCAGGGAACAGTTGGAGATCGGTGTAGCACTATCTCAGGTAGTGTTGCGGCAGCACGATTGGATTCTCAATATTCCAGATTCGCAGCTGGTTCCGACGACTTGTCTTCTGTTCCTAGGGATGATCCTGGACACAGTCCAGAAAGAAGGTGTTTCTCCCGGAGGAAAAAGCCAGGGAGTTATCCGAGCTAGTCAGGAACCTCCTAAAACCAAACCAAGTCTCAGTGCATCAATGCACAAGGGTTCTGGGTAAAAATGGTGGCTTCCTACGAAGCAATCCCATTCGGCAGATTCCACGCAAGACTTTCCAGTGGAACCTACTGGACAAATGGTCCGGGTCGCATCTTCAGATGCATCAGCGGATAACCCTGTCACCAGGGACAAGGGTATCCCTCCTGTGGTGGTTGCAGAGTGCTCATCTTCTAGAGGGCAGCAGATTCGGCATTCAGGACTGGGTCCTGGTGACCACGGATGACAGCCTGCGAGGCTGGGGAGCAGTCACACAGGGAAGGAATATCCAGGGCTTATGGTCAAGCCTGGAGACATCACTTCACATAAATATCCTGAAGCTAAGGGCCATTTACAATGCTCTAAGCTTAGCAAGACCTCTGCTTCAAGGTCAGCCGGTGTTGATCCAGTCGGACAACATTACGGCAGTCACCCACGTAAACAGACAGGGTGCCACAAGAAGCAGGAGGGCAATGGCAGAAGCTGCAAGGATTCTTCGCTGGGCGAAAAACCATGTGATAGCACTGTCAGCGGTTTTCATTCCGGGAGTGGACAACTGGGAAGCAGATTTCCTCAGCACGACCTCCACCCAGAAGTCTTCCACATGATTATAAACCGTTGGGAAAAACTCGACAGGTATTGCGCCAGGTCAAGGGACCCTCAGGCAATAGCTGTAGATGCTCTGGTAACACTGTGGGTGTACCAATCAGTGTATGGGTTCCCTCCTCTGCCTCTCATACCCAAGGTACTGAGATTGATAAGATGGAGAGGAGTAAGCACTATATTAGTGGCTCCGGATTGGCCAAGAAGGACTTGGTAACCGGAACTTCAAGAGATGCTCACGGAGGATCCGTGGCCTCTACCTCTAAGAAGGGACCTGCTTCAGCGGGGACCTTGTCTGTTCCAAGACTTGCCGCGGCTGCGTTGACGGCATGGCGGTTGAACGCCGGATCCTGAAGAAAAAAGGCATTCCGGATGAAGTCATCCCTATCCTGATCAAGGCCGGGAAGGATGTAACCGCAAAACATTATCACCGCATTTGGCGAAAATATGTTGCGTGGTGCGAGGCCAGTAAGGCTCGACGGAGGAAATTCAACTGGGTCGATTCCTACATTTCCTGCAAACAGGAGTATCTATGGGCCTAAAAGTGGGGTCCATTAAGGTTCAAATTTCGGCTCTGTCGATTTTCTTCCAAAAAAGAACTAGCTTCAGTCCCTGAAGTTCAGACGTTTGTTAAAGGGGTACTGCATATACAGACTCCTTTTGTGCCTTCAGTGGCACTTTGGGATCTCAAGGTGGTTTTTGGGTTCCAAAAGTCACATTGGTTTGACCCACTTAAATCTGTGGAGTTAAAATATCTCACAGAAAAAGTGGTCATGCTGTTGGCTATGGCCTGGGCCAGGCGCGTGTCAAAATTGGTGGCTTTATCCTGTAAAAGCCCTTAACTGAGTTTCCATTCGGACAGGGCGGAATTGAGGACTCGTCCTCAGTTTCTCCCTAAGGTGGTTTCAGCGTTCACCTGAACCAAACCTATTGTGGTGCCTGCGGCTACTAGGGACTTGGAGGACTCCAGGTTGCTAGACGTCGTCAGGACCCGGAAAATATATGTTTCCAGGACGGCTGGAGTCAGGAAATCTGACTCGCTGTTTATCCTGTATGCACCCAACTAGCTGGGTGCTCCTGCTTCTAAGCAGACTATTGCTCGTTGGATTTGTAGTACAATTCAGCTTGCACATTCTGTGGCAGGCCTGCCACAGCCAAAAAATAAAAATAAAAAATAAAAATCTGTAAATGCCCACTCCACAAGGAAGGTGGGCTCATCTTGGGCAGCTGCCAAGGGGTCTCGGCTTTACAACTTTGCCGAGCAGTTACTTGGTCAGGAGCAAATACGTTTGTAAAATTCTACAAATTTGATACCCTGGCTGAGGAGGACCTGGAGTTCTCTCATTGGGTGCTGCAGAGTCATCCGCACTCTCCCGCCCGTTTTGGGAGCTTTGGTATAATCCCCATGGTCCTTACGGAGTTCCCAGCTTCCACTAGGACGTCAGAGAAAATAAGAATTTACTTACCGATAATTCTATTTCTCGTAGTCCGTAGTGGATGCTGGGCGCCCATCCCAAGTGCGGATTGTCTGCAATACTGGTACATAATTATTGTTACCAAAAAATTCGGGTTATTGCTGTAGTGAGCCATCTTTTCTAGAGGCTCCTCTATTATCATGCTGTTAACTGGGTTCAGATCACAAGTTGTACAGTGTGATTGGTGTGGCTGGTATGAGTCTTACCCGGGATTCAAAATCCTTCCTTATTGTGTACGCTCGTCCGGGCACAGTATCCTAACTGAGGCTTGGAGGAGGGTCATAGGGGGAGGAGCCAGTGCACACCAGGTGATCCTAAAGCTTTCTTTAGATGTGCCCAGACTCCTGCGGAGCCGCTATCCCCATGGTCCTTACGGAGTTCCCAGCATCCACTACGGACTACGAGAAATAGAATTATCGGTAAGTAAATTCTTATTTAAATCCATAACAACAAACTGTTCATGTTTTCTCATACGTCCTAGAAGATGCTGGGGTCACATCAAGAACCATGGGGTATAGACGGGATCCGCAGGAGACATGGGCACTTTAAGACTTTCAAAGGGTGTGAACTGGCTCCTCCCTCTATGCCCCTCCTCCAGACTCCAGTTTAGAATCTGTGCCCAGTGAGACTGGATGCCCTCTGAGGAGCTCTACTGAGTTTCTCTGAAAAAGACTTATGTTAGTTTTTTATTTTCAGGGAGTACTGCTGGCAACAGTCTCCCTGCTTTGTGGGACTTAGGGGAGAGAAGTCAGACCTACTTCTGTGAGTTTAAAGGCTCTGCTTCTTTGGCTACAGGACACCATTAGCTCCTGAGGGTCTGATCGCTAGGTACGCCTAGATGCTCGTTCCCAGAGCCCGCCGTCACCCCCCTTGCAGAGTTAGAAGTCAGAAGACAGGTGAGTAGAAGAAGAAAAGAAGACTTCAGTGACGGCTTCTGAGGTACCGCAGCGCTGGCACGCTGCGCGCCATGGTTCCACACACAGCGGCACTACAGGGTGCAGGGCGCGGGGGGGCGCCCTGGGCAGCATATATGACCTCTATAAGTAACTGGCAAGAGTGGACATAGTGCCAGGGCACTGTCCGGACCCCTGCCAGTATAAAAATGTATTTGAAAAGAGCAGGTCTGAAGCGCGCCATTACGGGGGCGGAGCTTAGCCCTGACAGCACACAGCCCGGCGCCATGTCCTCTACACAAGGCTGCAGAGACGTTGGTCCTTCCTCACACTGTTGCATAAGTATCAGGGTGAAAAACGGGGGGGGCACAGTTATTTTGGTGCATTATATGTTAATTATAAAAGCGCTGCAGGTCTGGGGGCATTTTCAGTGGTGTTTCAGACCGGGATTGAGCGCTGGGGTGTGAGCTGGCAATAACTCCCTCTGTGTCCCTCTGACAGGCTTTACTGTGGGTCTGTCCCCTATAGGCCCAGTGTGTCTGTGTGTATTGGGTGCACGTGTGTTGGCATGTCTGAGGCGGAGTGCTCTTCCCAGGAGGAGACTATGTTAGGGACACAAACGGCTGTGGGAGTGACCCTGTTGGCACCGCCGACACCTGATTGGGTGAATGTTTTGGGTGCTTTGAATGCTAATGTGGCTCTGATAAATAAAAGATTGGATAAATCTGAGTCTCAGAACCAGGCATGGAAGAAATCCGTAGAGGATGTCTTGTTACAAGTCGAGACCCCCTCGGGGTCACAAAAACGTTCATTTGCCCAGCTGGCAGACACGGATACTGACATGGACACTGACTCAAGTGTCGACAATAGTGATGCCAGATTAGATCCAAAACTGGCAAAGAGCATTCAGTACATGATTGTGGCTATAAAAGATGTGTTACATATCACTGAGGACCCTACTGTTCCTGATACTAGGGTCTGTATGTATAAAGGAAAGAAACCTGAGATAACGTTTCCTCCCTCTCATGAACTGAACACGCTTTGTGAAAAGGTTTGGGAAAATCCTGACAAAAAGTTTCAGATTCCCAAAAGGATTCCAGTGGAGTATCCGTTTCCCTCTGGGGATAGGGAAAAATGGGAGTCACCTCCCATTGTGGACAAAGCTCTATCACGGCTGTCCAAAAAGGTGGCTCTTCCGTCCCCTGACACGGCAGCCCTAAAGGATCCTGCGGATCGTAGGCAGGAAAATACATTGAAATCCATTTATGTCACCACGGGTACGCTACTCAGACCAGCCATTGCATCTGCGTGGGTGAGTAGCGCTATCGAAAAATGGGCAGATAACTTGTCATCTGAAATAAATACCCTGGATAGGGATAGCATTCTTTTGACACTAGGTTATATCAGGGACGCTGAAGTCTACCTAAAGGAAGCTGCGAGGGATATTGGCCTTTTGGGATCAAGGGCCAATGCCATGGCAGTCTCAGCTAGGAGAGCATTGTGGATTCATCAATGGAATGCTGATGCTGACTCTAAGAAAGCTATGGAGTCTCTACCGTATAAAGGTGGCGTATTGTTTGGTGACGGCCTCGCTGATTTGGTATCTACGGCTACAGCGGGTAAGTCATCATTTTTACCTTATGTGCCTGCACCACAAAAGAAAGCACACCACTATCAGATGCAATCCTTTCGGCCCAATAAATACAGAAAAGGCCGAGGGTCTTCCTTCCTTGCTACTAGAGGAAAGGGAAAAGGTAAACGATCACCGGCCGTGGCCGGTTCCCAGGAGCAGAAGTCCTCCCCGGCTTCTGCCAAATCCACCGCATGACGCTGGGGCTCTTCTGCGGGAGTCCGCACCGGTGGGGGCACGTCTAAAGCTCTTCAGTCAGTTCTAGGCTCATTCGGCCTTGGACCCATGGGTTTTAGAATTAGTGTCCCAGGGGTACAAACTGGAGTTTCAAGACGTTCCCCATCACCAATTTTTCAAATCGGCCTTACCAGCTTCTCTTCCGGACAGGGAAGTGGTATGCCCCGCAATACAAAAATTGTGTCACAATCAAGTCATTGTCAGGGTTCCCCCGTCGCAACAGGGAGAAGGCTTTTATTCGAGCCTGTTCGTGGTCCCGAAGCCAGACGGCTCAGTCAGACCAATCCTGAACCTCAAATCCCTAAATTTCTACCTAAGAAAATTCAAGATGGAATCTCTCCGGGCAGTGATCTCCAGTCTGGAGGAGGGGGATTTTATGGTGTCGGTAGACATAAAGGATGCCTACTTACATGTTCCCATTTATCCTCCACATCAGGCTTACCTGAGGGTTGCAGTTCAGGATTGTCATTACCAATTTCAGACGTTGCCGTTTGGTCTGTCCACGGCTCCGAGGATTTTCACCAAAGTAATGGCCGAAATGATGGTTCTCCTGCGCAAGCAAGGAGTCACAATTATCCCGTACTTGGACGATCTCCTGATAAAGGCGAGATCCAGGGACCAATTACTGCAGAACATTACGCTCTCCCTGACAATTCTGCAGCAACATGGTTGGCTCCTAAACTTGCCAAAATCACAGTTGGTTCCGACAAGACGGCTGTCGTTTTTGGGAATGATTCTGGACACAGTGGAAAAGGCTCTGGAAATTCAGAACCTGGTCAAACAAATTCTGAAACCAGCAAAAGTATCGATCCATCAATGCACTCGGTTGCTGGGGAAGATGGTGGCGGCCTACGAGGCCATTCAGTTTGGCAGATTCCATGCCAGAGTGTTTCAGTGGGACCTGTTGGACAAGTGGTCCGGGTCCCATCTGCACATGCACCGAAGGATAATCCTGTCTTCCAAGACTAGAATCTCACTCCTGTGGTGGCTGCACAGCTCTCACCACCTAGAGAGACGCAGGTTCGGGATCCAGGACTGGATCTTAGTGACCACGGATGCGAGTCTCCGAGGCTGGGGGGCAGTCACACAGGGGGAAAGCTTCCAGGGAAGATGGTTAAGCCAGGAAATTTGTCTACACATAAACGTTCTGGAGTTAAGGGCCATTTACAATGGCCTTCTGCAAGCAGAACATCTTCTTCGCAATCGGCCCGTCTTGATTCAGTCGGACAACATAACAGCAGTAGCGTACATAAACCGCCAGGGTGGAACAAAGAGCAGAGCGGCAATGGCAGAGGCCACAAAGGTTCTCCGTTGGGTGGAAAGGCATACAAGTGCTCTGTCAGCGATCTTCATTCCAGGAATGGACAACTGGGAAGCAAACTTCCTCAGCAGACACGATCTCCATCCAGGAGAGTGGGGTCTTCATCAAGAGGTCTTTGCAGAAGTGATAAATCTTTGGGGAATTCCTCAAATAGACATGATGGCGTCTTGCCTCAACAAGAAACTTCAGAGATATTGTTCCAGGTCGAGAGACCCTCAAGCAATAGTAGTGGACGCCCCAGGGACGTGCAGTCAGGGAAGGCAGGGGAGGCAGTGCCTCCCCTGTAATTCATGATTAAAATAATACAAAGAAGATACTTATGGCACATATTCAGTGTCATAAGTATCTGTTTTAGCCTCTATATTATTGTAATCATTTTTAGCTTTTTAAAAAAAAGTTTTAATAGTGTTTTGGAGGCACCGAGAGCGGTGCCTGCCGCTGTCAATTGTAAAGGAGCGGAAGCGGGGGGCGGGGTCTAACATCGGGCAGTAGCCCATTCAAAAAATCAATGAAAGCGGCACTAGCAGAAGTGCCTCTTTGACAGGGGCGTGCTTTCATCCCATATGAAAGCACGCCCCTGTCACTAAGAAAGATGTGATTGGCAGTGGCAGCTTTGGGGGAGATACCAAGGCAGGTGTCCACCCTGTCACCTTGGTTGTTTCCCTCACCATATGCAGGAACCATCCCCATCTGCCCGCTTGCCAGCCCTCCGGTCCATTCCGCAGCTCGTCCCCGTGCACCGTCCTTACGCGAACGCCGGGGGGGGGTTCGAGTAAATAGGCTGGCGCGTAGAGGGAGCAGCTCTTCTCAGGCTGCTCTCGTTGCGTGCGGTGAGAGGTGCTGGCTGGCGCAGCAACATTAGCAACACTATAACAACATTATAGCATCACTCCCGGCCAGCGGGCAGGCACCGACTCCGTGGAGAAGAGCAAGCAGGTGAGATATATGCTGGGGGGCAGGCGCCGGTACTCTTGTAATAGGTAAAAGTTTGACCAGGGGGAATGACAGTACTCATGTGCTGTCCATCTATGAAGCAGGAATGATGCTGCTACGCTGTCTGTGGGGAGGGGAGAATGTTGGAGCTCATTGTGATGTCTATCTATTTGGGGGGGGGGGGGGGAAGGGAGGGTATATTGCTGCTGTGTCTGTTTATGGAGGGTAGGGGGGGTTGCTGGGGGAAGCATAGTAGGCTATCTGTGCTGCTGGGATGCCCCCCTGTGATGGGATGGGGGGTTGTTTGAGGAAAGAAGTTGAAAGCGCTGTCCACAATAAAAGAGTTTTTTATTTGATTAAAAATTATAAAATCACTATTCACATATATCCTTATCAATACTGATCTAAAGGTTTAGACATTGAAACATATTACAAACCATAGCTGTTTTCAGTGGTACCTATTAGTGAAACAGTTTAAACACAGTGGGTAACTTGCATTAAATTGACACACTCTGCATCCAATTAAACAATTGTGTTAGATGTCACACACTAATCCCCTCAGTGTTTATTCCTTTTGGATGGTTCACTCCTTTGGGCAGCCTCCTATAAACGTAATTGGAAGGGTTAAATGCTGACAGTCCCAGACATATCCGGAGAGATATGTTCACCACAAATCTGAATTAAATATATATCCTCCCGCTGGGACAATAATACATCCAAAGCCACAGATTGAGAGCACGCAATGTCAAATTTAAGGAGATAAAGTAGCTACTTTTCTTGGTACAATCCCTTAATTGGCGGCTATTGATACTGAATAAATTGCCGTTCTGACGGGCGTCCCCGTCTGGTGATAAAGTTACTTATATACAGTAGGACTCCTATTTAATAAGCATGCTCCACAGTTCATTCGTGAGTTCTTATTCAATTAATGGAGGCCGCATGCACGGCTGATCTCACCCCTGTTCTTATCGGCTACTGCTCCCGCCGGGCGTCCGTGGGTGTCTTAGGCAGCATCCGGCTGCTTCTCCTGCACCGAGACTCTCGCGGACCGCCTCTCCCAAAACAGTACCACAGAAAACTTGCAGTGGTGTGGTCTGTCGGGCTGGTTCGCTCCGGCGGTATCTGTCAGCGGCTGCGCGCTGCCTGCACAGCTCCCGAGATTTTGCCAGGTGTCTTGCCGACAGGGGGGAGATCAAGACTGTTTTCACAATAAGGTCCACATACACAAGGGACACTCTTGACGCGTTTCTCAGCCGTATGTCTATGGCTGTTTCCTCAGAAGAATGTGCTCCCTTTCCTATTCACTGCTTTTATCCTCAGTGAGATCTCAATCAGTATCTTAATAGGGTCCTTCTGTTCATTAACCCTTTCGCTTTCAGGATCCATTCATATACCTGTAGTTGCTAACAGCAACCTTATAATTATTGATCCTAGAAACCTACACAGTATTAAAACATCTCTAATAACAACCTATATAGGAACTGTTTTGTCACACAGCCGACACACACTATAAGACATCCTCTAAATCCCAAATAAATTATATAAAATAAACCATTTCACTTATAATAGATGTTTACTGCTTAGATCAGCCATCCAATAATTTATATCTATTAATAATCCGTATTGTCATGAACAGGCTGTATACATTTAGCATCAAATTTCTACAATATATAGAGTTAAGAATGAAAAACAGACTATGAATCATATATAATTAAAAAATATATATTGTGGAAATTTTTACATACCCCTATTTCCCACAATATAAGTTTAAAACGTAGGGAAATACCCATACTATGCATTTTACATGGACAAACACATTTGGTAATTTATCAAGGACCCAGTTAATAATTATGGGTTCATTATAGACTAGAGACCCAGGTTCACATTACACCCATATTTAACATAGGGAATTGGTCAATTAGTAATAAATCCTAAACCAAATATCCACGTACCAATGTTATTAATATTAATAATAATAACCTCAATATTTAATATTAAATTAAAAATACTATAAAGGAACTAAAAAAGAGAGAGACTAAAAATGAGACTACAAAGGCAGGAATCCATGGGGTGTCTCTCTGTAATTAATCATATCAACCACATCCTTTGTAGAAAAATTGGAACCCTAATGGCTCATCACCTTAATCCCCTTTCAAACAGAGTGGGCAACTCAATAACGTAGATTGAATAGTATATATACACACATAGTATAATATATGTGAATATATAGAGAATACCAACAAGTACACCTTTAACTACACATTATTCAGTTCAATTGTATCATTAAGACCACATGGTACCAACGTCCCTAACTTGAAAATCCAAAAGGCTTCTTTCTTGCATAGCTCCCGATATCTATCCCCTCCCCGTGTTGTGGCTTTAATCTGTTCTATCGCCTTCACTTTTAAGTCCCTTAGGCTACTTTTCTCACAGTTTAAGATATGTCTTGTCAGACTATGTGTTTTAGAGTTATTTAATACCCCTCGTCTATGTTCCAAAAATCTGACATTTAGGCTACGTATCGTTCGGCCCACATATTGGATTCCACATCCACATGTCAGAACATAGATTATATATGAGGACTGACAGTTCATAAACTCCTCTATTGGATATGAATTGCCATCTGAATATGAGATGGTCTCAGTGCTTCTATGCTCTGCATGTGGACATGTTAAACATCCATTCCGGCCACATTTAAAGAACCCTTTCGGCTTCGGTGGTAACCAGCTCAGTGCCTCGTTTGAACTATGTATAACTTCCGATCTCTTTTTCCGTAGCATACTAGGTGCCAATTTCTGTTTCAAGTTCATGGATTTCCTGAATATTACCTTCCTTTTTTCCTCCAATAGGGGGGCCAGGAATTTATCATGTTTTAACAATGACATATTATTTTCAACAATATGTTTAATCTGTTGTGCCGCTGAATTATATTGGGTTATAAAGGACAGGGAACCCTTGCTTGTATTTTCTACATTTTTCTTACATTCTTTATTCTTCAAAAGCATAGACCTATCTATTTTCTCCACCTCCTTCAATGCTCTTTGTAACAGGCCATCTGGATATCCTTGTTCCACAAAGGAATTATACATAGACAAAGATTGTCTTGCATAGTCCTCCTTCCTGGAACAGTTTCTCTTCAACCGAAGAAACTGTCCCTTCGGGATATTTTCCTTCCATTTCTTATGGTGACAACTTTGGAAGTTAAGATACTTATTACAATCTACAGTTTTAGTGTAGGTAGATGTACAAATCCCGCCATCCACAATCCTGACTGAAATATCTAAAAAATTAATAATATTATCACTAAAAGTGCTTGTGAATTTCAAACCATAATCATTAATATTAAGGTGCTCTACAAAACTCGTGATGGAGTCAAAATCTCCATTCCAAACAAAAAACAAATCATCTATGTATCGACCGTAGAGGACCAGGTTCGCCCCGAAGTCACCACCCCAGATGAGGTCATCCTCCAGTCGCCCCATATATAGGTTGGCGAAACTCGGAGCGAACCTGGTCCCCATAGCGGTCCCGTGAGTCTGTAAATAATATTGTGTGTCGAACAAAAAATAATTGTGAGTAAGAATATAATCAATTGCCTGCAAAATAAATTGTCGCGATATATCTGACCGTGATGTGTCCTGTTTTAAATAATAATCAACAGCAGCCAGTCCTGTGGAGTGCGGGATATTTGTGTACAATGCCTCAACATCACATGTGAGGAGTTTGTATGTACTCTTCCATTCTACCTTAGCCAGCTTTTGTAAAAAATGTGTAGTGTCCCTGATGTGGGATTCCAAGGATATCACATGTTCCTGTAACTGAGCATCCACATAGGCCGACAGATTTGATGTCATTGAATTTATCCCCAAAATAATCGGGCGTCCTGGGGGGTGCTCAAGGCACTTGTGCACTTTCGGTAGATGGTAATAAATAGGTGTTACTGGATAACGGTTGAATAAGAATTGCCACTCCTCCTTAGATATCACCTGTTGTTCAAGTGCCTTATCCAACAAGTTCTTTAATTCTATCTGAAATTCCACTGTAGGATTATTGTGAAGTTTCCTATAGAATTTGACATCATTCAGCTGTCTCCAGGCTTCCTCTAAATAATCTTTCGTATTCTGTATCACGATTCCCCCCCCCTTATCGGCCTGTTTGATAATTATGTCCCTGTCCCCCATTAGTTTTTTCAATGCCTGTCTTTCTTTTTTTGACAGATTATCCCTGCTTTTAAATGAACCCGGATTTTTACATAGGTTTTTAAATTCCTCTATTGTGGATGTATAAAAACTCTCCACAAATGGACCTTGATATTGTAGGGGATAAAAGTTAGATGGATTCCTGAAAAGCCTATTTGGTACTCCCTTAACATCATATATTTTTTCTGTTTGTAATTCATCGTTCTCTAAAAGCAAGGTCTCTAAAATTTCTAATGGCACCTGATCATTCTTATCTAGAGTAATAGGAGTCCCCTCAATTCCCCTCTTCTGAAGATCCTTGATGGCAAAATACCTTTTTCTACTGAGTGTTCTCACAAATTTGTTGAGATCCACAAAAAGATCGAACATGTTAGGCTTCATAACTGGATCAAAACTCAGTCCTTTATTCAATAATGATGTTTCTTCAGAAGAAAGGGATCTGGAGGACAAATTAAATATACCCTTTGGTCCTACTTCCATCTGGTATTTTTGCTTGGATTTTTGACATTGTCTTCCCCCTCTAGTTCCCCTCTTTCTGTATCTCTGTCTCTTTTTTTGTGGTTTCTGTTCCACTGTCCTACATCGTCCTCCCCTCTTATCACTGAGAGGGGTGTTTGACCTGGGGATTTCTGATGATTCGTCGCCCTGTTTCTCCCTAAAAAATGACGCTGTCTGGTTTCGTTAGACCATTGATCTCGTGATTCCTGTGTCCCAAAATTTCTCAACCTTTCAAACCTATTGGTATGTTCATAGTCCCCCCATGAGGATTTTCTATATCTCATGGTGTTCCTATGGTCTCTTAAGGGTGTAAATTGTCTCCTTTGTCCTCTCTGATAATAATCCAATCCCTTCTTGGTTTCATTATATCTCTGATTTCTTTGTCTGGATGGGGTTCTGAAATTCCTTCTATCGGATGGAGAACCCTGTCTCTTATTATATGTCCGTACTCTGTCTCTCTCATAGTCTGTCCTATCTCTGTTCAATTTCTCATCTTTTTTAAGTATTAGACTTTTCTCAAAGTCCTCAATTCTCCTATTAATTTTTAAATCTCTCTCCTCATAGCCTGTCTGTTTTTCAAAATTCTTTAGATCATTTGTTATTTTCTCTATCTCCCCCTGAATCTCTGTTACTTTCTCCATTCGATATTTAATTAGTAACCTCATCAAAGATTTAGAACAATCATCCAATGTTTTATTCCATAAATGTAAAAAGCCTGCATCATTTTGAAAGGAGGAATTTTTAAAGATTCTTAGACCTCTAGGGATCAGGTCCCTATCCAAATATTTCTGCAGGGTTATCTGATCCCACCAGTGTCTAGTTTCTGCTAAGCAGAGTGATTCCATTTTATTAAATAATTTATGCATATCATTGCTTTCATTACTTTCATCTGTAGTAAAATCTTCTTCACCATTAGTTGATAAACTACTAACATAATTATTCCTCCTTTCAAGTCTCTCAGCAGTACATCTTAAACCTGGCATGATGTCTTGCAAAGCTGCTTTCAATCAACAATAAACCAAAAAAGCAACCTCAAACTTTAGAAAGCGCTATGCTCTTGTGTGTGTCAGCTGTGCAGCTCCTTAAAAATACACCTCCTCTCAATTGTGCACTGCTGCTTTCAATAATGGGTTTGTTGAGTCCCAATAATTTAAATATAAATCAAGGAAAGAAGTTGAAAGCGCTGTCCACAATAAAAGAGTTTTTTATTTGATTAAAAATTATAAAATCACTATTCACATATATCCTTATCAATACTGATCTAAAGGTTTAGACATTGAAACATATTACAAACCATAGCTGTTTTCAGTGGTACCTATTAGTGAAACA
Organism: Pseudophryne corroboree; assembly: GCF_028390025.1. Classification (NCBI taxonomy): domain Eukaryota; kingdom Metazoa; phylum Chordata; class Amphibia; order Anura; family Myobatrachidae; genus Pseudophryne; species Pseudophryne corroboree. The sequence continues at coordinate 276,848,976 of NC_086444.1, forward strand.
GTTTAAACACAGTGGGTAACTTGCATTAAATTGACACACTCTGCATCCAATTAAACAATTGTGTTAGATGTCACACACTAATCCCCTCAGTGTTTATTCCTTTTGGATGGTTCACTCCTTTGGGCAGCCTCCTATAAACGTAATTGGAAGGGTTAAATGCTGACAGTCCCAGACATATCCGGAGAGATATGTTCACCACAAATCTGAATTAAATATATATCCTCCCGCTGGGACAATAATACATCCAAAGCCACAGATTGAGAGCACGCAATGTCAAATTTAAGGAGATAAAGTAGCTACTTTTCTTGGTACAATCCCTTAATTGGCGGCTATTGATACTGAATAAATTGCCGTTCTGACGGGCGTCCCCGTCTGGTGATAAAGTTACTTATATACAGTAGGACTCCTATTTAATAAGCATGCTCCACAGTTCATTCGTGAGTTCTTATTCAATTAATGGAGGCCGCATGCACGGCTGATCTCACCCCTGTTCTTATCGGCTACTGCTCCCGCCGGGCGTCCGTGGGTGTCTTAGGCAGCATCCGGCTGCTTCTCCTGCACCGAGACTCTCGCGGACCGCCTCTCCCAAAACAGTACCACAGAAAACTTGCAGTGGTGTGGTCTGTCGGGCTGGTTCACTCCGGCGGTATCTGTCAGCGGCTGCGCGCTGCCTGCACAGCTCCCGAGATTTTGCCAGGTGTCTTGCCGACAGGGGGGAGATCAAGACTGTTTTCACAATAAGGTCCACATACACAAGGGACACTCTTGACGCGTTTCTCAGCCGTATGTCTATGGCTGTTTCCTCAGAAGAATGTGCTCCCTTTCCTATTCACTGCTTTTATCCTCAGTGAGATCTCAATCAGTATCTTAATAGGGTCCTTCTGTTCATTAACCCTTTCGCTTTCAGGATCCATTCATATACCTGTAGTTGCTAACAGCAACCTTATAATTATTGATCCTAGAAACCTACACAGTATTAAAACATCTCTAATAACAACCTATATAGGAACTGTTTTGTCACACAGCCGACACACACTATAAGACATCCTCTAAATCCCAAATAAATTATATAAAATAAACCATTTCACTTATAATAGATGTTTACTGCTTAGATCAGCCATCCAATAATTTATATCTATTAATAATCCGTATTGTCATGAACAGGCTGTATACATTTAGCATCAAATTTCTACAATATATAGAGTTAAGAATGAAAAACAGACTATGAATCATATATAATTAAAAAATATATATATTGTGGAAATTTTTACATACCCCTATTTCCCACAATATAAGTTTAAAACGTAGGGAAATACCCATACTATGCATTTTACATGGACAAACACATTTGGTAATTTATCAAGGACCCAGTTAATAATTATGGGTTCATTATAGACTAGAGACCCAGGTTCACATTACACCCATATTTAACATAGGGAATTGGTCAATTAGTAATAAATCCTAAACCAAATATCCACGTACCAATGTTATTAATATTAATAATATATATATATATATGTGAATAGTGATTTTATAATTTTTAATCAAATAAAAAACTCTTTTATTGTGGACAGCGCTTTCAACTTCTTTCCTTGATTTATATTTAAATTATTGGGACTCAACAAACCCATTATTGAAAGCAGCAGTGCACAATTGAGAGGAGGTGTATTTTTAAGGAGCTGCACAGCTGACACACACAAGAGCTTAGCGCTTTCTAAAGTTTGAGGTTGCTTTTTTGGTTTATTGTTGATTGAAAGCAGCTTTGCAAGACATCATGCCAGGTTTAAGATGTACTGCTGAGAGACTTGAAAGGAGGAATAATTATGTTAGTAGTTTATCAACTAATGGTGAAGAAGATTTTACTACAGATGAAAGTAATGAAAGCAATGATATGCATAAATTATTTAATAAAATGGAATCACTCTGCTTAGCAGAAACTAGACACTGGTGGGATCAGATAACCCTGCAGAAATATTTGGATAGGGACCTGATCCCTAGAGGTCTAAGAATCTTTAAAAATTCCTCCTTTCAAAATGATGCAGGCTTTTTACATTTATGGAATAAAACATTGGATGATTGTTCTAAATCTTTGATGAGGTTACTAATTAAATATCGAATGGAGAAAGTAACAGAGATTCAGGGGGAGATAGAGAAAATAACAAATGATCTAAAGAATTTTGAAAAACAGACAGGCTATGAGGAGAGAGATTTAAAAATTAATAGGAGAATTGAGGACTTTGAGAAAAGTCTAATACTTAAAAAAGATGAGAAATTGAACAGAGATAGGACAGACTATGAGAGAGACAGAGTACGGACATATAATAAGAGACAGGGTTCTCCATCCGATAGAAGGAATTTCAGAACCCCATCCAGACAAAGAAATCAGAGATATAATGAAACCAAGAAGGGATTGGATTATTATCAGAGAGGACAAAGGAGACAATTTACACCCTTAAGAGACCATAGGAACACCATGAGATATAGAAAATCCTCATGGGGGGACTATGAACATACCAATAGGTTTGAAAGGTTGAGAAATTTTGGGACACAGGAATCACGAGATCAATGGTCTAACGAAACCAGACAGCGTCATTTTTTAGGGAGAAACAGGGCGACGAATCATCAGAAATCCCCAGGTCAAACACCCCTCTCAGTGATAAGAGGGGAGGACGATGTAGGACAGTGGAACAGAAACCACAAAAAAAGAGACAGAGATACAGAAAGAGGGGAACTAGAGGGGGAAGACAATGTCAAAAATCCAAGCAAAAATACCAGATGGAAGTAGGACCAAAGGGTATATTTAATTTGTCCTCCAGATCCCTTTCTTCTGAAGAAACATCATTATTGAATAAAGGACTGAGTTTTGCTCCAGTTATGAAGCCTAACATGTTCGATCTTTTTGTGGATCTCAACAAATTTGTGAGAACACTCAGTAGAAAAAGGTATTTTGCCATCAAGGATCTTCAGAAGAGGGGAATTGAGGGGACTCCTATTACTCTAGATAAGAATGATCAGGTGCCATTAGAAATTTTAGAGACCTTGCTTTTAGAGAACGATGAATTACAAACAGAAAAAATATATGATGTTAAGGGAGTACCAAATAGGCTTTTCAGGAATCCATCTAACTTTTATCCCCTACAATATCAAGGTCCATTTGTGGAGAGTTTTTATACATCCACAATAGAGGAATTTAAAAACCTATGTAAAAATCCAGGTTCATTTAAAAGCAGGGATAATCTGTCAAAAAAAGAAAGACAGGCATTGAAAAAACTAATGGGGGACAGGGACATAATTATCAAACAGGCCGATAAGGGGGGGGGGAATCGTGATACAGAATACGAAAGATTATTTAGAGGAAGCCTGGAGACAGCTGAATGATGTCAAATTCTATAGGAAACTTCACAATAATCCTACAGTGGAATTTCAGATAGAATTAAAGAACTTGTTGGATAAGGCACTTGAACAACAGGTGATATCTAAGGAGGAGTGGCAATTCTTATTCAACCGTTATCCAGTAACACCTATTTATTACCATCTACCGAAAGTGCACAAGTGCCTTGAGCACCCCCCAGGACGCCCGATTATTTCGGGGATAAATTCAATGACATCAAATCTGTCGGCCTATGTGGATGCTCAGTTACAGGAACATGTGATATCCTTGGAATCCCACATCAGGGACACTACACATTTTTTACAAAAGCTGGCTAAGGTAGAATGGAAGAGTACATACAAACTCCTCACATGTGATGTTGAGGCATTGTACACAAATATCCCGCACTCCACAGGACTGGCTGCTGTTGATTATTATTTAAAACAGGACACATCACGGTCAGATATATCGCGACAATTTATTTTGCAGGCAATTGATTATATTCTTACTCACAATTATTTTTTGTTCGACACACAATATTATTTACAGACTCACGGGACCGCTATGGGGACCAGGTTCGCTCCGAGTTTCGCCAACCTATATATGGGGCGACTGGAGGATGACCTCATCTGGGGTGGTGACTTCGGGGCGAACCTGGTCCTCTACGGTCGATACATAGATGATTTGTTTTTTGTTTGGAATGGAGATTTTGACTCCATCACGAGTTTTGTAGAGCACCTTAATATTAATGATTATGGTTTGAAATTCACAAGCACTTTTAGTGATAATATTATTAATTTTTTAGATATTTCAGTCAGGATTGTGGATGGCGGGATTTGTACATCTACCTACACTAAAACTGTAGATTGTAATAAGTATCTTAACTTCCAAAGTTGTCACCATAAGAAATGGAAGGAAAATATCCCGAAGGGACAGTTTCTTCGGTTGAAGAGAAACTGTTCCAGGAAGGAGGACTATGCAAGACAATCTTTGTCTATGTATAATTCCTTTGTGGAACAAGGATATCCAGATGGCCTGTTACAAAGAGCATTGAAGGAGGTGGAGAAAATAGATAGGTCTATGCTTTTGAAGAATAAAGAATGTAAGAAAAATGTAGAAAATACAAGCAAGGGTTCCCTGTCCTTTATAACCCAATATAATTCAGCGGCACAACAGATTAAACATATTGTTGAAAATAATATGTCATTGTTAAAACATGATAAATTCCTGGCCCCCCTATTGGAGGAAAAAAGGAAGGTAATATTCAGGAAATCCATGAACTTGAAACAGAAATTGGCACCTAGTATGCTACGGAAAAAGAGATCGGAAGTTATACGTAGTTCAAACGAGGCACTGAGCTGGTTACCACCGAAGCCGAAAGGGTTCTTTAAATGTGGCCGGAATGGATGTTTAACATGTCCACATGCAGAGCATAGAAGCACTGAGACCATCTCATATTCAGATGGCAATTCATATCCAATAGAGGAGTTTATGAACTGTCAGTCCTCATATATAATCTATGTTCTGACATGTGGATGTGGAATCCAATATGTGGGCCGAACGATACGTAGCCTAAATGTCAGATTTTTGGAACATAGACGAGGGGTATTAAATAACTCTAAAACACATAGTCTGACAAGACATATCTTGAACTGTGAGAAAAGTAGCCTAAGGGACTTAAAAGTGAAGGCGATAGAACAGATTAAAGCCACAACACGGGGAGGGGATAGATATCGGGAGCTATGCAAGAAAGAAGCCTTTTGGATTTTCAAGTTAGGGACGTTGGTACCATGTGGTCTTAATGATACAATTGAACTGAATAATGTGTAGTTAAAGGTGTACTTGTTGGTATTCTCTATATATTCACATATATTATACTATGTGTGTATATATACTATTCAATCTACGTTATTGAGTTGCCCACTCTGTTTGAAAGGGGATTAAGGTGATGAGCCATTAGGGTTCCAATTTTTCTACAAAGGATGTGGTTGATATGATTAATTACAGAGAGACACCCCATGGATTCCTGCCTTTGTAGTCTCATTTTTAGTCTCTCTCTTTTTTAGTTCCTTTATAGTATTTTTAATTTAATATTAAATATTGAGGTTATTATTATTAATATTAATAACATTGGTACGTGGATATTTGGTTTAGGATTTATTACTAATTGACCAATTCCCTATGTTAAATATGGGTGTAATGTGAACCTGGGTCTCTAGTCTATAATGAACCCATAATTATTAACTGGGTCCTTGATAAATTACCAAATGTGTTTGTCCATGTAAAATGCATAGTATGGGTATTTCCCTACGTTTTAAACTTATATTGTGGGAAATAGGGGTATGTAAAAATTTCCACAATATATATATTTTTTAATTATATATGATTCATAGTCTGTTTTTCATTCTTAACTCTATATATTGTAGAAATTTGATGCTAAATGTATACAGCCTGTTCATGACAATACGGATTATTAATAGATATAAATTATTGGATGGCTGATCTAAGCAGTAAACATCTATTATAAGTGAAATGGTTTATTTTATATAATTTATTTGGGATTTAGAGGATGTCTTATAGTGTGTGTCGGCTGTGTGACAAAACAGTTCCTATATAGGTTGTTATTAGAGATGTTTTAATACTGTGTAGGTTTCTAGGATCAATAATTATAAGGTTGCTGTTAGCAACTACAGGTATATGAATGGATCCTGAAAGCGAAAGGGTTAATGAACAGAAGGACCCTATTAAGATACTGATTGAGATCTCACTGAGGATAAAAGCAGTGAATAGGAAAGGGAGCACATTCTTCTGAGGAAACAGCCATAGACATACGGCTGAGAAACGCGTCAAGAGTGTCCCTTGTGTATGTGGACCTTATTGTGAAAACAGTCTTGATCTCCCCCCTGTCGGCAAGACACCTGGCAAAATCTCGGGAGCTGTGCAGGCAGCGCGCAGCCGCTGACAGATACCGCCGGAGTGAACCAGCCCGACAGACCACACCACTGCAAGTTTTCTGTGGTACTGTTTTGGGAGAGGCGGTCCGCGAGAGTCTCGGTGCAGGAGAAGCAGCCGGATGCTGCCTAAGACACCCACGGACGCCCGGCGGGAGCAGTAGCCGATAAGAACAGGGGTGAGATCAGCCGTGCATGCGGCCTCCATTAATTGAATAAGAACTCACGAATGAACTGTGGAGCATGCTTATTAAATAGGAGTCCTACTGTATATAAGTAACTTTATCACCAGACGGGGACGCCCGTCAGAACGGCAATTTATTCAGTATCAATAGCCGCCAATTAAGGGATTGTACCAAGAAAAGTAGCTACTTTATCTCCTTAAATTTGACATTGCGTGCTCTCAATCTGTGGCTTTGGATGTATTATTGTCCCAGCGGGAGGATATATATTTAATTCAGATTTGTGGTGAACATATCTCTCCGGATATGTCTGGGACTGTCAGCATTTAACCCTTCCAATTACGTTTATAGGAGGCTGCCCAAAGGAGTGAACCATCCAAAAGGAATAAACACTGAGGGGATTAGTGTGTGACATCTAACACAATTGTTTAATTGGATGCAGAGTGTGTCAATTTAATGCAAGTTACCCACTGTGTTTAAACTGTTTCACTAATAGGTACCACTGAAAACAGCTATGGTTTGTAATATGTTTCAATGTCTAAACCTTTAGATCAGTATTGATAAGGATATATGTGAATAGTGATTTTATAATTTTTAATCAAATAAAAAACTCTTTTATTGTGGACAGCGCTTTCAACTTCTTTCCTTGATTTATATTTAAATTATTGGGACTCAACAAACCCATTATTGAAAGCAGCAGTGCACAATTGAGAGGAGGTGTATTTTTAAGGAGCTGCACAGCTGACACACACAAGAGCTTAGCGCTTTCTAAAGTTTGAGGTTGCTTTTTTGGTTGTTTGAGGAGCCTGGTTGTAGTGTACCCTGTCACCCTCTATCTCCCTGTCACCCTCTATCTCCCTTTCACCCTCTATCTCCCTGTCACCCTCTATCTCCCTGTCACCATGACCCACTATCTCCCTGTCACCCTAACCATGTCACCCGCTATCTTCCTGTCACCCAATGTCTCCCTGTCACCCCCACCATGTCACCCACTGTCACCCTCTATCTCCCTGTCACCCTGACCATGTCACCCACTACCTCCATCACCCACTATCTCCCTGTCACCCTAACCATGTCACCTGCTATCTCCCTGTCACCTAATGTCTCCCTGTCACCCTCACCATGTCACCCTCTATCTCCCTGTCACCCTGACCATGTCATCCACTATCTCCCTGTCACCCTAACCATGTCACCCGCTATCTCCCTGTCACCCTCACCATGTCACCCACTATCTTCCTGTCACCCTCTATCTCCCTGTCACCCTAACCATGTCCCCCACTGTCACCCTCTATCTCCCTGTCACCCTGACCATTATTATTATTTATTACCAGTTATTTATATAGCGCACACATTCCGCAGCGCTTTCCAGAGAATATTTGGCCATTCACATCAGTCCCTGCCCCAGTGGAGCTTACAATCTATATCACATGTACACGCACACACTTTCACCCTAGGGTTAATTTTTGTTGGGATCCAATTAACCTACCAGTATATTTTTGGATTGTGGGAGGAAACCGGAGTACCCGGAGGAAACCCACGCAAGTACGGGGAGAATATACAAACTCCACACAGTTGGGCCATGGTGGGAATCGAACCCATGACCTCAGTGCTGTGAGGCAGTAATGCTAACCATTACACCATGTCACCCACTACCTCCATCACCCACTATCTCCATGTCACCCTGTCCCAGTCACCCACTATCTCCGGGGGGGGGGGGATCATCAGCAAGAATAGCCTAGGGCATCAAAATAGTCAGGTCTACTCTGCCAAGTCCTGTACCTTGCGCCCACCTCATTTTCACTGCACGTCTCTGGCCTACTCTGCCAGACTCAGTGGAAGCCCTGTACAACAAAATTGCATTCATGACCTCCTTCCACTCCCTCCCCAGTCCCAAAGACTAGTTTTTATTTAAATTTATACAAATTTACAATATATTAGCCACCTGCTCATCACAAGTTTCATGAGCAGGCAGGCTGCAGGCATTGGCGGCGGTGGCATCGGACTTGTACTATATGCGAATTAGTGGCGGGGGTCGGGGCATTTGATGGTGGGTGATTTTGTAATCCATTGGTGGGGGTGGTGTCCATTAGTGGCAGTGGTAGCGGGCATCAGGGAAGGTGACAGTAGTAGACATCGGCTCAGGGGCAGTAATGAGCATTGGCTCGGCGGCGGTAGGGATCATCGGCGGGACTCGGCGGACATTATGGCTGTAGTGCCTCACCGCACGCCACTGGGACACCCTAGTGACACCGTGGGTGTTTCAGTCGGTGTATGTGTTTCCTCCGCTTCCACTCATTCTAAAAGTAATAAAGATCATAAGAAGAACAAAGATTCAAGCGATCCTCATTGTTCCAGACTGGCCAAGGAGGGCTTGGTATCCAGATCTTCAGGAATTACTTATAGGAGATCCCTAGCCTCTTCCTCTGAGGGAGGATCTGTTACAGCAGGGGCCGTGCGTGTTCCAAGACTTACCGCGACTTCGTTTGACGGCTTGGCGGTTGAATGCCGGATCCTAGCCGAAAGGGTATTCCCAAGGAAGTTATCCCCACTCTAATTCAGGCCAGGAAAGGAGTAACGTCTAAACATTACCACCGTATTTGGAGAAAATACGTGTCTTGGTGTGAATCCAGGAAGGCTCCTACGGAAGAATTTCAGTTAGGACGTTTTCTCCATTTTCTACAAGCTGGTGTGGATGCGGTCCTAAAGTTGGGCTCAATTAAAGTACAAATTTCAGCCTTATCGGTTTTCTTCCAAAAACAATTGGCCTCCCTTCCAGAAGTTCAGACTTTTGTGAAAGGCGTGTTGCACATCCAACCTCCCTTTGTGCCCCCAGTGGCACCGTGGGATCTTAACGTGGTGTTGCAATTCCTTCAATCTCATTGGTTTGAACCTTTACAGAAGGTAGAGTTGAAATTCTTCACTTAGAAAGTGGTCATGCTGTTGGCCTTGGCATCCGCAAGGCGGGTGTCTGAATTAGCGGCCTTGTCTCACAAGAGCCCTTATTTGATCTTCCATGAAGATAGAGCATAGTTGAGGACTCGTCAGCAATTTCTGCCGAAAGTGGTTTCCACTTGAACCAACCTATTGCGGTGCCAGTGGCTACTGACACTTTGCTGGAATCGAAGTTTTCTCGATGTAGTCAGAGCTTTGAAAATGTATGTCGCCAGAACGGCTCAGTTTAGGAAAACGGAGGCTCTGTTTGTCCTGTATGCTCACAACAAGATTGGGGCTCCTGCTTCCAAGCAGACTATTGCGCGCTGTATCTGTCATACGATTCAGCATGCTCATTCTACGGCTGGATTGCCGTTACCGAAATCGGTGAAGGCCCATTCTACCAGAAAGGTGGGCTCGTCCTGGATGGCTGCACGGGGGGCCTCGGCATTACAACTTTGCCGAGCGGCTACTTGGTCGGGTTCAAACACCTTTGCGAAGTTCTACAAGTTTGATACCCTGGCTGATGAGGACCTCATGTTTGGTCAATCGGTGCTGCAGAGTCATCCGCACTCTCCCGCCTGTTCTAGAGCTTTGGTATAACCCCATGGTTCTTGATGTGACCCCGGCATCCTCTAGGACATATGAGAAAATAGGATTTTAATACCTACTGGTAAATCCTTTTCTCTTAGTCCGTAGAGGATGCTGGGCACACGTCCCAGTGTGTACTGTATCTGCAGTTTTTTGTTACGTTTCAACACATGTTGTGTTACGTTTTTAGTCAGCCTGTTGCTGACATTGTTCATGCCGTTGATTTGCGTCATGTTGAATGCCATGTTGTACGGCGTGCTTGAGGTGTGAGCTGGTATGTATCTCACCTTAGTTTAACAATCCTTTTCCTCGAAATGTCCATCTCCCTGGGCACAGTTCCTGTAACTGGAGTCTGGAGGAGGGGCATAGAGGGACGAGTCAGTCTTAAAGTGCCCATGTCTCCTGCGGATCCCGTCTATACCCATGGTTCTTGATGTGACCCCAGCATCCTCTACGGACTAAGAGAAAAGGATTTACCGGTAAGTATTAAAATCCTATTTTCATAATGCTGCGTTGACAATCCGGAAGATTTAGGTGGTGTGAACATATCTATGATGATAATGTGCTCCTCATCTGAAATGTACAATCTTGTAATATTTATTTTAAAAACAAGAGTGAATGTTATTGTGAACTATTGCAGCATATTACACTTGTGATTAAGATTAGTACATACTTGCCTATGCTCCCTCATTCTGCAGGAGACTCCCTGAAATAGCAGCAATCTCCCTGAATCCCTGAATAGTCCAGCAATCTCCCTGCACCTTAACCCCATTATGCAGCTGTAAAAGGCCCTACACACTGCGCAATGTGCTGCCGAGCTGCCCGACGGCAGATACAGCAGTGACGGCCCATCACCTTGCTCCATAGCAGTGCAGGCAAAAATGGACAAGATCATCCATATTGGCCTGCATGCACAAGCGACGGGGCACCAGCGATGAACGAGCGCGGGGCCGCGCTTCGTTCATCGCTGGTGCCTCCACACTGAAAGATATGAACGGTATCTCGTTCATTAATGAACGAGATTGTTCATATCTTTCACTCATGTCGCCCAGTGTGTAGGGCCTCAGGGGCGGAACTACTGGCGGGGCAGGCAGTGCATTGCACTGGGGCCCCGCCGCACTCAAGGGCCCACAGCCGCCGGCCGGCATTACATGAATGAGTCACAATGACTCATTGTATGTCATGCCGCAGCCGCACACCAGCGCTCCCGTGACCCGCCCGTCATAAGGAACGATTCTGGCCACCCGCACACGAAGGAGGGAGGAGGGTCCGTCCCTCCCTCCCTCATATACAAACAGGTCACAGTCTCTCAGTGAAGGAGAGAGCCGCAGCAGCGCTTTGTTACTGGTGGAGGCGCTGCTGCTGCTGCTCCTCTGCTTCACTATAGGCTGTCTCTGAGAACAGCCTATAGGGAAGCAGAGGGGCAGCATCAGCAGCAGCGCCTCCACCAGTAACACAGCGCTGCTGCGGCTCCCTCCTTCACCTCCCTCCTCCTTCTTCTCTACTGCCCGGGAAGCTGCACCGAGGAGCCTGAGCCAACAGAGAGGGTAAGTATAATTCTTCTTTCTTTCTTTCTTTCTTTCTTTCTTTCTTTCTTTCTTTCTTTCTTTCTTTCTTTCTTTCTTTCTTTCTTTCTTTCTTTCTGTCTCTTTCTTTTTTTATTTGTTGGGACTGCCTGCCGCAATGTGTAAAAAGGGGGGACTGCCTGCCGCTATGTATAAAAATGGGGAATCTGCCTGCCGCAATGTAAAAATGGGGAATCTGCCTGCCGCAATGTGTAAAAATGGGGAATCTGCCTGCCGCTATGTATAAAAATGGGGAATCTGCCTGCCGCTATGTATAAAAATGGGGAATCTGCCTGCCGCTATGTGTAAAAAGGTAGAATCTGCCTGCCGTAATGTGTAAAAAGGGCACGCTATCTGCCGTTATGTGTAAAAGTGTATGGTGTCTGCCGTAATGTGTAAAATGGGGACGCTGTCTGCCGTAATGTGTAAAATGGGGACGCTGTCTGCCGTAATGTGTAAAAAGTGCACGCTGTCTGCCGCTATGTGTAACGAGGGCACGCTGTCTGCCGCTATGTGTAACGAGGGCACGCTGTCTGCCATTGTGTAAAAAGTGTATGCTGTCTGCCGCTATGTGTAACGAGGGCACGCTGTCTGCCGTTATGTGTAAAAAGTGCACACTGTCTGCCGTTATGTGTAAAAAGGGGAATCTGTTCGCTGTAAGGAGTAAAAGGGTCTCTACCTGGTGTAGTGGTGCTACTGTGCGGCGTAATTTGAAGAATGGAGACTACTGTGCACCGTTTTATGAATTGGTATTATTTTGTGGACACACCCCTTCCCCACGAAGCCACGCCACTATGTATTTTTGCGCGCGCCTACGGCGCGCACTGCCCATGGGGTGGACTTGGATGGGATGGGGGCCCAAAGCATTTTGTTGCACCTGGGCCCACCGCTTGCTTGTTCCGCCACTGTAGGGCCTATTACATTCTTGGGGGGGTGGGGGGAGGTGGGGGGATAAATCACAGATACATACATTCAAATTGGAACATCAGTGCCATTTCCCTGCATTGGTTATAAGGCACAATGATCCCTATGGCTACATGCATTTTAAATAAAGTTTCTCGTGGCCACTTTTGTAAAGCACAATACGCAAACAAATTCTACAAAATATAAGATTCTTTTCTTCAGCAAGTAGATCTTACTAACTTTGGGGCTCATTTACATTTGGATGTAAGTCATTTTTATTACACGCCTCTCAGATGTAGCAGCACACGCCCGCACTGATAGGTGTCACTTTCACATCTCCCTGAAATGCTTTTTTAAAAGTAGACGAGTATGCTTTAAGTCGGGTTCTGTTGTATAACCTGGGCAGAGTCAAGCTCCGCAGAAGCATGACCGGAACACCAACTGTCAGTGCAGTGCTATACGCTGGAAGTCAAGCTGCACTAAGTGAGTTCAATAATTCCACTCATACTGCATAGTCATTTTGGACGGGTTGGTATTGGGTGACCGGTGGATAGGAGACCGGTGGGTTCCCGTCTGTCAGATGGTCAGCGGGGTTGTGTGTGTGTGTGGTGGTGGTGGGGGGGGGGGGGGGGTTGGGGGCCAGCACAACAAAGCCCCTTGCGGGCTCGCTGCGCTTGCCACAGGTTCTATTCCCACTCTATGGGAATAGTCCCTGTTGCTCGGCCTGCCAACTGGCGGGCTAATCAGTGTTCGAGATGCCGGCGCTGGTCGGCCCCCTGCTGCATTCTGGTGGTCGGGATCCCGGTGGTGGTATGCTGACCGCCGGGATGGCGACTACATCCCATTTAGATGACTATGTGGGAGTTTTATCATTATTATCCTATTTGTACAGTATGTAAAAACTGTTGAGAGGAGAGAGCGCTACTGCGCAGATTCCATACTGTTCCTTCAGGGAGGCTTCACTCCCTGTACCAAGATGGCTGCTGACCTAAATACTGCACATAGGTGCAGCGCCATCTTGTCAATGTCTTAGAGCATCACAGTGGGAGACAGTAGTTTATCATTTAACTCCTCAGAGACCTGAGATTATCAGATATCCACAATACTTCCAGTGATCCTGCACTGCTACCTGTTACATATACATACACTCATCAGCTGGGGAGCCGAATGACACCCCTCTTGTCTCAACCTCCGCTTAGTGAGAAGAACCAGTGTATAACAGTGATTAAGTGGGTTTATATAAATATTTTATGCAAGTCACAATATGAGCTTACCATCTTCAGAGTGTTGGAGAATTATTATACATTTTTTATATTTTGGTCAGATTATTATTTTTTCTTCATTATTTCAAAATGTAACTGGACCCTTTATTGTTATTTTCCTCTCAGCTCACTTTAAAATAGTTATAAAGGAGAAAATAATCTAAAAGCAATTATAGAATAAGACCATTTTCCTTATTGTGTAAGCTGCAAACTAGGGGCTAATTCAGACCTGATCGCTAGGCTGCGTTTTCGTACAGTGGGCGATCAGGTCTAAACTGCGTATGCATATGCACCGCAATGTGCAGACGCTTCGCAAGGGTACAAAACGGATCACCGCTCAGCGATGGGTTGTGCGACCGATCCATTCGTACAGGCGTTCGCAAGGAGATTGACAGATAGGTGTTTGTGGGTGGCAACTGACCATTTTCTGGGAGTGTTTGGAAAAACGCAGGCGTTTCCAAACGTTTGCAGGGAGGGTTCCAGACGTCAATTCCGGTCCTGGACATGCTGATGTGATCGCAGCGGCTGAGTAAGTCCTGGGCTACTCAGAGACTGCACAAAACTTGTTTGTACCGCTCGGCTGTACATGCGTTCGCACACTTGCAAAGCAAAAATACACTCCCCTATGGGCGGGCGACTGCGAACGCATGACTGCAAAAAAAACCTAGCGAGCAAACAGGTCACTTAATGCGCAGAATTTGGGAACCTCTGAACTAACCTATATCAAGTGATTCTAAAAAGTTATCACTCTGTACTTGAGCATCAACCATAAGGGTTTGACGCATCGCTCCTTGGATGGGATTTTAGTTTGTGTCATTGGAAGGGTACTTTGGATACTTTGCTGTTTTTGAACTGTCTAAACTGCAGTTCCACCAAATCCGGTAAACCTCCATTGTATCTATTTTGACTGAGAAGCCTACCTGTCTAATATGCCTTTTGCACAGACCACTGGATTATATTGTTTTTATGTTGTTTGTTATTAAAAATTGTATTACACTATATTCTCTTTCCCACCTCTTTGTTATATATGCAATACGATGGGGATGATTTGAGAAGAATAAGTGAACCATTGAACAAACAGAAGCGCTGGTTAAGTGGTTTTCTCTATTTTTTTGTTTATGCTTGCACTATTGGTGAGGGGTTTAGGACACCTCTAGGAGTTATCCAGTGACAGGCTGCTTCTTGCGCACGATAAAATTCTTTAATTTCCTTTATATAGGTCACTTAATGGTATCTAATATTGTGATGTATATTTTATATTGTACACATACGGCCTGATTCAGGTTTGATTGCAATCGCAATAAGCGATCCAACGGCAAAAATTGCTAAGAGGATGCAGGCTCATGTGCAGGGCCCATCCTGTGAATGCCCCCGCATTTTCTGCGGCGCCCCGAGACGGTCACGGGGCGCGCGGGGGGGAGGGGGGGGGGGGAGGGGGGGCGGCAATGCTCCATTTTCAAGGCGGAGATGGAGCATTGCGGGGATGAGGCTTCAAAACAGGGCGTCAACGGAGAAACGGGGCGTAGTCGGGGCGGCTGCGTGACATCACACGCAGCCGATGCGATCACAAAAATGTCTGTGGGCCTCCTGCAGGTGCCTGACATGCGGGGCGGATTAGCCCTGTGCTGGGCGTCCCCTCACATGTCAGAGAATCTGATAGTAGATTTGCTAAATTTAACACATCTACGATCAGGTCTGAATACCCCCCCCCCCTCCCCCCCCCCCCCCCATGGAACAAAAAAAAAAAAGGCCCAAATTATGTGATTTTAGTTTTGTTTGTCAATTTTTGAAAACAAAAATATAAAACCAGTCACGGCGGTTTGGCAAAACACCAAATACAAAGCCGGATGACGAATCAGGGCCAGATCCAAATCCAGCAAAATGGTCCTGTGCACATCTCTAGTAATATTCTAATATCACATTGAGTTTGCTAGCATTGTATGCCTAAGTACAGTATGTGCTGATATGAGACATTCCCTTTAACTCCTGTTTGGGGTATTCAGAGTTTAATGAATTATTCCTGTAGTTTAGCTGGTCATTCAACACTTCGGATCAGTGCTACCATATGGTCCCTACTGGTCTGCACATGTGCACTGAAGTTGCTTCAGTGGCGTAACTAGAAATTTTTCCGACACCAAGCCAAAACATTCTCTGCCCCCCCCCCCCCCCCCTCCATAATTGGCACTAGAAAAAGTGATCAATCTGCGTGCCCGCAAAAAAGGGTCGTGGACTAGCTGAAATGGGCGTGGCTTCGCATAAAGGGGCGTGGCATTGCAGGAGAAGACTACCTTATACCCCAGTTTTGCAACCTGCACGCCCAGACGTTAGCCACCACAGGAAAACAAAATAATCCTGATTCATGCCCCTTACATTATTTGTCATTTTTTCTCCTTATAGTAATGCCCAGTATACATTATGCCATATACTGCAATGGCCCTTAGACATTATGCCACACACAATAATGCCCATGACACAATATGCCACACACCATAATGCCCCCGACACATTATGCCACACACCGCAATGCCTGTGACACATTATGACACGCATCGCAATGCCTGTTATACATTATGCTACACACTGCAATGCCCCTGATACATTATAGCATATACAATGCCTGTAACACATTATGACACACACCGCAATGTCCGTGATACATTATGCCACACACTGCAAAATGCAATGTCCGTGATACATTATGCCACACACTGCAATGACCCTGAGACATTATACAACATACCACAATGCCCGTAATATAGTATACCACACACCGTAATGCCTGTGACACATACCGCAATGCCCGTTATACCCTATGCCACACACTGCAATGCCCGTTACACATTATGCCACACACTGCAATGCCCCTGAGACATTATACCACATACCACAATGCCCGTGACATAGTATGCCACACACCGTAATGCCTGTGACACATACGGCAATGCCCATTATACCCTATGCCACACACCGCAATGTCCGTGATACATTATGACACACACCGCAATGTCCGTGATACATTATACCACACACCGCAATTCCCATTATACATTAAGTCCTACAGTAAGGCTTCTAATTACTTTGAAATTACCTGCTCATTGCCAGGGGTTTCATGCTCTTGGTTCCATGCACGGTGCCAGGGGTTTTCATGCTCAGGGTGTCATGCTCGTTGCCAGGGGTTTCATGCGGTAGGTGTTATGCTTGTTGCCAGAGGTATGATGTGCTGTGTTTCAAGCTTGTTGCCAGGGGGTAATATTCGTTGCCAGGGGTTTCATGCACTGGGTGTCATGCTCATTGCTAGGCGGTAATGCTTGTTGCCAGGGATTTCATGAGCTGGGTGTTGTGCTTGTAACCAGGGGGTAATGCTTGTTGCTAGGGCTGTGCTCCCAGTGCCAGATTTCCCCCCACAGTGCCAGGTACACATATTTCCCCAGTACCCCATATGCCCCCCCCCCCCAGTGCCAGCTACACACATTACCCCCCAGTGCCAGGAACACATATACCCCCAGTGCCAAATATGCCCCCCCAGTGCCAAGTACACATATACCCCCAGTGCCAAATATGCCCCCCAGTGCCAGGTACACATATACCCCCAGTGCCAAATATGCACCCCCCCAGTGCCAGGTACACATATACCCCCAGTACCAAATATGCTCCCCCAGTGCCAAATATGCCCCCCCCCAGTGCCATTATGCTCTCCCAGTGCCAAATATGCCCCCCCTCAGTGCCATTATGCTCCCCCAGTGCCAAATATGCCCCCCCCCAGTGCCATTATGCTCCCCCAGTGCCAAATATGCTCCCCCAGTGCCAAGTACCACCCTCCCGGGCTCCCCTGCTGCTGTGCGTTTTGTGAAGGAGGACACGGAGGGCACAGCGCGCGCCTCTCCTGTGTGTCCTCCTGCATCTCCGGCGGCAGCGGCGTGTCTGATAATGAAGTGCCGGTTCGTGAGCCAATCAGAGCTCATAAACGGGCACTTCCTTTGACAGACACGCCGCTGCCACCGGAGACCCAGGAGGGACACACAGGAGAGGCGCGCGTTGTGCCCTCCGTGTCCTCCTTCCCAAAACAGCCTCAATCAGTGGCGGCGGCGGCACCCCCGCGCGCCTCCAAGCGACCGCAGTGTCTGCGGCCCCTAGTTACGCCACTGTGTTGCTTGCTAACTGGTATCTGCATTAGAAGTTGTTGTATTCCACAGGAGGAGCTAGCTGCATATATCCAGTTTTGCGTTCCACATAAGATGCACAGTTCGGGAGCACCAGTGCCACGTTTTACACATGGTACCTTGAGGTTACCGGCAGAGAGTACATCTCTGCCTGACCGATTACATGACTTAAGTGTTGAACAGTGTAATGTTCATTGTTTTTATTGTTGCGCTTTGAGCTTTTGGGACCATATATTAATATTGTTGCTATAGGAAGTGATACCACTTCCAGGCAGGCCTTGTGGTCCAAATTAAACTACTGGGGGTCATTCCGAGTTGATCGCTACGATCAACTCGGAATGACCCCCAGTAGTTTAATTTGGACCAGCTACGATCATGTTCCCGGGATGCCAAGAACAGTGCCAGTCCACCCCGCATGTCTGTCCGCCCCCCCCTGCACAAGTGCAAAAGCATCGCACAGTGGCGATGCTTTTGTACTTGTTGAGTTACTCCCGGCCAGCGCAGCTCCTGCGGCTGGCCAGGAGTTGCTCGTCGCTGCCCCTGGTCGCAGCGGCTGCGTGTGACGTCACGCAGCCGCTGCGGCCTGCCCCCCGCACAGTCCGGCCACGCCTGCGTTGGCCGGACCGTGCCCCCAAAACGGCGCCTAAATGCCGCCCCCCTCCCGCACAGCGACCACCTCTGCCTGTCAATCAGGCAGAGGCGATCGCTAGGGAACGAAGGGCCGTCCGGCATGCGCTGTGAACAACTGCAGTGAGCGATCGGGTTAGAATGACCCCCATTATTCTGTTGGTATAAACATACTTGCGTTCCACATAAGATGCACAGTTCGGGAGCACCAGTGCCACGTTTTACACATGGTACCTTGAGGTTACCGGCAGAGAGTACATCTCTGCCTGACCGATTACGTGACTTAAGTGTTGAACAGTGTAATGTTCATTGTTTTTATTGTTGCGCTTTGACCTTTGGGACCTTGTATTAATATTGTTGCTATAGGAAGTGACACCACTTCCAGGCAGGCCATGTGGTCCAAATTAAACTACGGTACATATAGTTTTCCGCCTTTTTGCACATTATTCTGTTGGTATAACATACTTGCCTACGCTCCCTCATTCTGCAGGAGACTCCCTGAAATAGAAGCAATCTCCCTGACTCCCTGAATAGTCCAGCAATCTCCCTGATTGCACCTTAACCCCATTATGCAGCTGTTACATTCTTGGGGGGACACACACAAATCACAAATACATACATTCAAATGGGAACATCAGTGCCATTTCCCTGTATTGGTTATAAATCACAGTGGGGCAGATGTATTACCATGGAGAAGGCATAAGGAAGTGATAAACCAGTGTAATGTTCAAGGTGATAAAGGCACCAGCCAATCAGATCCTAACTGTTAATTTACATATTGGAGGTAATTGGCTGGTGCCTTTATCACCTTGCACATATCACTGGTTTATCAACT